>NC_056692.1:6703125-7037500 GCF_018350215.1 Panthera leo | reverse complement strand
ATGACAGCTGGAGAGTCACTGGACCGTGGGGGAGCAGAAGGTTCCAGGGTCTCCAAAAACGGCCATGAAGGAAGTAGATCCCATACCGATATGAATGACAGGCTAGATAATTTGCGACGGTTATGAGGACACACCATTCTCTGGTCAACAGGGGAAAATCAAGGCAATCAGAAATTCTGGTACAGGGCTGGGGATTGTATAAGAAAGTCATGGTTGGGGCGCCTGGGTGGCTCAGTCGGTCGAGCCTCCGACTTCGGCTCAGGTCACGATCTCGCGGTTCATGAGTTTGAGCCCCGCATCGGGCCCTGTGCTGACAGCTCGGAGCCTGGAGCCTGCTTCGGATTCTGTGTCTCCGTCTCTCTCTGCCCCTCCCCCACTCATGCTCTGTCTCTCTCACTCTCAAAAATGAATAAATGTTAAAAAAATTTTTTTTTTTTAAAAACGAAGGTCATGGTTGATTTCTGATTCCAGCAATAACCTGAATAACCACACAGCAACAAAATACCTTACAGTGATCATTTTACATGTGTGTTCCTGAGCTGGCAAGAAAACAAGGAAAATCCTTAGAGGTCAAATTACAGAGCTAATGCATGAATCCAGTCAAGTGAGCTCTGAAGCTGCTGACTGCCCAATCGCCATTCACATCACTCCGTTACCCAAATACTCCCTTTTTACAATTGTCCAGGGAAAAGAAACTAGGTCTAGGAATGTGTTTCCTTCCCACAGAATGTCCCTCATCTGACAAAGAGCTGGCACAAAAATTCCTGTGGATCTGGGACATCTTCGGTGAAAGGGAGAATCAGGAAGAAAACCAACCAAACAAAAGTGACTGAAATCTACCCGACTAAAAGAGACACCAACGTACCTATCATTACCTTGTCTCTGGGTGAAGGAAAAAAAATTCTCTGGGGCGCCTGGGTGGCTCAGTGGATTAAACACCCTACTTCGGCTCAGGGCATCATCTCACCATTCATGAGTTTGAGTCCCCCATCGGACCCTGTGCTGACAGCTCAGAGCCTGGAGCCTGCTTCCGATCCTGTGCATGTCTCTCTCTCTCTCTCCCTCCCTCCCTCTCTCTCTCAAAAATAAATAAACATTAAAAAATGTTTTTAAAAAACATCTCGCTTCATAATTTGCAACTGTAAGCTGGCTTTTACATGGATTTCAGGTCGAACTAATGCTGTGGGAATACTCTAAAGCCAAGCAAGGTAAATATGAAGTAAACTGAGAAGTCAGTTGAAAGTGATTCCGGGGGGGGAAAAAAAGAAAGAGGAAAAGAAAGAGAAAAGGAAAAAGAAAAGGAAAAGAAGGAAAAAGAAAAAAAGGAAAAGAAAAAAGAAAAAGAAAAAAGAAAAAGAAAAAGCAATTCCAGGAATTTACAATGCCTCCAGGCAGGATCAAACACAATCTTTTTCAGAGCCACTGTCCTTAATGTAGACCTCAAAGAACTCCTACAATCCTACTGATAAATTTCCAATGAATACAAGCTCTCAATAAAAGCAAAGCAAAACAAACGAAGACATAAAGACAAAGCATACAAGGAGAAAGACATCATAACTGAGAATAAGCCAATAAAAAACAAAGAGCAGTGTTAGACTTGCAAAGACTCCAGAAGTTGTTTTTATTAGACACAAAATATGTGTAAGAATGTCTAAGATGATTGTAGAAGAAAGAAGGAATTTTAAAAAGTTAAGAGTAAGGAACAAAGGACTAATAACAATGACCAGAAGAAGGATAATAAAAAAGAATCAGCTAGAACTTACGTAAGTGAAAAGAAAATACCCTCATGTGTTACTTGACTGTGAACTGAGAGCGCTATTTGGGATTACTACAGGTCTATAAACTTTGGGCACAGGAATTTTTGCCATGAGACATGCCAAATTAAGTTTAATGGGGGCTTGATGGAAGCAGTGGAAACAGTAAGTGAAACACCTAGTCAGCACATTCAGGAAAGCTGGGTTCGGTTCGAGCCAAGCAAGTTTCTAAGAAGCTGTCAGGGCCATCGACCTGGTTTATTGCTTTATTCCAGGGCTTCTCTGGCGAAGGCAGCAACAATTCTCTGGCTCCAGCTCCAGCATTCCACCCACTGGTGGCGCCACCAACTTCCCAGTGCCGGTAGCTTTCCACCATCACCTCCTGGGCTGCTTTCCAGACCTGCACGGCCAACTCATTTATCATCCGGGCCCCTGGAGTTCAAGAGCGTTCTCCAGTCCTATCTCCATCATGTTTCCTATCTCAATGACGTGACCTCCCCCGGTTGCTCAAGTTGGAAAGCTGAATCTTCCTTGTCTCCCCTTTTCCTCCTCCCCTCACCCTCCCTAAATAAATCACTCCAATGCAATCAATTATACTCCACCTTAAAGAAGAAATGCAAAAATCAATGATGTCTGTCTTTCTCATTCTCACGGACATACGGTAGCTCATCATCCCACTGAGGTTTCTCCAGGAAGTATCCTTTCAGTCCATGGTCACTTCACCTCCCTTGCCTTTTGTTTCATGATCCCTCACGTGTGCCAGCCCCTTCCAAGGCTTGGAAGGAGCCCTGGTTTGACATTCTTAGGGCCATGTGATTTCGAACATGTTCAAAGGTAAGATGCTTTCACCACAGTTGGTTAAGACTATTGTCTCTCTATTCCAACACCCCACACCTGTCGCATTTCCCCTTGAGGCAGGTGGTGCTGGGCATAAAAGCCCAGGAGAAGTAGGGCTGAATAACAGGAGTGAGTTATTGCTTACGGCTCCCATATAAGAATGACTTCCAGAAACACTCTGTGCCTACTCTCCTGGAATCATGACATAAAGCCACCAGAGACAACCTGAATAATTAGAGTCACCGATTCAAGAGTTTTTATCTTAGTAACTGCACAAGAAAATCTGATATGCCATGCCAAAATCTTATAGCTCACAGGGGCGTCTGGGTGGCTCAGTTGGTTGGGCATCCAACTTCAGCTCAGATTATGATCTCCCGGTTTGGGGGTTCAAGCCCCGCATCAGGCTTTATGCTGACAGCTCAGAGCCTGGAGCCTGCTTCGGATTCTGTGTCTCCCTCTCTCTGTGCCCCTCCCCTACTTGCTCTCTCTCATTCTCTCTCACAAATAAACAAACATTAAAAAAAGTTTTTTTTAATCTTACAGCTCATACTATGTGAAATGAACCTTCAGAGGTTTTCTCAAATTTGACAAACCAACCTAAAAATCTATGTAAGACTGCCAATAAACCACAAGGACGAAAGAAAATCCTACATTCATGATAATAAATAAAATTTCCATTAAGCACATTGAAGGAATAACTAAATATCTTCTAGTTCTGTCAAAAGTAAGCGATGTAGCAAAATTCCCATACGAAGAGATGAATAATTACCGTATGAAGAGGGCTGATGTCTACAAACGTAGGGGGGAGTCTTTTACAGAAATGTGTGGGCAATAAATTAATTAAATGGGTCATTTTTCTGGACATTGTGATTGTTCTCAGCATTTTTAAATTTGTAATTTGTGTTTTCTTTTCTCATTTTACTTAATTTTTTAAGTTTATTTATTTTGAGAGAGAGAGCAAGTGGGGGAGGGGCAGAGAGCGGGAGAGAGAGAGAAAGAATCCCAAGCAGGCTCTGTGCTGCCAGTGCAGAACCCAATGCGGGGCTAGAACTCATGAAACCATGAGATCATGACCTGAGCAGAAACCAAGAATCGTCCGCTCAACCCACTGAGCCACCCAGGCGCCCCTCTTTTCTCATTTTAAACAAATATTCGCGGGGCGCCTGGGTGGCTCAGTCAGTTCAGCGGCTGACTTCGGCTCAGGTCATGATCTCACGGTCCATGAGTTCGAGCCCCGCGTCGCGCTCTGTGCTGATGGCTCAGAGCCTGGAGCCTGTTTCAGATTCTGTGTCTCCCTCTCTCTGACCCTCCCCCGTTCATGCTCTGTCTCCCTCTGTCTCAAAAATAAACAAACATTAAAAAAATTAAAAAAAATTCGCTTTTGTACCTAATTTTGCATTTAAAAAAAAAATTCATACTATTTTATTCTTAAAAAGAGACCCCCGAATTGTATATGCATAAGGCTCCACAAAACCCGGACACACCACTGCTGTCAGCAGAGTGACTGTTTCCAAATACAAATTTAGTTAAGTCACCCCTCTTACCTCCAGCATAAAAATCCAAAATTCCATAGTGTCCTCTCTAGTGACTCATGATCACAGTCTGTCACCCATTCCGGTTTCAACCTACCACCCGATCGCCTAGATCGCCTCCATATACTCCAGACACTATGCCGCTTAGCGTCAGCACCGTGACATGCCTTGCGCCCCTGCATCGGTGTGCACGCGGGGCACACTCAGCCTGGCTTTCCTTAGCCTCAGCCTTTCCTCCTCACTGGGATCTTCGCTAATTAGCCTATAAGCCAGCGCCTCCTAATCTATAAGCAGCACGTCCTTCAATGCTGTTCCCCACAACATTTTCCTCACATGATGGACATTCATCCCGTTCATCAACATTTCCCTTCCTTGGTTTTACTGGTATTTTCGTTTTAGGTTTTCCTCGGGAGACTCTAGACTGAGAGCAGAGATCCTAATCGTCTCACTTAGTGTGTATGCCTAGCATACAGTTGGTGCTCGGTGACTATTTACTGAATGAATGACAAGTCAGATAGTAGCATCGAGAAAAGCAGACGGTTAACTGGAGTCAAATGAGGTTTATTTCAGGAGGAGTTTCTGAGCGGCAATTGGAGATAAACTGAATAACCAGTGGGCCAAGTCGTTTTGATTTTGCTACATGCCCCAATGGCATTAAAGAAATGCTGCGGGGGAAGGGAGGGCACCTGGGTGGCTCAATCGGGTGAGCATCTGACTCTTGATGTTGGCTCAGGTCATGATCTCAAGGACCGTGAGACTGAGTCCAGCGTCAGGCTCTGCACTGACAGCATGGAGCCTTCTTGGGATCCTCTCTATCCCTTTATCTCGATCTCTTAAGTAAAAAATTTTTGAAAAATGATGATCTGGACCATTCAGTCAGAAAAAAAGCCCTCTAAAGAGATTAAGGGGATGCCTCAGTTTCTCTAAAACAACCAACAGGGCTTGTATTAACTCAGAGAGATTTGTGGGTGTGATGTTATATCTACTGGAACGTACCTCAAGAAGATTTACTGAAGATCCAGGGACTAATTAAGAGACTGATCTATGCAGACACATCGCCCGTTTGGACTGAAGGAGACAAAAATGGTAATAAGTGAAAAGAGGGCTTTGGGCCCGTGGAATTCTCCTGGCAGGAAAGAGAGAGAGGCTGTGTCATCAGATACATAGATATGTGACCTTTCCTGAAAAAGGAATGATAACTCAGAATGGAAAGCCTTGAAGAAAGAGCCAAGAGCCTTGGGAAGGGTTCCCAGGCCTTAAGACCTAATCAAAGAACTTCCACTTTTCCTTGTGGTATCCCAATTACCAGAGACCCATAATTCCTCTGTGCCTCTTCAAATGGAAATGCCTACTGCATTGACGTAGGCGTGTCTTGCTTTTATCTGTTGGGCACGTGAGCGGGCAGATAAATGGTCTCTCTAGTTTCACACACCTACAGACCAACAGTAACTAGACTCAAGGAGCAGGACTTAAAAATTATAATCCGGGAAGTTCATAAACACCTGGGCCTGGTTTAGATGATGATGTTTTTAGACTTTGAGGTGATCCCATAATGAGCCTATACTTCACAGGATGTCGGGAGAAGGTAAGTACATTTCGTGTGGAAGGAACCAGAAGCCTGGAAAAGGAAGGGTCTAAGACGACTCCTGAGGATCCCTGCCTCTTTGTACTCACACCTTTATGTAATCCCTTTCCCTCGAGTGTGAGCTGAATGTCTTGATTCACTGCTAACAAACAGAATATGGCAGAAGTGATGGGTACACTCTCTTTCTCACTCTCAAATCTACCTGGGGAAGTCAGCTGCCATGTCATGAAGTCCTATGAAGAGACACGTTGTGAGGGACAATGGCCCAGCAACAACCAAGTCAACTCAGAAGTGGACCCCACACTCCTCCCGTTAAGCCATCTTAAGAGACCACAGACCCAGCCATCAGCTTGATTCAACCTCATGCGAGACCTTGAGCCAGAGGCACCCAGCTAACCCATGATCACATTCCTGACCTATTAAAAACCATGAAATAAAAAATATCTGTTGTTTTAAGCCTCTAGATGTGAGGATAGCATGTTACATTGCAATAGATAATTAACAGATATTTAGAAAAATGGCAAGACCATCTCTTCTGGCATATCCAGAAGAGCTGTATAGCCAACAAAAAATAAATGGGGATAAGTATAGAAGGAAAAGCCATACCCCTTCTTCACCAAGCACATGAATGTGCACACACATACACACACACACATCCTTACTATGTCCATGTAACTATAGAAGTAGCAATAATTCTCCTGTCCATATAATCCAGAGGGTGAATAGGTTAGTTGGAGAATATGACTGGGCATAGAAGCATGGTCAGGGAACAATGAGTCAAGGAATGTTTTGCTCTAGGACAAATGAAGAGAAGGTATAGCTGTCATGAGTGGAAAGGAAAGTGAAAAATGGAAAGAAGGGAAAGAGGGAAGAAAACTACCCTGGTTGAATATAAAGGCCACAACATCAAGAGCTGAGGTAAAATGCCATAGAAGAAATTTCAAGAAACACTTTCTAGAACATTCCATGCATCGCGTGCCTTAAATTGGTACAACAATCTTCTCGGGCACTGTCAGCAAAAAGGTGGACAGTGAAGCATTGAAACCAGGCTCAATGTTTCGTTCCTTGAGGCATAGTTATGCACCAAGAATTCCAGGGGATATCGCTGACTTTTGGGGGACAGCAAAACTTCCAAAGTGGGAAGTATCTTGGGGGAACATTGGGTTTGATTCACTGGATGGGTAAAGACTATGAAGCCTAGGGAACTGAAGTTATAGACCCACGTCCTCACGGCTAATGAGGGGCAGGGCTGGACAAGAGGATTCCTTGCTCCCGGTGACCTACTTTTCACGGGATCACTCGAGCAGGATCACTGATTTGTGAGAAAAGACATTTTTAGCAGCAAAGGGAACATCAGGAGACCAGTTGTTAAAAATGGAGCACGCAGAGTGATTGCCCACATTATAAAGAGAAGAAAAAAAAAACTATAATTGCCGGAATCAGGAGGGTAGGAATAGCAGATATTAAAACCCAATTTTACTATTCTATTGATTTCAAACAAAAATACAGAAGCAGGATGGGTTTCCCCAGAGATGCTGGCATTCAGGCTATGTGATCACTGGTATAAAGTAACCCATAAAGTAAATATTCATTTTGCACCAATTAGAAGAGAACCGATTTTCACTGCAATCTGTCAAAAAAAAAAAAAAAAGAGAGAGAGAGAGAAAGAGACTAAAATTCAGCGTTAGTTGCCGTTAGCTATAAATATTGGCATTCTGGAAACTATGCCAATGATTGATACAGCAAAGCCCCAAACTGGAATGTGCTTGGGATGCTTAACATATTCTGTGGCTTTGCTCATTACTTCAAGGAAATGGTCAGCACATTCTAAGCAAATGGCTCATAGAGACGCGCGTTCCAAATTCCTTTGGGTTTGGCTGCTATTTGTAAACTGCCTCCGTGTTTGTGAACGCTTGTATGTGTCTGTGTGTGTTCGCGGAGGACAAGGTGCAGATCAGAAAGGATGGGGACGCTCTTGCCAATACTCAGAGGCAGGCAGATGTTGAACTTGAGACCAACACCATAGCCCTCTATTTTACAGTCCCAAACGGAGAGATATGGTTGAAGTTTAGCAATGGCATTGGTGAGCTGCCAGATTTCTGAGCCACGGATAAAAAATCCATGTGTTTTGTTTTGTTTTTGTTCAGACAGACCCTCTCAATGGGGTTCCAAAATCCACAAAAACAGTTCAGAAAAATTTCCTGAGGAGCATCCTCATATTAAAAGCCTGCAGGTTACTGAAATAAGTGAATAGATTTCAGGTGGCCCAAGTGTCTTTACTATTAGTCTCATGTCACCAGACGAGACACTCTGAGATAATGCTTCTCCATGCCCTTTGCAGAAGCCCATTTTGTTTGACCGCAGACACTGAATTTCTGCAAAGATGGAACAAGAGCCAGCCATCTGGAACATTCTAGAAGCCCATGCTTCTCCCAAAGAGTCAAAAGACACACAAATACTAGTGAAATTTATCAACCAGGCTACAACTTTGGGCCCCCCAATGTTTATTTACTATTTAGCACCTCACTGTTCTCAGAATCAAAGCCTTAACACCAGGCTGAAAAGAGAAGAAATTGCTGGGGAGGAAGATCATCATAAGACGAATCTGAACAGAAAACATGAAACCTTAAAACTCCTATAAATATGCTGGATAGCAAAGTCAAGACAAAAATGAAAGGGAATGAGAACCTGCCTTCTGCACTCCATGCACAAAAAACAATTTCAAGTGGGAGACAAGTCTAGGGTGTATTTCACCATCTTGTGAACATTCCGAACAGGGGCTCAGACAAGGTTTGAAGCAGGATTCATTTGACAGCTTTTGCAGTGGGTAAAATACCTTTAATCAATTAGAAAGGCAAAGCCATGTGGGTACATACACAAAATGCAGATGTGCAGAAATAAATACCATCCCGGGCTGGCCCAGGGCCAGGTAAACACGTGACCTAAAAACTTTCGTCATTTTAGTGGGCTCAAGTCTGGAAAAGTGATTAAGTATCTAAACGCAAGTGTCACTGCTCTGTGCTCCCCCACGGGATGGTGGGAGAGAAAGGAAGGCTCTTATATCCTAATTAAAAGTCCAAGCTTTTGCCCCATGGAATGCAAAACGCCTTTGGATACAGGAAACTGTTCTTTATCCAGCTACACTCATAAAGCTGTCAATAAGGTGAGAAAGTGGCCTTGATGGTGTGGAAAAAACCACTTCTTTGAAAGCACTGGCTGCTAATAAAAATCTTTTCTGTTCAATGAAGTCCAACAAATCATCGAGGATCATATAAATAGCAAATTTAACAGCAAATTAGCAAGGCTTATAAAATATATGACCACTTAGGCAGCCAGGAAAGCTAAAAATCAAGGTTGGAGAATTACTAGTTTATGGTTAAAAGATTTTTTTTTCTTTTTATGCTTTTCATTGGAAGACTTTAAAACTGTATTTTTGAATGAGTACACTACCTTTAAGAGGAGATGTAATTAAGCTAGCTGCTTTTTGGAGGGTCAGGGCCTCTCATACTTGATAGCCACCAGAAAAACGAGTAATGATTTGCTCACTGTGAGGGATCAGGGCACTCCAGCCTAGCCATAGCTGGAATATCACCTTCTGGTTACCTACTAGTGGGTGGTAGATGAGTACAAAGATTCAGCCGCTGCAGTTATGGGGGGAAAAAAAAGATATCATCTCCACAGACCCTAATGCGTCCAGAGAAATAAAATAGTTGTTTCCCTTTATAAAACCGACAACAACTTAAAGGATTCTGATAAAACTAGGAGCCAAAGTTTGCTTTGAAGGAGTCATTGATGCTACTAACATTTAGCCTGTACATTCTCAACTGTTTTCTCTCCGTCATAAGGACTGTCACTAACTAGCTGTGTCCGAAACACACACAGGTACTAAACTGGAACATTCCTGATGTTTCATGGAAGGTTATGCAGACTCTTTGCTGAAAGTAAATTCTCAGAGCTGGTAACTTTGCAATACAAAGTCCCTTCCACCAAATTCTGGCTCACACAACCCCCTGCTGGGCTCGGAGACATTTTCAGGAACACAGAAAAGGGAGAAAAAAAACAAAATCCAGTACTTTTGGAGTTTCCATCTTTACTATTAGAAGAAGTGACATGTTTAAGATTTCTTGGGGCACCTGGGTGGCTCAGTTGGTTAAGCGTCCGGCTTCGGCTCAGATCGCATCTCGCAGTTCGTGGGTTCAAGCCCCGTGTCGGGCTCTGCGCTGACAGCTCAAAGCCTGGAGCCTGCTTCAAATTCTGTCTCCCTCTCTCTCTGCCCCTCCCCTGCTTGCGCTCTCTCAAAAATAAACGTTAAAAAGAAATTTTTTTAAAATAAGACGATTTCTTGCCTGGTTATCTTAAGCTATTGCTATGTATTCCGAGCTTTAGTTTCTAAGAATGCTTTCTCAAGAACGTTGGAAGGAGGACAGCTGAGAATAAACATCCCGTGCTTTTTCTTCACCTCCCTACCTCTTAAAAATTGAAGAAAGCAATTATCAGAAAAAAAGAGGAGGGAGGGGGCTGTGTGTTCTTCTCAAGCACTGAAACAAAAAAAGAGTATCTTCTGTTTTCTGCAGAACTGGATTATCATCACTGGAAGCGGGGGAGACAGACAGGAGGGGACCATGGAGGCTCCAGAGGACCACTGTCCAGCAGAAACATGATGCAATACACCAACGAGCAGCACATATGCAATTTTAAAATCTCTGGCAGCCATATTTTTTTAAAAACAAAACGTTGTTGAAATTACTTTTAATATATTTAACCCAATCTAGCCAAAGTATTATCACAGCAACATGTGATCAGTTTATAAAAATCATTAATAAGATCATTTGTTATTTTTTTGAACTAAGTCTTCAAAATTCCGTGTATATTTTGTATTTACAGTGCATCTCAATTTGGACTAGCCACCTGTGGGTACCAGTTACCATACTGGGGGAAATAAGTTTATAGGACAAGTTCAAGCACACCAAACAGGGACCAGGGATACAAGGCTTTTCCCTAAAGCAGCTTCTGCATGAATTCAGTAATACATGTTTCTGAACTCCCGAGGGTCTTCCTAATGTTGCAGGGACCCCCGCCCCCCAAATCTATTCCCTATGCATCAGGAAGATCTGGCAACACTATTTGTTGAAAACATAAAATCACATTCAGAAAAATTGTTTCCTCCTACATCTTCCCTCTGGATACCTCCACAAACACACGTACGCTGCCCCCTCATTTTAATAAATATAAAGAAGATGGGGCATCTGGGTGGCTCAGTCGGTTAGGCGTCCTACTCTCGATTTTGGCTCAGGTTACCATCTTGCAGTTCATGGGTTTGCACCCTGCTCTGGGCTCTGTGCTGACACAGCATGGAACCTTCCTGGGATCCTCTCTCTCCCTCTCTTCCTGCCCCTCCCTTGCTGTCTCTCTCTCTCTCAAAATAAATAAACTTTTAAAAAATACATATACATACAAAGAAATTACATAAAGACCCAATTTCCCCACAAGTATTTATTCGATAATACAATAATTATCTTTTTAAAAAGAAAAGGAAAAAGAATGACTGAATATGACAATTCAACACATATACTGAGAACCTATCAGGAGCCCAAAAATTGTGATAAGTGCTAAAAGAGATTCAGAAGAAAGAAATGCCCACTAGGAGAGCCACCTTTGGTTGGAGGGAAAAAAAGGCACACACAAACACATAGTTAAATAATAAAGCAAATGAGAACGTAATTAACCACCAGAATGAAGGTGTGAAGAGTTAAGGCCAACCACCAAGTTAAAAGGGAACAAACAGCCCATGCAAGACTGCCCTCACTTCTGATACCGACTGCAAATTCAGGGAATGTCTTGGTTCAGGCTGCTGCAACAAAAATACCGCAAACTGGATGATTTTTTTTTTTTAAGTTTTTTTTTAATGTTTATTTCTGAGACAGAGACCGAGCATGAGCAGGGGAGGCGCTAAGAGATGGAGAGACACAGAATCTGAAGCAGGCTCCAGGCTCCGAGCTGTCAGCACAGAGACCGACGCAGGGCTCGAACTCACAGACCGCGAGATGGTGACCTGAGCCGAAGTCGGACGCTCAACCGACTGAGCCACCCAGGCGCCCCCAGACTGGATGATTTAAACAACAAACATTTATTTCTCACAGTTTTGGAGGCTGAGAAGTCCAAGACCAAGGTGCAGGCAGATTCAGTGTCTGGGGAGGGCTCTTTTCCTGGGCAGGTGACAGCTGTCTTCTCACTACATCATCACATGGCAGAAGTGGTGAGGGAGCTGAGATCTTTTTTTATAAGGGCATCAGTCCCATTTAGGGGGTTTCACCCTCATGATGTAAGAACCCCCCAAATGTCCCAGCTCCTTATATCAACACTTGGAGGTCAGAACATCAACATATAAATTTTGAAGGGGATGCAAACATTCAGTCCATAAAAGGGGGCCCCCAAAACCACTTTCAGTTTTAATAATTCACTAAAAGGACTCACTGAACTCACAAAAGCTATTTACTCATGGTTATGCTTAATTATAGGGGAAGGACGCAAATTAAAATCAGCCAAGGAAATGGACACACAGGGCAGAATCCAGGAAATTTCCAAATGCAAAGCCTCCAGTCATCCCTTCCCTGTGGAGTCATGGACAGTGTTAACTCCTCCTGGTCACTGTGAGTGACAATATTCAAAGAGTACTGCCAATCAGGGAAGTTCACCCCAGGCTTTGGTGTCCAGAGTTTTTATTAGGACTCAATCCCATACTACCTGCATGGCTGACCCCTAGTGTTCAGCCCCTTCCAGAGGTTGGGTTAATGCCTATAGTCTCCAGTCCCTCCAGATGCCGAAACTGATCCCACATGGCCCAAAAGCCCCAACATGAACCACACTGTAGAATGAGCAGTGCCAAGGCCCCCAGGGAAACAAAGACAGTTCTATGCAGAATATTCCAGATGCCTAGAGATCATCTCCCAAAAGCTTTGTGGACAAAAGCTAGACATCTCTTTGGATCAGGTTAATTCATCACTAACTAGACAGAGGGTACAGAGGTTGTCAGAATATAGAAAGATCAGTGTGGACAAAGTATTGGAAAGAGTAAGGGATTTCTATTCAGTACTTCAAACATCACAATGAATTGAATACTAATAAAAATGGAGACGTTTTAGGGGCACCTGGGTGGCTCAGTCAGTTAAGCGTCTGATTCTTGATTTCGGCTCAGGTCACAATCTCCTGTTTTTGTGACTTCAAGCCCCACCTTGACTCTGCAGAGCCTGCTTGGGATCCTCTCTCTCTCTCTCTTTCTCCCTCTCTGTGCCCCTCTCCAGCTCGCACTCTCTCAGTCTCTCTCAAAATAAATAAACCTAAAATAAAAAACTATTTAAAAATGGAGAAGTTTCAGAGAACCTTGATCAGGGGAGCAGGAAAATGCCCAAATAAGAGTGTTTTTGGAAGATTAGTAGGATTATGAAATTCGCGTCTCTTTCTCTCTCTCTACTCTCTTCCTAAGGTATTATATCCAGTCTCATGTTTTTAAATAAGTTGGTAGGTAGTGCTCTAAGTTGTATCTTTAGACTTGAACCCTATCTGAAGCTCCAGGCCCATACGACCTACAGTCTATCTGACGTTTTCACTGGGCTGTCAAATGGGCATCTCAACATGCCCCAAGTGAACCTATGATTTTCCCCTGCTCCTGTCCACCTCCCTCGTCACAGGATGGCACCACAGGTGACCCAGTTACTCAAGCAAAGACATCAGGACTATCTTTACTTCCTCTTCCTCTCTCAACCACCGTCTACCCCATTAGCAATAGTGCCCCGAATCCAAATTATATCTTAAGTCTGACCACATCCAGCCAACCCCACTGCTGCAACCCTGTTCTAAGCCACCTGCATCTCTGATTTAGAGTCCTCGGATATCACCTGCTCAGTAGTTGTCTTCTTTCCCTGCACAACCCCCTCCCCACGCAGCAGCCCAAGCCATCTCCTTAAAGTACAAGTTGTATCACGTGACACCTCTACTTACAGCCCTTCGATGGAGCCCCCAACTCATTTAAAATAATATACAAATTCCCCCACCACCTTCAAAACCCTGCATGGTTCCAGCTACTGCTAACTTCAACTCCCGTGGCCCTTTCTCTTATTCTCCAGTCTCACTGGCTTTTCTCCTGAACACAACAAGCTGCTTCCCATCTCTGGGCCTCCGCAGGCTCTTCTCTGTCTCTGGAACACTCTTCTCTCAGCTCCTGTCATGGCAGCTGTCTTCTCATTTGAGTCTGGGCTTAAAAATAAGCCACTGAGAGGTCTTCTCTGGACATCCAATCTGATTGGCACCCATATCCAACCACCATCAGGGCACCCTATTTTATTTCCTTAATATTAAGTAGCATTCTCTTTAGTTCATATATTTATGTTGTCTCTGTTTACTTGTGTACTGTCTTTCTCTCTTGGTAGAAAGTAAATTATTACCCATTTTGCCTGCTTCTCAATTTCTATTCCCTACCACAGAGCTGGACACAGAATAATGCACTTCACCAGATATTTGTTGAATGAAATGTAATGGGTGTTGGGACTTATTATAAGCATTCAAAATTGCTAAGAGGAAAAAGTATGTTTTTTCATGTTTCTTCTTTTTTCAAACTTTTTGTGTGAAACACTCCAACAATAAATTATAATAAACTTTATCCTCGACCTTATTCTAACTTGTTCCTTCAAAAAAGCTAAGGCACCCAATCACTCTAAAATGTAAATGACTGATAAAGTTAAGTGTGTTAAGGCTTTTCAAATTGGGACAAAGCATGAAATCGGTGATTTTTAGACCGTGGCATTCCCAAACCATAGATGAAGTTCTCAGTTCTTCAATGTATCCAAGTTTTCTGCTGGAGTATTTTTTCATGCTGAGCTCTCCAGAGTACACAGTCACCTTATATCTTTTTTCCTGAATGATGAGCACACAAGTAATTTTGAAGGCAAGTACCCGTGGAATGGCCCCTCAATGGTCACATTTCTAGCCAGCTGAGCTGAAGACTCTAGGATCTGGAAGCCCCTTCCAGTGTCCTTAAAAGAGCTACCCCCCCTCAAGGCACCTGGGTGGCTCAGTTGGTTAAGCATCTGACTTCAGCTCAGGTCATGATCTCACAGTTCGTGAGTTCAGGCCCCGCATCAGGCTCTACGCTGACAGCTTGGAACCTGGAGCCTGCTTCAGATTCCGTGTCTCCCTCTCTCTCTCTGCCCCACCCCCACTGGTGTACTCTCTAGCTCTCTCGAAAAAAAAAAAAAAACATTAAAAAAAATATTTAAAAACATAGCTACCCACTCTACCTAAGTATACAACAGCCCTAGTTACAGGAATAAGCAAACAGAAGTACAAAGTATTTTAATATTTAATATATAATATTAAATATTACATGTGAGAGAGAAGTGAGACCCTCAAGTTTTAGGAGGCAGTGGGAGTCAAAGGGAAGAGATTAAAAAAAATTTTAATGTTTATTTTTGAGAGACAGACAGAGTGCGAATGGGGGAGGGGCAGAGAGAGAGGGAGACATAGAATCCAAAGCGGGCTCCAAGCTCTGAGCTGTCAACACAGAGCCTGATGCAGGGCTTGAACCCACAAACTGTGAGATCATGACCTGAGCCAGAGTTGGCTGCTTAACTGACTGAGCCACTCAGGTGCCCCAATGTTTATTTATTTTTGAGAAAGAGAGAGAGAGAAAGAGAGAGAGAGAGAGAGAGAAAGAAAACAAACATGAGTGGGGGAGGAGCAGAGAGAGGAGACACACAATCCAAATCCAAAGCAGGCTCCCATAATAGAGCCTGATGCAGGGCCTGAACTCACAAACTGCGAGATCATGACCTGAGCTGAAGTCGGATGCTTAACCAACTGAGCTACCCTGGCGCCCCAAAGCGAAGAGATATTTTAAACAAACAGCAAAGGGCAACTGCTTACAAACAGAGGACCATAGAGAGAGTAAAAACTCCAATGTGATGCCACGGTATTGAGCCTTGTTACAAAATGAACAGGAGAAAGCAATGATAAAAACAGAAAAATTGAGGCGTATAAAAAATTCTGGTGAGGAAGAACATGCCAAGTTTGGAGTCACGGTAGAAACGCTATCCACAGATGTCAAATGAGCAGTAAGAAACAAGAGGATGGAGTTATGTGGTAGCTTAAGGCTGGGGATCAGACACTGGTAACGAACTCACAGCTTCATTTGCACACGGAAAGCCCCTAAGTAATATAAGTGAGAAATTTCTAGATCCTGAAACAGGCACAGAGGGAGATACCATAGTTTGTGGTACAGGCATGAAAAATTGTAGTTGCATAAATACGAATGACCGAGTATTTCACGACTTGGAACCCAGGCGTTAGGCCTGGGTGACATTAACTTTCTGAGCAGCAGAATCACTATAGTAACAGACCGTTTCTGGATCCTGCTGTGGCTGTTCCAGCAGGAGAAACAAGAAAACCACAGAAGTCCCTCCTTCAAGTTTCTTCAGATCTGATAACTCTGAGTAGTTGGCTGACAGTTCTCACTGTCCTGGGTGCATGTGTCCCCGTGAAATACACAGGGAGGTAACTGGGGATCCCTGCTCGCAGAGACACGGCCTTGCCTATGCTGGTTTCATAGCACTTTTGATTTTTGACTAAAGCTGATGAGTAGAAATGAAAACGGTCTCTGACTTTCATTTTTGAGACACTTACATCCAGCATTTGTCCTTCAGAATCCAAGTCCTGAGACACTGAAATTTTAAGCGAAAAATAACGAAACATTTTAACAATGAAAGTAACAAAACATACAACCATCAGAAAAGAGATCCAAGCAGTAAATCCCTGCCCTCAATGTATTCTCTTCCATCTAGAAACGGGCTCGTGCCAGCCATTCACTAAAATTAACCCCACTCACATTGAACTTCAGCTATTTCTGATCTGCTATCGGGGGCTTCAAAATGAACTTGTGGTTGCCTGCACTTTGACTGTCTTCTCAGTAACGTCGCTGCCTGCTTTAGAATGATGATCACCATTGAAGAATGCCCCACATGAGCCTACATTCTTCTACTGGAAACCATGGTGGGTGTCCCGCTATCCTCAAGGAGAGAGCTCTCTCCTTGAGTCCAAAGGTCAGCTCGGGTCGCCTCTGCCCCTCATCGAATGAGCTGGAACCCAGAGTTGATATCCCTGGGGCCAGCTGCCCAGAAAATGCTTCCCAGACTAGTTGTTGCTAAAGACACACACACACACTTCCCCTGGTTTCCATCAGGTGATGGAGGAAGAGGGCCTCAGTGAGCCACCATCCACGTACGTAGGGATAGTTCACTTCCCACCCTAGAACCATCCCATTGAACTTTTACACTCTAGTCCCTCCGAAAGAGTATGAAACCACCCCCTGACCAAGACCAAAGGTCAGCCTCTTGCTTCAGAATTGAACACATTTCAGAGTAACTATGGGGGTTTTAAATAATGCCCCCCACCCAGATAACCTCACCCGAACCCCTGGAACCTGTGCATGTTACCTCACAGGGGGAGAAAAGGACTTTGCAGGTGTGGTTAAGGAATTTGAGATGAGATTATCTTGGATGATCAAGGGGGGGGGGGTCCCTCAATGTGATAACATGTACTCTCACAAGGAGATAAAGATGACAAGAGAGAAGGCCCAGTGACTACAGAAGCAGAGACAGGAGCGATATAATGACCCCCCACAAGCCAAGGAATGCCAACAGCCACCAGAGGCTGGAAGAGGCCAGAAAGTGATTCTCCCTTAAGAGTCTCTGGAGGGTTGGAAGCCCTGCTGACTCCTTAATTTCAGCCCCAGGACACTGACTTCAGACTTCTGGCCCACAAAACAGGGACAAAATTAATTTCTGTTGTTCTAAGTCACAAAGTCTATGGCAATTTGTTACAGGAGCCACAGGGAAGTAACACACAGTGACTGACACATCCATAACATGGACTCCCTTCGAGGGAAATCCCTTCCCCCATCTGCGCATCCAGCAGAATACAGAATTAGCCAATACCTCTACGTTTCTGAAATATATATATATCCCCAATACCTAATTTACATTATTTAAGGTTTTCATCCAAAATTTTGAAACTATACAGCAAATATGATTCTTATAAGGCTGTTTGGTATTTAAGACTTTGTTGTGGGGGCATCTGGGTGGCTCAGTCAGTTAAGTATGTGACTTTGGCTCAGATCATGATCTCACGGTTTGTGAGTTCGAGCCCCGCATTAGGTTCTGTGCTGACAGCTCAGAACCTGAAGGCTGCTTCACATTCTGAGTCTCCCTCTCTGCCCCTCCCCCACTCGTGATCTCTCTCTCTCTCTCTCTCTGAAAAATAAACATTAAAAAAGTTTAAGATTTTGCTTTGAATATAAATTACCTAGCCATCACTGCCTCAAACATTACCAAAAAATTACTGTATCTTTTTCTGACTACAAAAGCAACACCTGTGTTGGAAACTACAGAAAAGCTCTAAAAAGAAAGTAAGTGGCTTCTTTGCCATTAGATAAACCTAGTTAATTTTTTCGGAAATATTTTCTTCTGCTCTTTGCAGAAGAATAAATGTTTTTATTGCAAAGTAGGGATCGTATGACACAACAGATTACAACAAAGATTATGAAATAATCTTTTAGTCTGAGGCTGGTTTAAGAATGTTATCATGCTCTTGATTATTTTCCTTTGTCATGAAATACTCCTCTACAACATGCTTTTCATAATCACATAGAGTTTATGATCTTTGGACAACGAGGATTCAAATTTCTATATAATCCACTGTCAGTCCATTTACGTACGTATTCGCCATTGAAAGTATACTTAGAAGCCCATTATGTTTTGTTTTAGTATGTTATGGTGTCCACTAAAGCGTTAATCCACCTGGAATGCGTGTTAATATGTGATTTGGAAGCACAACCTAATCTTGCTTTTGTTCAAAGGGCTCACTAGTTGCATGTTATTAACAAGTTGTGGAATGGCTTTTGTTTTTTTAATTTTTTTAATCTTTATTTTTGAGAGAGAGACAGAGTGTGAACAGGGGAGGAACAGAGTGAGAGGGAGACACAGAATCCACCAGGCTCCAGGCTCCGAACTGTCAGCACAGAGCCCAACGCGGGGCTCCAACTCATGGACCACGAGATCAGGACGAGCCAAAGTCAGACACCTAACCGAGCCCCACCCCGGCACCCCATCAAGTTGCGATATGGCTTTTCATGAATGATATTTTCTCCACTGACTTGTCACATACTAACGCCTTATTTGTTACTTTAGGTTTAGTCTTAGATACAGTATTCTGTTCTACTGACCAGTTTTATTCCTCGTATTTAAAAATTATTGAACTTGGTGAGCCCGGGTGGCTCAGTTGGTTAAGAGCCTGCCTCTTGATCTCGGCTCAGGTCTTGATCTCAGGGTCACAGTTCAAGTGCCATGTTGGGCTCCACATTGGGTGTGGAGCCTACTTTAAAAAATTATAATTAAAATTAAAAATAGGGGTGGCCTGGTGGCTCAGTTAAGTATCTGGCTCTTGATTTTGGCTCAGGTCATGATCCCAGGGTCATGGGATCGAGCCCCACATCGGGCTCTGAGCTGAGCATAGAGCCTGCATAATAAGATTCTCTCCCATGCTCTCCCTCTGCCCCTCTCCTTCTCTCTCTCTGAAAATAAAAAATTTTTAAAAATAAAAATTGTTGAAACTTTATATGATACAGCACCTCTTTCCTCAAACCCTCTCAGCTCTGCTCAGGCATGTGATTTTTATCAAATTAGATACCTTAAATGTGAAGAGTTTAACTGAAAACTATAACTGCAGAGGTTCATCTGGAGATAACAAGGCATATCTGCATAGCTCATATCTAAGAATAATTTTTCTAATTATGAGGGTTCCCTTCTCTTTCCCATCCTCAAACATTCCCTCCAGCAATGATGCCCTCTCTCCTGCAGAATCAACGGATTCCCTCCTGGATTATTTGCATCAGAAAATAAACGTGATCTCGTTTCGATCTTCCTTGGGAAAAAAAAAAATTATCCCAAACCCTATGTCCTCATAGATCTCTTTCCCTCCACATTAAAACCTTTGGGAAGAGCTGTCCGCCATCACTGATTGTACTTACCTCCCACTCACTAATCAACCTACTTAAATGTGATTCTTCTCATGATGGTCCATGAGAAAGATGCCTCTAAGGATATCAAAAATGTCCCTGCTGTGAAATCCATAACTTTCTCCGGGCTCATTTCTGACCTCTCAGCAGTAGACGCCTCTCTCCTTCCTGAAAACATTCCCTCTCTTGGCCTCTGTGACCCCACGCTGGTGATCTTCCTCCGATGGCACTGGGCCTTCTGTTGGTGATACTCTAGCTCACCCGTGATGCTTGGTGTGCACCTTCATAATCCTGGGATCCTGGGTTTTCTCCCTCTTCTCCCCCAGCCCCTCCTCTCCCTTGACATTTTCCCATCAATTCCTTCTCTCCAATTTCACTGATTTTGCACTTTCTACAGAACCATCCCATTGGCATCGGAAACATACTGCTCCTTCTGTCCTCTTGCTTGACCTCACTCCCACTGGCAGCTACAGCAACATTTCTCTTCCTTTGGGTCATTGAGACATTTTTTTTTTTAAGTCTTAATTTGCAACCAGTCATCTCCTGCACTTGCTTACTGGCCCCAGGTGGTTTCAGTTTTATTTTGGATTTTTCAGTCATGCTATTCTTATTGGTTGAGAGCTTTTCTCTTTATTTCCCATAATTATACCTGTGTTCTTCCTCAACTGAACTGATCAAAAACTTCCAGAAAAATTTTAGGGAAAGCTGGTCATATCAGGCTTCATTATCAGGCTTCTGACTTGAAGACTGCCTCTGGCATGACACTGTTATGTACGACAGAGTTTAGGATAGATGTTCTTTATGACATTATGAAAGTTTCCTTAGTTTACAAAGGATTTTCAACCAGTAGTGGATGATGTTGAATTTTATCTACCATATATTTTTTATTTATTTTGAGAGAGAGCACATGCACCATGGCGCAAGCAGGGGGAGGGACAGAGAGAGAAGGAGAGAGAGAATCCCACACAGGCTTCATGCTGTCAGAGCAGAGCCTGACTCGGGGTGGATCTCATGGACCACAAGACCATGACCTGACCCAAAATCAAGAGTCGGATGCTTAACCTACTGAGCCACCAAGGCACCTGGAGAATTTCTTTCAAGTCCAGAAGATGTCAAGATATTTTAGCATTCTATTTATTGTTTATGACCTTCATCTAATGTTTATAAACTTCATTGCATTTTTTTAATGTTTATTTTTGACAGAGAGAGAGAGAGACAGAGCATGAACGGGGGAGGGTCAGAGAGAGGGAGACACAGAATCCGAAATAGGCGCCAGGCTCTGAGCTGTCAGCACAGAGCCCGACGTGGGGCTTGAACGCATGGACCGCGAGATCATGACCTGAGCCGATGTCGGACGCTCAACCGAGTGAGCCACCCAGGCACCCCAACTTCATTGCATTTTTAAATTCAGCCATTATAGTTTTTCTTACTAGAAAAATCTCTAACCTCACATTGATTCCCAGTCCCTGTTTTTTGTTCTGTTTCAATTCTTGTAAGGTTCTTATTAAAGTTACAAAGATTAATTAACTTCTTTGATGTTTTTCTTTTCCAACAAAAGTCTAAGACATAGATTACATTCTGAAATATATTAAGGCCACTAGGCGGCTCAGTCGGTTAAACATCCAACTCTTAATTTCAGTTCAGGATATAGTCTCGCGGTTTGTGAGTTCAAGACCTGCATCCGGCTAGGCTCTGACAATGTGGAGCCTCCTTGGGATTCTCTCCCTCCCTCTCTCTCTGCTCCTCCCCTGCTCTCTCTCAAAATAAATAAATAAGCTTTAAAAAAAAAAAAAATGAAGAGTATTTTCATATGCTTTTATCAAGATTATTTCATTTGCTCCTCTTTGTGGTGTCATAAGTTAAACAGGGCAACGTATATAAGAGATGACTTGGAGATGTGTGGACTATCACAGCTTTGATATGAATTAGCATGGTGAGAATTTAGGGAAATAAAAGAGGAAGTGAATGTATAAATAAATGAATAAACTAAATACCCGGAATATTGTGCAGTTCAATAGTTTGTTGAGGGGTGCCAGGGAGGCTCAGTCAATTAAGTGTCTGACTTCAGCTCAGGTCATCATCTCGCAGCTCATGAGTTCAAGCCCTGCCTCAGGCTCTGTGCTGATGGCTCAGAGCCTGGAACCTGCTTCGGATTCTGTGTCTTCCTCTCTCTCTGCCCCTCCCTCACTTGTGCTCTGTCTTGCTCTCTTAAATATAAACATTAAAAATAATTTTTTAAACATAGTTTGTTGAATGAATGAAGAAAATCCCTTCAGCTGTAAGCTGGAATCAGCAGGAGATAATTAAACAACTGGGTCCAGCAGCGTCGGTCTGCCCTCTTAGTTTGGATTCAGTCATCATGATTCTCCTGTGAAAAGCTGAAAAACTCAAAAACCCACACGAATGGTCCCGATAGAATAAGAAATACTGTTTAAGACTTTTACAATTTTCTTTCTGTTACTGGTCTTTTTACATATCTTACTTTCCCATTTGTCTCCTGTTTCACTTCCATCACAAACCCGCTTCCATTTCTGCACAAAATCGGACTCCACTGTTGCCGACGCTGGTTTTCATCTGTGCACTGACGAGCTTAAAGGCAACAAACGACAAAAGCTGAGTAACCTTCACCTTTCCATGAAAAAACGGGGCTGCAATAACCCTTCCATTTCAGGTTCATCTTCTACTATTCAGCAGTCAAACTGGAGAGGTGATCACGGGGCTGCATGAGGCGTAGCCTGGAGGGTGGTCCACGTGAGCAAGGTTGAGGTTACGGCAGGGGCAGGGTGAAGGGTCAGGCTTTCCCTGTTGCACCTGGAGGGTTTATAAATGGGGATATTTTAGTCTCTAGTACCGGCCACTCCTTAGCCTGAGAGAGCACAAATATTTACAGAAGGAAAACCAAATAAGAGCACCACGGCATTGCTGGGCTGTGCCGCTGAACTTAATGGAGGGTTTCTTTCCCCCTATGGATTTCAAAGCAGCCTGAACTAAGGATACTAAAGCAAACAGCACATCTGAGATTTAATGGAAAGGAAAACATGCATGTGGCATAAAAGCCCCATTATGATTCCTTAGCACCTCATTGTAGGCCAAGAGCACCGCAGTGGCTTTTGGATGCACCACTCTGTCCCCCTGCCTGTGAAGCAAGTCAGCGGCTCAGGCAGTGATACGGTTGGACGACATCCATCACGAGCCTTAGCCTCCTGAGGACAAGGAAGTGGTGACGTGCGGCTCGATTAGTTGGATTTACGGTGCTGTGACACCTGTGAACAATGCCAGGTGACAAGCCCTGCCATCTGAGGTGATCACTGGGAAGCTTTATGCTGGAGAGGGAGGGGACGGGCTGGAACCAAACAGAACGGAATGGAACCCAAGGTCTATCAGTTGTTCTGTAGGCTTGGGACTCACCCTGGATACTTTCTTCTCTTTTTACCACTGTAGAGAGGAAGACAGAAAACATTCCCATCTCCCCAGAAAGTTCCTGGAGTCCTTTTTGTCATTTCTCCCCAGGAACGAACCACCATTCTGATGCTGATCACCATGTGTCTTCCGACGTCACCCAAGACATACTCTGTTGTGTTTGGGCTTCTTGCAATTAAGGTGATGACTGAGACTCATTCATGAATCTGCATGTATCCACAGCTGGTTTTTTGGGGGTTTTTTTGTTTTTTGTTTTGTTTTGTTTTTTTACCGGTGAGTAGTATTCTTTGCACAAATACATCACGGTTTATTATTACTATTTATCCATTCTCCTGTTGATGGACATTTGGACTTCTGACAGTCTGGGCTATTACAACAGAGTGGCTTCGAACTTTCTTTGTGCAAATATCTTTGGGAACATATGCACTGATTTCTCCAGAGATGGAACTTCTGAGTCGGGTAGGGCAGGAAAATGTTTAACTTAAAGAAAAAATGGTTAGACAGTTTTCCAAAGTGGCCGAACCACTTTACTTTCCCAATAGCAATGTAGGAGAGTTTATCGATCAACATCCTTGACAATATTTGGTCTTGTCAGGTTTTTGGATTTCGACTATTCAGGTGGCGTATCTCGTTTGGGTTTTCATTTACATTTTCCTTGATGAATAATGATGCTGTGCATCAATGTGTCACGTGCTTTTTGATAACTCCGGTGTCTTCTTTTTGTGTAGCGCTGGGCTGAATCTTGTCCCTTTTTAATCGGTAGTTTGGTTTGGCTTTTAATGCGTATTTACATTTGACAGAGAGAAAGAGACAGAGCACAAGCGGGGGAGGGGCAGAGAGAGGGGGAGACAGAGAATCCGAAGCAGGTTCCAGGCTCCGAGCCGTCAGCCCAGAGCCTGACGCGGGGTTCGAACTCACGAACCGCGAAATCGTGACCTGAGCCGAAGTCAAGCACTTAACTGACTGAGCCACCCAGGAGCCCGTGGTTTTGTTTTTGAGTTGTAGAATGTATTATTCTGATGAGCTCTTTGCTAAATATGTATGTCACTCTAATATTTAATAATTCTGTATTCTCATCTATAAAATGGGGGTAACACTGTTCATAAAGATGAAATGAGTTTGTGTTACGCCTCACGTCACTCCCATTTGTATGCTCCTGACACAGAGAGCTTCCAGAGTAAATACCATTAGTTTTAATTAATCTAACTCAAATGATGTAAGAGTGGAGAGAAAGTTCCTCATTCCCAAAATAGGAAATTAAGAGAAATTATCTTTAAAAACAGAGGCATATGGTGGGTGTGCCTAGGTGGCTCAGTCAGTTAAGTGTCCGACTTCGGCCCAGGTCATGATCTCATGGTTCGTGGGTTCAGGTCCCACATGGGGCTCTGTGCTGACAGAACGTGAAGGCTGCCTTGGATTCTGTGTCTCCCTCTCTCTCTACCCCTCCCCCACCCACAGTGCCTCTCTCACTCTCAAAAATAAAACATCAAAAAACATTTTTTTAAACAAAAAGCAGAGGCATATGGGTATTACAAAATTGTTTTTAAATTTTTTTTTCTTTTTTTAAATGCATTTTTGAGAGAGACAGAGACAGAGACAGTGTGAGTGGGGGAGGGGCAGAGAGAGAGATGGAGAGAGGGAGACACAGAATTCGAAGCAGGCTCCCGGCTCCTAGCTGTCAGCACAGAGCCCAATGTGGGGGTCGAACCCACGAATCACAAGATCATGACCTGAGCCGAAGTCAGAAGTTTAACTGACTGAGCTGCCCAGGCACCCCATAAAAAAACTGCTTTTTAAAAGTAACCAGTAGAACAAATACTCACATCCTTCTAATGCCTCATAAAATAACCCACAAAACAAAAGAAACAGACCACATAATGGTAGATTTTTAAAGCTACAAAACCAGAAAATGTATCATAAAGCATGTAACATAATTAAGACCAAACATGTATCATATCATTAAATGCAATGTACTAAATTCATTCATCAATGGAAAAAAGACACTGGGGTTGGGTCACAAAAGAAATGTTCCAGATATGAGACACAACTGAAACACAATTCAGAAAGATTGGCTATAATGGATTGGCAAGGAAAGGAAGAGTTATGAGTAACTAATACCAACACAGCATTTATATTCCTAAAACAAAAACATGGGAGCCATTATGAGAAATAGAGAAAGATGTTTTAATTCACGGATTTCAGTCCATAAGAGAAAAAGCTGACATCAGTAAAGGAGAGAGGAGAAGAAGAAAATAGATCTTTTCATGTCAAAGTCGTGTTTTCAAACCTTGGCCATTTATTAAGCCATAAGAAAATACTAATATATTTCAAAAAGATGAAAAACATCTGTGAATATCAAAACAGAAAACAAAAGCCCTACCTCTTAAAAATTTTTAAATCCTTCCTAATCAATTCTGAAGCCAAAGAGGAAATCTAACTTTATCTGTAGAGCTTCAGAAAATCAACACCAATAAAAGTGTTACATATTAGACCCTATGGAGCACAGAGAAAGCAGTGCTCAGAGGAAAATCAATGATCTTCCATAAGTGTTTTAAATGAAAGAATGATAATGAATGAATTAGGCATTGAACTCAAGAAATTAGAACAATAACCACCAAAAAGCGAATAAAACAAAAAAGAATAAGATAAAAAAAGAAAATAATGAATTGGAATACAGAAAATGGAATAATTAATAAATAATTCCAAGATCCGGTTCTTTGAAATAGAAAAAAAATTAACTTTCATCTGACTTAAAATTAAAACCCAACCTCAAATAACTAAACAAGAAATAAGAGGAAATAACCATGAATCTAGAGGAAAATTTTTAAAAAGACAGTAACTACTTTCCTCTACCTTTCGAGTGAAAATAAACTTGAAAACTTAGGAAAATATGATTTATTAAAATGACACCAGAAGACATGAAGTCTAAGCACACTGATTACAGTAGAAAAAACAGACAGTTGTCATGAGCTAAACATCACAAAACACAATTAGTTTAGTGGCATAAAGCTTCCAAATCTTTAAAGAACAGATAGCTCCAATTTAATTTTTTTAGTATTTTACTTATTTTTGATAAAGCCAGAGACAGAGGGCAAGCAGGGGAGGGACAGAGAGAGAAGGAGACACAGAATCTGAATCAGGCTCTAGGCTCTGAGCTGTCAGCACAGAGCCCGACGCAGGGCTCGAACTCACGAACTTTGAGATCAGGACCTGAGCTGAAGTCAACGCTTCACCGACTGAGCCATCCAGGTGCCCCAAGTTAACAACAATTTAAACTGTTAGAGAAAAAAAATTAACTTTTTACAGAAAAAAAGTGATAAACAGAACTACCTACAATCATGAATTATTGCATTAAAAAAATACTACAGGGAAAGTCAAAAGACAACAAATGGAAAAACACATTTGCAATTCCTATCACAAACGTTATAAATTTCTTCCAAATGAGCATGGAAAAGACAACTGCCTAATAGAAAAATTAGTAAAGCAGGTGTGTCCATAGTTCACAGGACATATATGTGACTGAAATATGTTCATATATCGTTAACATCACTCATAAGAGAAAGGTAAATTGAAACTAGAATCAAAGAACATTATTCATAATTGGGGGTGCCTGGGTGGCTCAGTCGGTTAAATGTCTCACTTTGGCTCAGGTCATGATCTCACCGTTCATGAGTTAGAGCCCCGCCATCGGGCTCTGTGCTGACAGCTAGGTGCCTGGAGCCTGCTTCGGATTCTGTGTCTCCCTCTCTCTCTTCCCCTCCCCTGCTCATGCTCTCTCTCTTAAAAATAAACATAAAAACATTTTTTTAAAAAGAACAT
Source organism: Panthera leo (assembly GCF_018350215.1). Taxonomy (NCBI): domain Eukaryota; kingdom Metazoa; phylum Chordata; class Mammalia; order Carnivora; family Felidae; genus Panthera; species Panthera leo. The sequence goes on along the minus strand of NC_056692.1, from coordinate 7,010,491 downwards.
TATTTATAACTGGATTGGCAACACAAACAATTTTAGAAACCAGCAGGGCTTGCTGGTTGAGTAGCGGCAGATTCCCAATTCAAGGAGTATTTTTCAAATGTTAGAACAATTTATGTATATTTTAACAGGTAAATATTCAAAATTTTAAATATGTTATAAAAGAACTGACCATCAAGTCTGCTGTCTGGGGCATCTAGGTGGCTCAGTTAAACATCGAACTCTTGACTTTGGCTCAGGTCATGATCTCACAGTTCCTGAGATCGAGTCCCCCCTCTGCGCTGACAGCACAGAGCCTGCTTGGGATTCTATCTCACTCTCTCTCTGCCCCTCCCCCACTTGCTCTCCACCTCTCTCTCAAAATAAATAAAAACAAACTTAAAAAAAAGTCTTCTGCCTAACCTTGGCCACCTTTAGGCCAACCTGCCTAACCTCTGGGCTTCCCCAAAGCCAACTATATTATCAGCTTCTGAGGTGGTCTCCCAGAACTACTTTTATTATATTCGTTCAGTCACTTGCGCACCCAAAAACACTCGAGTAAGGTACGGAAGGTTTTTGTAAACAAAAAGCTTTCCTCAAAAGGATCCCACCCTCGTCAAGTTTTCATTCCAGTAGAAGTATTATACAGGGATAAAAAAACAAAAAAGAAAAAAAGTAAAAAAAAAAAACAAAAAACATAAGTAATGATAAAGAAAAACCACAAAGCAGAAAAGCTGGATATGAAATTCTGCTGCGGGAATGGTGTAAAATGCTAGACACACAGGTCAAGGTAGACCCTACTGAGAAAAACGGCTTTTTCGTCAAGACTTGAAGGAACCACGGGAGGCCAGCTATGCACCCGGGAAGGGCTGTCCAGGAAGGAACAAGAGGAAGAAAAGCCTGGAAGAGAGAACATGCCCACCTTGCCCAAGGGAATCCAGGAAGACCAGTATGGCTGGAACCCAGTGAGTGAGAGCAAGGGTTGGGGGAGCGACGGTCTTAATACGTCACCCTAAGGACTCTGCCTTTTACTGTGAATAAGGCGGGGAATCTTTAAAGGGCAGAAGAAACACGTGATCTGACTCACCCCTTAAGCCGAACAACCCTATGTTAACATCCATGGAGTAAAGGCAGCAGCAGTGACCCGTTTGGAGCCCATCTGAGCCACCCCTGTGAGAGAGGCGGGCAACGTGGACAGCGGCAAGGAGGGTGGTGAGAATAAGTTGAACTCCAGGGAGAATTTGAAGGCGGAGCGAGCATGGATGGATTCCTCCCCTTTCAGCTCACAGATGCTAACACACCGGGCATATTGTTCGGAAACAGCCTTGTGGGTTTCACAGAACTTGGCAATTGTTCCACTAGAGCGAATGAAGAGCTTTCTCATTCTTCTGATGACGGTACCTCATCCCAGTCTGTAAGTGTTACCATAACGTATTTAACCAGTCTCCTCCGATGGACGTTCCATTTCTTCTCTGACCTTTAGCTCTTACTGCAACGCTGAAATGAATAATCTCATCTATGTGCCCCATTAGGCACAGGAGAATACGTCTACGGGATACGTTCATCGCACAGAACCTGCTTAGTCAATGGGTAACTGTATTTGTAATTTTAACAGGGATTTTCTCATTTCCACCCATCAAAATTGTTCCAGATGACACCCTCACCAGAATGCACGGGGGCTGCTTCTTCCTCACACCCTTGAGAAGCTGGATCAAAGACCAAGAGTGTCCCTCCAGCTTCAAATTCAGCAACAATTTACCAAAGGTTATCCAGATTTTTACTCTCTATCTTTATGAAAACTGAGTATTTATGTATTACTGTAGGGGATTCACTTTGGTACACGCAGGAATAGAAAGATGGTTCACATTTTTAAATGGTATTCAATAATTAATGTTATAATACGGGTTTGACTTTTTTTTTTTTTTTTTTTTTTTTCAACGTTTATTTATTTTTGGGACAGAGAGAGACAGAGCATGAACGGGGGAGGGACAGAGAGAGAGGGAGACACAGAATCGGAAACAGGCTCCAGGCTCTGAGCCATCAGCCCAGAGCCTGACGCGGGGCTCGAACTCACGGACCGTGAGATCGTGACCTGGCTGAAGTCGGACGCTTAACCGACTGCGCCACCCAGGCGCCCCGTTACGGGTTTGACTTTTGATGAAATTCACTATTGGTGCCTAACTTAAAGTAAATCTTAACTCAGTCAGTATCAAAGGGCACTTTAGTTGAAAAGCTATATTGTTTTGAAATCAGAAGGAAGTACAATTTTAATGCGACACATTGGAAGCATTCCCACTGACATCAGAAATAAGGCAAAGATGTCCTCTGTTCCTGATGTTACTCAACGTTTCTCAGAAGGTCAATGTGAAAAGAACAGTCAAGAAAGAAAAAGAAAAGGCACAAACCTGGTCATTTATAGATAACATAATGACCTGCATTTAAAAAACAACAAAACAAAACAAAACAAAACAACAAAAACCCCAGCTATCAAAGTAAAGCTTTTTGGAGTTCCTTCTATGAAAATGGAAATATCTGGGGCACCCAGGTGGTTAGGCGGTTCCATCGGTTAAGCATCCGACTTCGGCTCAGGTCATGATCTTGCAGTTCGTGAGTTTGACCCCCACGTCGCGCTCTGTGCTGACAGCTCAGAGCCTGGAGCCTGCTTCAGATTCTGTCTCCCTCCCTCCCTCCCTCCCTCCCTGCCTGCCCCTCCCCTGCTCACACTCTGCATCTCTATCTCAAAAATAAACACTAAAAAAAAATGAAATATCTGACATTATAAATTCTATTTGAATTAAAGTTAAAAACGTAACAGAAAACAGTTTAGCTTACAGTCATGATATGAAAAATAAATTTTAATGGAGCACGGTACCATAATAAAAATAATGTGTTCACTAAATTAAGAAATCGAGGAACAGAAATGTACTTGGACATAGCTTTGGTGCACACATCATTTCAAAACTGAGTTCAAACGAATTGTGGTATTCCATTAGGTGAAACAGAAGTTAAGGTCAAAATGTACCAATGTTTAAAATAAAAAAATAAAAATTAAAAAGTCACATTGAAAAAGTTCTTCCGGGAAAGGCCAGTGACAGAGTATTAGAGACAAATATCTAAAAACTGGATCATATAAATATGTATCAAAATATTTACTCTGGTTATGTTCATTTTTTTTATGGAGGTTTCATGACCAATGGGCAGCCCAACACAGGGCTTGAACTCATGACTCTGAGATCAAGACCTGAGCTGAGATCAAGAGTGGGATGCTTGGGGTTCCTGGGTGGCTCAGTTGATTGAGCATAGGACTTCAGCTCAGGTCATGATCTCATGGTTTGTGAGTTCAGCCCCTGCATCAGGTTCTCTGCTGTCAGCACGCAACCTGCTTCAGATCCTCTGTTCCCCTCTCTCTCTGCCCCTCCCCAACTCTCACTTCATGAGGTTGGGCTCTGCATTGGGCTCTGTGGTGATAGCATGGAGCCTGCTTGGAATTCTCTCTCTCCCTCTCTCTGCCCCTCCTCCATTTGTACTCTCCTGTCTCTCTCTCTTTCTCTCTCTCCCTCTCAAAATAAATAAATAAAATCTTTAAAGAAAAAAATCTTACTTATGAACATAGGCTTAAAATTATAAATAAATCCAATTTCAAAGCAAACCATATCTTCTAATATACAGAAATATCATGGACAAGCTAGATATATCCCAGAAACACAAGCATCTTTAACTGTACAGAATCTATTGCACTATTAAAATATACTACCAATTAACAAAGAAGAAAAATACTTGATTTTAATAAAAAAGCAAAAAGCAGTTGATAAAATTTAACATTAATCTATTATTTTGAATAAATCCTAGCAAACTGATATAATGAAGGGAATTTTATTAACCTGGCAAAAAAGTATCTAACAATTATCAATTATCATGCCCAAAAATTAAATATTAGAAACATTCCTTTGCACTTGTAAATAAGAAAAGAATGGTAGCTATCTTCCCTACAACACAACAATATGAACATTTATCAATAAGGGAACAGTTCAATAAAACAAGTTAAAACCATACGAGGTGTATTAGTTATCAATTGCTGTGTAACAAATTACCCCAAAGTTTAATGACATATATCGACATTTATTATATTGTAATTCTATGGTTCAGGAATTTGGGGATGGCCAAGCTGAGTGGATCTGGTCCACGGCTTCATGAGGCTATCGTTGGAGGTTGGCCAGGAGTGAAGTCAGGTTAACGCAGACAGAAGTCTTCCTCGCTCACAAGGCTATTGGAAGATGGCCCAGGTTCCTCTACACCAGGGAACTTCCATAGGACTTCTAAGCGTTCTCATGACATGGCAGCTGGCTTCCCCCAAAGAGGGAGATACAAGAGAGAAGAGCAAAGAGGAAGTCCAAAGGCTTTTATCACCTACTTCATTACTCTGCTTTATTCTATTTATTAGAAGAGCATCACTAAGTCCAGCCCACACTAAACAGGAGGGGAACCAAGAACATCTCTTGAAGAAAGAAGTGTAAAAGAATTTGTGGACAAATTTTTAAAACACATTAAGTAAAACTATGTAAAACCAATACTGTTTAAAAAAGATAACAATTCAGGGGCACCTGGCTGGTTCAACTGGGTTAGGCTTCCAACTTCAGCTCAGGTCATGATCTCACGGTGAGTTCAAGCCCCGCATCAAGCTCTCTGCTCCCAGCACAGGGTCTGTTCCAGAGCCTCTGTCTTGCTCTCTCTTTGCCCCTTCCCCACTCACTTTCTCTCTCTCAGAAATAAACATTAAAAAAATGTTTTCCAGATAACAATTCATATGTATGGATATGGGAAGACAGGAGATACATCAGGATTGCGCATACTGTGCGACATCGTTTATACTGAGTGCTTATATGCAAACACCCAAAAATGGAAGTACAATTTTCTTTACTCATATTTTAAAAATACAAATCTAGAAGTATCCAAAATATCATAAGTCATTCTCTGTGGTTTCCTAGGAATGGGGGTAGGATAGCAAATGATGTTCTTAATTTTACCTGTACTTTCTATGTTTTATAATGAAAAAGGCACTCACGTAATTCTTCTGTAACTGCAAACACATATATGTGTATATTCATAGGTGTAAATAAAAGAATTAATGGAAGACGGGGGGGGGGGGGGGGGCACCTGGGTGGTTCAGTCAGTTAAGCATCTGACTCGTGATATCAGCTCAGGTCATGATCTCATGGTTCGAGTCTGAGCCCCGTATTAGGTTCTGTGTTGACAGTGCTGAGCCTTCTTGGGATTCTCTCTCCCTCTCTCTCTGTCCCTCCCCACCCCCCCCCCAAAAAAATAAACTTAAAAAATTAATGACAGGGAATACTCTGTGGAAAAGACTTAGGATTATCTAGGAAGTGGGTAAATGTGATTTACCCTGAGAGTTGGGTAAAACCCCAAAACTTGAAGGTCACTCCCAAGACTGAGGTGAAAGCAGCTACTCTTCCAAGGTGTGTCCTCCCATCTTAGTCACCTCCTTTAAACAACTGGTTACCTAAAATGCATCTTGGATCAGGAGAGTGGATCCAATAAGCACGGCTCCCTGGGAGAGTGCCCTCTGCCAACTTCAATAAAGGCCAGTCTGCCCCTAGCCATGAGTGGGCTACCAAAGAGTACCCGTATGGAGAAACTGACCAGCACACCTGACACTGGGAAGGTCTACAAGAGGCCAGCAAGTCCAGATGCTCAAATCCTACACTGACATTATAGTCACTCTGAGTCAGAGCAAAACCCTTCCATTCTTTGGTTTTTCACCTTCTAAGCCCGGAAAGCGTGACGACACTAGGGTTTTTCTTGGTTCAAAAAAAAAGGACTGAAGTCTTCTACCAAAGTGATTCGATACAGAATGCTTTCAACAAGTACCAGAACACCCGACAAGCACCGGGCTTAAAGAAGTAAGGCTTTCTTTTTCTCACGTGACCAGTTGACAATCCAGACCTTGCATGTTCTTGGCCACACCTGAGCCCCCTGAGGCACGAGGGACACGGGCAAGCAAGTCCTGGCTTCTCTAGATGCCACGGTGGAGCCGGGCAGGGGAAGGGTGTGTCATGGGTTAGGAGCCAGCGCTGCCTGCCACAGTCACCATTTCATTAGTCTGCTCTTTCTCCAGAGTCAGGTCCTTCTCCTATTTCTCCAGAGCCCTTCAAGAAGTCCTCCAGAAGACGTTTCGTGATCTCTCTCTCCTTGGTGGCACTCACCCGACTGGATGCCGTCACCTGACTGGTCTCGATGGCCACTTGCGGCCCCGCACATATTCTCTGCTCAGTGCACTCGGCTTCACAAAAAAGGTCACTGCTTCCTGTACAATGTCTTGTAAGTCCTCCTCTGCTTTCAACTGTATTCTCACGTCCTCTCCATGGTGGAACATGCCCACAGTGAGTGGAATGGTGGCTCCACAGGAGATAGGTCTACCTCCTAAGCCCCAGATCCCATGAATGGGACCTTATTTGGGGAAAAAAAAAAAAAAAAAAAGCATCTTTGCAGATATAATGAACTCAAGTGTCTTGAGATAGGAATCATCCTGGATGATCCAAGTGGCCCAAAGTCCAATGACAAATGTTCTTCTAAGAGACAGTCAGGAAGTGAGAAGACACAGAGGCGGCTCACATGAAGATGGTGGCACAGGTTGGGGTTAGGTGGCCACAAGCCAATAAGTGTCTAGAACCACCAGCATCTACAACATGCAAGGAAGGATTTCCCCCCAAGAGCCTTCAGAAGGAGCACAACCCTGCCGACAGCTTGATTTTGAACGGCTGGCCTCCAAAACTATGCCAGGATAAGGTTCTGTCATTTGAAATAACCCAAGTTTGTAAGAATTAGGTATGGCAGTCCCAGGAAACTACTCAAGTGACCATCACATTGTTGGTTTTGCTGTCTACAAAGTCAACAGATCTCTGGAATCCTGCATACAGAACTCGGAGCTCAAGTCACATAAGCTATGGTTGTTCTACTTTAGATCTGGAAACTCGATAGGGGTGTTTTGTTACATTTCTTACATCAAAACTAGTCCTGACTTTTTCCCCCGAAGTCCATGATTCATTCCAATTTACCAAAAAGGAGCTTTTCCCTGCTAATCTTCCAAACTGTGGATTCAGTCTGGCTAATTTCCCACTTACTGATCCCAGGCAACAGCTTTATCAGGCTGTTTGATAAATTCCAAATTCACATCAATTGTCCTTTTCACTGAGCTTCTTAGATTTTTAATGACAGCAAAGTGCATTTTCCAAGCTCCTTCTGAAAACTGAACTCTGTACCAAGTAGGATGACCCAAGATGATTTGAGCAAATCACACATCCCAGCTCCACTCTTGCTCTATCCCTATCCTGGTATCTCATGACCAGTGTTGACTGAAAATTATAAGCCTATTCATCGTTTGCTTTTTGAAACCAAATTCTGGGCTATCTCCATGAGAACACCACATTCTGATGTGCCCTTCTGAGTGGGAAGGAAAGACGGAGCATTGCAGAGGACACCTGAAGATCACGGATATCCACACGGAGAAGTGTGGCACTGTGTGCTCTGTCATGCGTATCACAGAATAAAAAGGGTAGCACCCACTGCTTCATAGAAAGCTATTGTGGCACAATGGGAAAATGCCTGGATCAGGGAGTCATCTAGGCCTGAGTTTAAACCCTGGCTTCTCCGTCACGGGTATGACCTCTGGGAGGGTCCTTACTTTCACTGACACCTAGTTTTTTTCATCTGTAAAAGGCAGGTGATAATAACTACCTTGTAGGGCTGGATAGGATTAAACCGGATGGCTCACGTAAGCAACCAGATACAGTGACTGGTGCATGGTAGGCCTTCAAAAGTAACTAATTTGCTTTCTTGAACCTCACCCCCTCTCTACTGTTCTCTTTTCTCAGCCTTCCCCAAGTCCTAAAGCTTGCATGCACATGGCTCCTTTTATGGACTCAGGCTCCCCTCGATTCCCAACTTAAGACCGGTAACACCATGATACACATATAACCTAGTAGGTGGCTCACCCTAAATCCCCTCATTGGTTTCATGGTTTTGGAAGAAAACCAGAGCGAGGATCCATCCCTGGTATTCTTCTAGACCACTAACCTGACCCAGGATCTGGTCCCCCACACCCTGCCACAGCCATTCCCTAGCCCCACACGGTTGCTTACCCATTGGGGTCCTTACTGCTCTCTCTCAGAGCATCTCAATCCTCACCCTTCCCAAACTCCAAAACTGGTAGGTAGCTGCGTCAATTACTGCCAACACAACCCTCTTCCCTGAGGCCAGGGTCAAGTGTACATTGACCAAATTCCTTGGTTATCACTCTTTGCTACCCACTCTGTTTCCAGCCACCACGTAGATCACTGGATTTTCCCCTCTCTTCTCAGTGGATACCAGGACTGAGAATGCACTGATTCAATTATTCAAAACCTGAAAGTACCAGACATTGTTTTAGGAGCTGAGGACACCACACTAAATACACACACACAAAAATGTTGCTTATATACTATCGCAAAAAGACGAAAGACACGCCAATAGTCAAAAATAGAAGAAAGATACGTGAAGGGTTCCTAAGAAAACAAATAGGGTGGCATGAGGGGTAGAAGGAGGGGCCACTTGAGGCGAGACCTGAATGAAGAGAAGAAGGTGGCCTTGCAGAGGTCTGAAAGCTGAGCCTTCCTCCCAGAGGTTAGAGCTCCTGAGGGGGCCAGGTCTGAGTCTGGCTTACGTAGAACTTGGGTCTCTATGGGGCCACAGTTCTCAATAGGCCCTTCCCTCCCAAATCTCTGAAGTTCTGGAATACTTAACAGAATTCTTACACTCCCAACAGGATTACTAATTCCTGGATGCTCAAGATGTATTCATTCACTCAATCTGTTCATTCACACAAAGGCTGATTTAATATCTACAGGGTTGCAAGCAACGTAACAGGTGATGTAGGATACAAAGATGAGTGAGACGTGGACGGGCCGTGGCCTCAAGGACTTCATGCTTAAAAGTGACCGTAACTGCAGGCTGCATTTGAAGGTGTGGCAGAGACGACAAAGGAAAGGTTAGCAGGGACCAGGGCATGAGGGGCCTTCTAAGCCAAGCTGAAGAAACTGAAATGGGAACCACTGAAGGTTTAGTGTGCCCACGGGAGGGGAGTGAAACAGGCCAGATCAGAATGGGGGTCTGAACTAAGGCAGAGGCGGCCACGAGGATGGCACGAAGCCACAAATGAATGCAGACGATTCTAGGAAGTAGAACAGACTGGCTATTCCTAACGATCTGAGAATCTCAGGAGGAAGGCACCGGTGCCCCTCTCTATCCTCCCCTGGCAGAACACAGATAACCTAGAGCTGCTGGAGCAAAGCACTGGGCTCACGGGCTGAGCCTGAGCGATGAGAAGACTGGCTCGTGGCTGGCAGGGACAGGAAATACGCGGCCTTGGGCTTCCACTCCCAGATACCACAGTCACGGCAGGCATCTCCTATCAATCACAACAGGCCTCTTCATTGAATTCAGATGTAGCTTCAGACGCCTTTTCAACACAGGGCTCCAGGCAGAGGACAAAATCCATCAGGGTTGGTGTGCTAATTGAAACCTACTCACCATGGTTGGTGCTTGCTGGGCTCAGCAGAGCGCCGTAAGACAAAGTCTGGCCATCATCCAACGGGCAACGGGAAGCCGCTGATGGCTTCTGAGGGGGAAGATTGATGGACAGAGGACCTTACTTTCGGAGGAATAAGCATCTGGAGGCGAGCAGATGGGTCAGAACGTTATTTCAGGATTGTGATGGCCGGCTACCAGGCGAGGAGGAAATAAATATGTACGCAGGGAAGACGAGGCCACACTGTACCCTCTTATTGGCCAAAACATCTCTATTTCACGAGGCCAAGGCACCAATCGCTTGTTACGTGGCTCACCTCCGAGGACGTTTGCGCATATGAGCCGTGATTGTGTTTTGCGTCTGTCTGCATGGATATAAACGTAGCCCATGTCGTATTTTACTTCCAAATTAAAATATCAGATCTCCCATTTAAAAGAATTCAAGGGGCGCCTGGGTAGCTCAGTCGGTTAAGTGTCTGACTTTGGCTCAGGTCATGATCTCACGGTTTGTGGGTTCAAGCCCCGCGTCGGGCCCAGTGCTGACAGCTCAGAGCCTGGAGCCTGCTTCCGATTCTGTGTCTCCCCCTCTCTCTGCCCCTCCCCTGCTCACGTTCTCTCTATAACAAACATTTTCTTAAAATTTAATAAAAAAATAAAAAATAAATAAAAGAATTCAAGAGGGGCACCTGGGTGGCTTAGTTGGTTGAGCATCTGACTTCCACTCAGGTCATGATCTCAGTTTGTGAGTTCGAGCCCCGTGTCAGGCTCTATGCTGACAGCTCGGAGCCCGCTTCAGATCCTGCACCCTTCTCTCTCTGCTCCTTCCCCACTCGTGTGCGCTCTCTCAAATAAACATTTCAAAATAAATAAAAAATAAAAGAATTCAAGAAGCCCTTATTCAGCCTTTCACTGGGGATCTTTGCCCCCTTAAGACTGTTTCTCTTCTTGAGGCTTCCATTTGCTATCTTTGGTCCCTCTTCAATTTTTTTTCTCACTTCTCCTGCCTGAAAAAGAGACAGTGAAATTTGAGGAGAATGGCTAGTACAGAAAAGTTAAGATGATGGACGAGATGTTGGTTACAGGTAGCTCTGCACAGGACTTTCCTCTCTGTGCCCACCTCTGACCTGACCTGCCTACAGTTCTTGATCTGAGCATTTCAGTGCATGGAATTCCCTTTGGCTTTCAGGACAAGATAACGTTGTTTAAGTTGACACCGATGACAGAACGGCCATCCACAGGGAGCTGGAAGGGTAATGAACCAGTCAGAAATTCAGAGGCATAGGCTCTAAACTGTGAATCAGGGATGAACCCCTTAGCCCCTCTATCCCTGGTTCCTTTTGTGAAAAATCGCAGAGTTGGAATAGATGTTCTCTAAACACCCCCACATTTGATCCCGATTCTCCATCACGGACAGGCTGCCACAGGAGTGGCCATCGGCTATATCAAGAAAAACAGGCACCTTCAGTAACAGAAGACAACCCTCCAGAACGAGATTCTGGTCACTGCTTCGCATTTAACAACTCCGGCTAGTCCCAAGCTTCTGGCCACGGACTGAGCATTTTGATAAGATCCCAAAACATCTGGGGTCATTCCGGGGCACTGAAATAATAACTTATGTTCTTCGTAAACAGTCTGTTCTTGGAGTGTGCCTACGCATCTCCTCGCCCCACGGAACCGGGAAGTGTTTGTCATTGGGACCTCCAACCTGATGAATGATGAGGCCTTAAACAATTTCCCGACCCTTTTCGGAGCCTGCAAAGCAGCCCGTGTTTCACCCCACACCACTCTATCACGACCACCAAATCAGCACCATATGGTGGATGAGACCAGATTACAGAAGACAGGGCCTGCCTTTGAGGACATCTGGAAGTTCTTTAACACATGCACTTGGAGTGACTTGAATGGATCATTTATAGCTGGTCCTGGGCCTGTGGGCTGGAGATAGCATTGCTGTTCTTTATCTGGCATGCAGTGGGCTCACTTAGCTAACTGGAGGCCTTTCCTTGCTCGAACAATGTTTTCATTTTGTTTTTTGGGTTTTTGTGTTTTTTTTTTTTTTTTATCATTTCTAGGTCTTGGAGAGTTTGGTTTTCCCTAAAATATGTGATCGTTATGTAGTGAATAGCTCTGAACCCCCAAAAGTCGGGGCCAAGTGGTGCCAAATGTCTACAGTTGCAATAACGCAGAGAAGAACCAGCCATCAATCCCAAGGCATCGGGGGTCATTGATATTTACTGACGCTCCCTATCAGGGAGTATATAAAAGGAGCCTGGGCACCAGAAGGTATAATTTACTGTTCAAGCTTTTGTGGAAATTGGGAACCAATATATCCACTCGATGAACATGGTCCTTCTGATTGGGGTGTTTCACTTGGCTTGGAAAATTTTGAAGAGCGCCTAATATTTTAACGTTGCATTGGCCAATGTGCCATCAGGATATTTTTGTACACACACACACCAGAATTCATAACTACTGTAAAAAAAAAAAAAAAAAAAAAAAAAAAAAGCCAACAAGCAATATCTCCAGAATCCAAGACAATTCACCACTGTTGGAATTTAAAAAGTTAATATGGCCGTTAGTTACCGTCTTTCGGTATACACCATTTCTGTGCTCAAGGTAGAGCAGAAAATTCCTTCGATTTAAGGTGAATGAAAAGTATTTACTAAGTACAGCAGTAAACTGAACGTTGCCCCTCATGCATATCAGGTCCTCATACCTGGAACCTGTAAATGTTACCCATCTAGAAAAAGAGTCTTTGCAGGTATGATCAAGGGAAGGATCCTCCCTCCAAGGGAGGTTGTCTTAGATTGTCCAGATGGGGCCTAAATGCTGTCGCAGCTGTCCTTACAAGACAGAGGCAGAGGGGAGGAGCAAGTGACCAGGAGAGGAGGCAATGTGACCACGGAGGCAGAGACTGGCGTGAGGCTCTGTGACAAGGAACGCGAGAAGCCACCAGAAGCTAGAAGAGAAATGGATTCTCTCCTAGAGCCTCTGGAGGGAACTCAACCCTGTGCACATGCTGACTGGGGCCCAGGGAAATTCACTTCACACCTCTGCCCTCCAATACCGTGGGAGAAGGTATTCCGGGAAATCGGTTGGAGCAGCCAGAGGAAACTGATACAGGGACACTGAAGCCTTTGTTTCAAAGTGGCACTCTTTCCTGAAATTGACCTGTCCTAAAAATGTGCTGTGGCAGAGATGCTAAACGGTTCTCTTTCATCGCTTTCCCTCTTACTGTCACCTTCTTCCACTTTATAAAAGAGGCAGTTCTCACCCACCTGAATCTCACTGTACTACATACAGGGGTGTGAACTAACATGTCCCAAGGGACTTTCAAGTCACTGGTGTCTGAGAAACTTCTTTTAATCAAGCCACCATAAACACTCGGTTGCGTGACCTTTGATGTATTTATACCACTTCCATCAGGGTCAAAGCATAATGCTCTGGCCTGTATTGGGATATTCTTTTTTTAACTTTTTTATTTTAAAAAACAAAATTTTTTTTTAACATTTATTCACTTTTGAGAGACAGAGAGAGACAGAGCACAAATGAGGAAGGGACAGAGAGACAGGGAGACACAGAATCCGAAGCAGGCTCCAGGCTCCGAGCTGTCAGCACAGAGCCCGACGCGGGGCTCAAGCCCATGAACTGTGAGATCATGACCTGAGCCCGAAGTTGGACACTCAAGCAACTGAGCCACCCTGGCGCCCTTTTTTTTTTTTTTTTTTTTAACATTTATTCACTTTTGAGAGACAGAGCACAAATGGGGGAGGGACAGAGAGAGAGGAGACACAGACCCTGAAGCAGGCTCCAGGCTCTGAGCTGTCGGCACAGAGCTCGACGTGGGGCTTGAACTCATGAACCGCGAGATCATGACCTGAGCCAAAACCAAGAGTCAGATGCTTAAGTGAACCACGCAGGCACCCCAAGGCAGTGGAATCTTAGTGTCACAAAGCTGCAAACTGAGGGCAAGAATCCACGTTTATTCTGTCTACCTGTCATACTGTTAGGACAGTCAGGAGGTGCTCCCATGTGCTGTGCACACACACGCACACCAGGGACACACCCGTCCGCTACAGGCATGTCCTTCTCTGCATTGTCACTGGCCTTAGGGAAAAAAAAAAAAAAAAACACATAAGTGTCAGGTGCATATTTTGTATCATTTCAAGAGGGAGGAAGTGAAAACTGCTTCTTTCAACAGATGAGGTCATCACTTTGAGTAAAAGGAGGCTAGACTGGAAGTCAGACAGAATTTTATATTTTCTTGATTATTTGCTCAGACTCATGGGAGAAATAATCTCGTTAACTTTTGTCAATAGACCCTTGTAAATCTAGGTTTCTGGGTTCCTTGGTGGCAGGTCTTCTGGTAACCGTGTTTTCTAACACTGGCTTATTCCTCCTCTCTGACAACATGCTTCTCAGGTTCGTGTTAGCATCACTGAAACATGACACCGTTACTTCACAGCCATTAATATGCCTGTGATAAGTTCCTGCCTGCTAACTTACTAGTGACCTCGGCTCATCTTTTTCTTTTAAAGTGTATTTATTTGGGGCGCCTGGGTGGCTCCGTCAGTCAAGCCTCTGACCTCAGCTCAGGTCACGATCTCATGGTCCGTGAGTTCGAGCCCCATGTCAGGCTCTGTGCTGACAGCTCGGAGCCTGGAGCCTGCTTCGGATTCCTTGCCTCCCTCTCTCTGCCCCTCATTCACTCATGCTCCATCTCTCTCTCAAAAATAAATAAACATTAAAGTGTATTTGTTTATTTTGAGAGAGAGATCACATAAGAGCACAGGGGAGCGGCAGAGAGAGAGAGGGAAAGAGAGAATCCCAAGCAGGCTCCATGCCGTCATCACAGAGCCCAACAAGGGGTCAATGTCATGAACCACAAAGATCATGACCTGAGCTGAAATCAAGAGTCAGATGCCTAACCAACTGAGCCATTTAGGTGCCCCTCAACTCTTGTCTTCTTTATTTGTATTTTATTTCTACAAGTCCATTAAACTCCTCCTTCATAGAGAGAGCATCTACTAATGAATGTGTGTATGAACAAAGCTTAAGATTCTCTCTCTCCCTCTGACCCTCTCCCCCACTCACTCACTCTCTAAATAATTTTTTAAAAGAAAACGCCTTTGTTTCATTTGAAGTACTTCCTCCTTCTCAAATCTCGTAAGTTATTTTAATTTTGTCAAATTGTTTTCAACCATAAAATGAATTTTATGTCTCTGGGTGTATACGTTCTCAAGTGTCTGTCATTTATAAAGATATTTTGAGATGACAGGAAAAATTAAATTTGAAATAACTCACTGTTCACAGCCAGTGTGAGGAAATATGAAAATGTGAGATTCCAAATTTTATAGGGCTGCTTCAGGTCAGCCCCCTCTAAATTTACCTTTAACAAAAGGTGCCTTTAAGGGTAACAAGTAAAATTAATATCATTTGATAAGTCTCAGGAAAGGTATTTTGCTGTGGAAATTAAGAAGGTATATTAAGAAAGTAAATTAGGAAAGTAAATGACAAATTACTGGATTAACACACTGTTAGAGAAATTTACTTTTTATGGCTAATTAATTGTTTACCAAGGGATGCCTGGGTGGCTCCGTCAGTTGAGCAACTGACTTGATTTCAGCTCAGGTCATGATCCCCGGGTCATGGGATCAAGCCCCACATCAGGCACTGAGCATGGAGCCTGCTTAAGATTCATATTCTCTCTCTCTCTCCCCCTCCCTCTGCCCCTACCCCCTGCTCACACTCGCTCTCCCTCTCCAAAATAAATACACAAAAAAATATTTATCCAATTTGTAATACATTCATCTTGTTTGATCAATTACTTGCTAATAACTATAATGATAACTCATTCCAGAATAAACATTCAACACTTAAAGCTTTATAGTCAGAAAACAGAAAAAAAATTCAAATATCTATGTGTATATATACATATGTATATACACTTATATGTATATACACATATATACATATATGTATATATACACATATATGTATACACACACACACCTCTGTATGTATATAAACACATTTATGTCTACATCTATTCACACATATACATTTATATCTACGTATAGACAGACAAGTTTATAGACATACACACACTTTTCTTTTTTCAAAGAGATCTGATGAGGTGACTAATAAAACCCTCATGCATAAAAATCTATCATACTGTCTGGACTTCCATTTTCGGGCCCAGCACGCAAGAAGCTTAGAAGCCATCACTCTGGGGGCGCCTGGGTGGCTCCGTTAAGCGCCTGACTCTTGATTTTGGCTCAGGTCATGATCTCACGGTTTGTGAGATCAAGCCCTGTGTTGGGCTCTGCACTGACAGCTCGGAGCCTGCTTGGAATTCTCTCTCTCCCTCTCTCTCAAAATAAATAAATAAACTTTTAAAGAAACCAAAGGAATGGAGAAAGATATACCATGCTAACACTAATGAGAAGAAAGCCAGAGTAGCTACACTAATTTCAAATAGAACAAGCTTCAGAGTTAGGAAAACACCAGGAATAAGGAGGGGCATTACATAATGATAAAAGGGTCAGTTCTCCAAGGGATAATAACAATACTTAGTTGTTACTTTGACAGAGTATCAAAGTACATGGGGCAAAAACTAACAGAATTTCAAGGAAAGATGGATTCATTATTACAACTGGAGACTTCAACGCCCTCTATCAGGAAAGAACAGATCCAACAAGGGGAAAACCAGTAAGGACATAGTTGAACTCAACAGCACCATAGCCCAACTGGGTAAGTGGATGTCAACAGACCACTTCATCCAATAACAGAGTACAAATTCTTCTCCAACTCACATAGAACATTCACCAAGACAGACCCCCTTCTAGGCCATAAAGAATGCTTTGACAAACCTAAAATGATAGAAATCATTTGCTATTTGCTCTCAGACCAACAATGGAATTAAACTAAAACTCAAAAACAAAAACGTATCCACAAAATCCCAGAATACTTGAAGATTAAACAACGTACTTCTTTAAACGTTTTTGTAATTTAAGTATATTTATTTGTTTTGAAAGAGAGAGAGAGAGAGAGCGCGAGAGAGCGCGAGCGCGCACACGAGCCAGGGAGGGGCAGAGAGACAGATGGGGAGAGAGAGAATCCCAAGCAGCTCTGCGCTAACAGCAAAGAGTCTGACATGGGGCTCGATCTCATGAACCGGGAGATCGTGACCGGAGACAAAATTAAGAGTCAGATGCTTAACCAAATGAGCCACCCAGGGGCCCCTAAATAATACACTTCTAAGTAACACATGGTTCAAATTAGAAATCTTAATCAAAATTTTAAAATACTTTGAACTAAATAAAAATGAAAGCACACCTTATTAAAAATTGTGGGATGCTGTAAAAATAATGCCTAGAGGCAAATTTATTGCACTGAATGCATACATCAAAAAAAAAAATCTAAACTCATTCATCTAAGTTTTCAGGAAACTGGAAAACGCAGACCAAATTAATTCCAAAGTAGGTGGAGGAAAATAAATAATAAAAGAAATAAAGCAGAAATCAATGAAATTGAAAACAGAAAATCAATAGAGAAAATCAACAGGACCAAAAGCTGGTTCTTTGGAAAGATCAATAAAATTGATAAGCTTCTAGTCAGGCTAAGTAAAAAGAGAAGAAGACACAAATTACTAATATCAAAAACGAAAGAAAATACAGACCACGTGGACGTTAAAAGGATAATAAAGAAATACTCTAAACAACTCTATTCCTACAAATTTGATAACCTAAATAAAATGGACCAATTCTTTGAAAGACATCATCTGTCAGACTCACAGAAGAAGGAATGGACCCATTATCTATTAAGTAATTGAATCAGTGGGGCATGTGGCTGGCTCAGTCGGTGGGGCATGTGACTCATGGTCTCAGGGTTATACATTCCAGCCCCAAGTTGGGTGTAGAGATTATGTTTAAAAAAAAAAAAAAATATATATATATATATATATATGTGTGTATGTATATGTATACACACACACACACACACACACACATATATATAATCTTAAAAAAAAAAAAGGAAAGAAATTGAACCAGCAATTAATAACCTTCCAAAACATCAAGCATCAGGACCTGATCCTTAAGAAAGAAATTGTACCAATTCTCTACAATGTCATCCAGTAAACAGAAGCAAGGTAAATACTTTCTAACTCATTCTACGAGGTCAGCACTACCTTAATACCAAAACCCAACAAAGGCATTACCAAAACAGAAAACTACAGAGCAAGATCTCTCATGAACAGATACCAAAGTCCTCCACAAGAGATTGGCAAACCAAGTCCAACAACAGTAAGAATTATCCACCACAACCAAGAGGGATTTATCCCAGGTATGAAGACTGGCTGGACATTTGAAACAGAGTTAATGTAATCCACCATATCAACATGCTAAAGAAAAAAAATCACATGATCATATCAATCAATGTAGAAAAAGGAGCTGACAAAACCCAACACCCATCTATGATCAAAACTCTCAGCACACTACAAATATGAGAACTTTCTCAATGGGATAAAGAACGTCCCCCCAAAAACCACAGCTGAAGTCATACTTAATGGTGGGACAACCTCTTTCTCACTAAGATCAAAGCAAGGATGCCCCCCTCAGTATATACCTACTATATAAAAACCAATCACTTCCTTACATACTGACACTTAAGCAGAATTTGAAATTAAAAATACATTATAAAAAAACACAAAATACAATTCTTAGGTATAAATCTAACAAAATATGTTCCAGATCTATGGGAGGAAAACTACCATGGTCTTTTTTGGCTTACTATGTTGAATTCTATCAATTGATTTTCAGCTGTTAAACCAACCTTGCATTCTCAGGATAAATACCTCCCAGTCATGATGTGCTACCCTTTTTACATAATATTGGATTTGATTTTTCCATCCAAGTACTAACCAGGCCTGACCCTGCTTTGCTTCTGAGATCAGACGAGTTTGCACTCATTCAGGGCCTGAAATTTGCAAGAATTTTTTCATCTGTTTTTATAAGAGATATTACACTGCAGCTTCATTTCCTTGTAACATTTTCCTGTTTTTCATCATGGTAGCATAGCCCTCACTGAATTAGTTGGGAGCGTCTCCCTCCTCCCGTCTTCTGAACAAGTTTCTTTGTGAGATGGGTATCATTTCTTTCTCCAATGTCTGCGTAAATCACCAAGTAAATGAGAACTGAAGTTTTCTTTGCAGAAAGTTCATATCCCAAATTGTACTTCTTTAACTTATGTAGATCTGAGTTCTCTATCTCTTCGTGGATAAATGTTGGTAATTCGATATTTCAAAGACTACAAAGCCAGGCCTCTTATCACAGGGAAGAACACCAACAAAGACTGCCAACAACGGTTGTGCAGTCAAGTCAATACCACCATCTCACACGGCCCTAATTTTCCTTGGCCACGATACAAAATGGAAGACATTCTCTGCTCATCTACCCTTCTGATACACTCATTCTGTCCATATGGTCATATTCCCCTCCAAAATTATTCTCTCAACCCAACCTCTCAATGTTCTCCCAACAGGTCTTGGGTTTTTTTTTTTTCTTCATTAATTCAGGACATGTTATTTGACCTCTTGATGAATTAAATTCCTAGAGATTCTCCACTTCTGCTTACTCTTTAGCCCACTCCTGGTTCTTCCTCCTTCTGTTTTTTGTTCAGCTATCCTCCGAAACATCTCCAACTTCCTTGTGCTGCTATTCTGTTACATCAGCCCAGCAGAACTCACACCGTGGATTAGCTTCACTTCGCACTTTCTCTGTTCCGCCTTCCAGACTGTGAAGTAACAGTGAAAGAAACCACATAACCTCATGAAATGGTACGACCTCAAGTCCACCAGAAATGTCTCCCGCGTCTTCAGCACTCTGTGACAGTTTGTGTTTCTTGCATCAAACGTATCTCCTGTTTCGTACGGTGACCATCTCACACCCACACCACAGAAAATCTATACACTACACACCCCTTCTCTTGTTCAACTGATGGCTGGCCTCCTACTTCAGTAAAATAGAAGTAATAACATGGAGGGGTGCCTGGGTGGCTCAGTTGGGTGAGTGTCCGACTCTTGATTTCTGCTCAGGTTATGATCTCATGGTTGTGAGATTGAGCCCCCTGTTGGGCTCTGTGCTGGGCATAGGGCCTACTTGGGATTCTCTCTCTTCCTCTCCCTGTGCCCATCCCAACCTCCAAAAATGAAAAAATAAAGTAAAAGAAGTAATAAGATGGAACTTTGTCCACCATCCCTCCAACACACTTACCAGTATCCCTCAAGGTCATGTTCACTTCCTAATAGTTTGACATCAGAGGTGTCTCTCTACCTGTATAATGATAATCCTTCCACTTATGACCAGGATCCCATTTTCAACATTTTCTTTGGGGATTTAATTCTATCATTTACCTCCTTTCTCACCTGAGATTTCCACACTCCATTTTATCCTGGTTTTTCCACCCACCCCCCACCCCCCCCCACCCCCGCTCAGAGCCTGAAGCCTGCTTCAGATTCTGTGTCTCCCTCTCTCTCTCTCTCTGCCCCCCACAAAATAAACATTAAAAAAAAATTTTTTTTTCCCATTTATATCCTGGTTTTGTTCCCATCAGCACTGAAATGTGCTTGATTCTCTCTTATAAATTTTTTTTTAACTTAAAAACTCTCATGAGGGGCGCCTGGGTGGCTCAGTCAGTTAAGCATCCAACTTGGGCTCAGGTCGTAATCTCTCAGTCTGTGAGTTCGAGCCCCGCATCAGGCTCTGTGCCGACAGCTCAGAACCTGGAGCCTGCTTCAGATTCTGTGTCTCCCTCTCTCTCTGCTCCTCCCCTGCTCACGGTCTGCCTATCTCTCTCTCTCAAAATAAATACACATGAAAAACAAACTTTCAAAAGAAATTAAAGTTACAAACTTGACACAAGGTTGAAAACAAATAGCTCAAAAAAAAACAAAAAAAAAAAAAAAAAAAAAAAAAACAAAACGATTTTCACGATATTAAAGAATCTCCAGATGATGCTGGGCTCAGAAAATTCACCAATGAGTTCTAGCTAACATCAAGAGACAGACTATTCATGTGGCATTTTAACTGTCCCAGAGCAAGTAAACCGAACGGAAATCCAGCATAATCCCAATACTAAAACCTGAAAAACATTGCCTTAAGACAATTTTTAGACCAATTTTTAGTTATGAATATAGAGGGAAGTTAGCAAGGGAAGTATTAGCAAAGCAAATTCAGCTGCATAGTAAATAAATCACACACCATGAAAAAGCAGAAGTCCTTCCTCAGAGCTGCAAAAATGAATCAATCCTTAGAAAAATCTATGAACATAATTAACTATATTAATGGATGAAAGGCGATTTCCTAAAACATATAATCATACTGTTAGCTGCTAAAAAAATTGTAATGAAAAATGTGTTCCTAACTTCTCTAAAAGCATGGCTTTTTTGTAAAATAAAACTAGAAGAATATTCAATTAATTTAATGCATTAAATCTGTCTGAAGCCAACTGCAAATACCACTCTTAACTCTGGGAGTCCGGAGGCCTTCCGTTAAAGTCAACAGTAGCACGATGGCAGCAATCTTGTTACTCAAGGTAAACTTGCCAGTCCTTGCAAATACAATCAGAAAGAAACGTGTGTGTGGGTGGGTGTGCACATGTGTAGATTTATACGTAAATGAGTGTGTGCGTGTAGGTATATATGTTAGAATTGCGGAACATTATCACCATTCACAGATGAAATGCGCTAACTCCCAGAAATCCAAAAACACCCAAGTGAAAAATCTGAAAACAACTCATGATTTTGGTTTGGTCACTTGCAACAGAAACATGTGAAAATCAATGGCCATTTTACATTCCTATAATGACCAGCATATTGTTCAGGACTGCTGTGGTTGCAAAGGACTGGAATTGTTCTGAACAATGGCAAGACAGAATTTACTGGAAGGGTTATTATGTAGCCCAGGTGAGCTCTGGTCCTTTGATCCCATGAGCTGCCAGGGAAAGTCAAGGACAGCTAAGCGGAGGGAGCTGCCCAGGCCCGAGTCCCCTAAGCTGGATGGTCTCTCCCCAACTCTTACTTGCTGTGATCCGTGTACCAACCTCTGTGTCTTGCCTTGTGACTGGGTTGGGTTCCTCCACCTGGTCTGAAACACCACATTCCCAGCTCCTGTGTCTCATCTCCCATGAGCAGGGAGGTGAGACTTACTACGAAGAGAGACTTATTCTCTAGGTCCCAAGTTTGAAGACAGGGGAAAAGACGCTGGCTATCTTTGCTGGGTGGAGGAAGCCCCATTTTTATCTGGTCAACTGGTGGTGGGGTATATTAAACCAGGACAGCTCCTGCTGAATCGCATGGCCGCGGTGCAGGAGAGCAGACCTCCCCCCACCGAGGGAATGGGAACCAAGAATAATGGAAACGAAAAGACTGGCTTGAAAATCATAGTGAACACACTTAACTTAAATATAAAGAGCATCTGGAAATGTCTAAAGTTACTGGGAAAACCTCACTGAAGGAAAGAATGTTGGCCAAGAAGTTTTCTTTAGAGGATTCCTTTAGCAGGTGTTAAGATGTATTTAAAAAATTTTTTTTCTAATGTTCATTCATTTTTGAGAAAGAGAGAGAGAGACAGAGAGAGAGAGACAGACAGAGACAGAGCTCATGCTCCCCATGAGCAGGGGAGGGGCAGAGAGAGGGAGACACAGAATCCAAAGCAGGCTCCAGGTTCTGAGCCGTCAGCACAGAGCCCGATTCGGGACTTGAACCCACAAACCGTGAGATCATGACCTGAGCTGAAATCAGACACAACTGACTGAGCCACCCAGGCACCCCAAAATGTATTTTAAACTACAAAAAAAAATTAGAACCAGTGAAGAAATAGGCAGGTTAATAGAAAAGGATAGAAAAGTCCAGGTAAAACAAAAGTACATGTGATATTCATGTATAAAGAAATGGCATTGTGAGCTGTAAGCTGGAACAGGTTGGGAACAACTAGCTATGAGAAAAAAAGAAGTCTGCCTATCGTATCAAAAGCACAAAACATAAAGGAAACCATTAACAGATTTGGTTATGTAAAATAAAAATAAAATAAAAATATGTCGCGGGCAGATAAAAAAAAAAAATCCACATGTAACTAATAACACAGTCAAGTGGTTAACACCTGTAATATAAATTCCATTTTAAGGCTGAGTAGCAAGGAGGTTTAGAACCAAATTGCCTGGGTAACATCTTAGCTCTAAAATTTACAAACCACGTACCTTCGGTGAACTTCTTCAACGCCTCAGTTTCTCCACCGCAACACAAAGGAAATCATCATTGTACCTACCTCACAGGAGGTGCGAAATTGTTTTCCAGAAGAAGTAAGCATTTCTGAGAGCTGCCCAGAACAGGGTGGGGAGGACACCGAGGAAGGAGGCTTGTGCACATCTCCTATTTCAGTTCTCAGAACACGGACTTTGACTTTTGTCAACTGCACCCGGACCACCTCCTGGAACGCATCCTTCTACTGTGGACTGAAACAGAGATAATGGAACTGTTAGCTAAACAGCCAATCGTGTATTCGTCGGTCAGTCTAACTCTGCCAGCACCAATCGTAATTCCTTCTAAACAATTTACGAACTCCTATAACCCTGTGGGTTTTGCCTTCATCAGCCTGCCCTCCCCTCCCCCAATTTAGAGCACTTGTCAATTTCTGTACCCCCCCCCCCCCCACCGCCCTGTGTCCCTCTGCTGGACTGCAAGCCCTAACATCCCAAATAAAGACTTTTAGCTGCTTCACAACCTCCTCGTCGTCTGGATTGTCAGAGGGGTAAGGCTTAACAACGCTAATGTGTAGAAAAGCTTAGACTAGTGTCTACACAGCGTAAGTGCCAAACACTGCCCACAATTAGATCAAACGTTAGCCATCAAGATGCAAAGGGTCTTTAAAACTGAGTAACAGAAACCAAACACACCAATAGAAAAACACAGGCAGTAACAGCTCACATGAACTAGAAGCCAGTAGTGTTAATAAATCAGTGAGGACATAATGGCTTATTCAACCTTGTTACTAATGAAACAAATGTAAGTAAAGATAGCAGAACAATGACACTTTTCATTTCAAGCTCTACCAAAAATTGATAATACCAGTAAGAAGCCACAGTAGTAACTGGTATCTTTGGGAGAGTAGTTTTGACAAAATACATTTTTTAAAATTTCAAACTGCCCCTGTCCCTCCCCCTAGAAAAGCCACTTTATATTTTTCAGCTGGGGGCGCCTGGGTGGCTCAGTCAGTTGGGCATCCAACTTCAGCTCAGGTCACAATCTCACGGTCTGTGAATTCAAGCCCCACGTCAGGCTCTGCTCTGACAGCTCAGAGCCTGGAGCCTGCTTCAGGTTCTGTGTCTCCCTCTTGCTCTGCGCCTGCCTGCCTGCCTGCCTGCCTGTCTCTCTCTCTCTCTCTCAAAAGTAAATAAACACAGAAAAAAAGATTCATCTAAAGAGGGGCATCAGGGTGGCTCAGTCGGTTAAACGTCTGACTCTTGGTTTTGGCTCAGGTCATAATCTCACGGTTCACAAGTTCAAGCCCTATGTCAGGCTCTGTGCTGACAGTGCAGAGCCTGCTTGGGATTCTCTCTCTCTCTCCCCCTCTCTCTGCCCCTCTCTCTCAAAATAAATAAACTTAAAAAAATTTTTTTCATCTAAGGAAAATGATTAAGACTGTGCACAAAGTGTTATCTCTGAGAGTTCGTGATAGCTCTGTTTAGGACAGAAGAAATGCTGTATATCTAACTGTTCAAAAGACAGCGGAGGGTGCCTAGAAATGAAATACTGCACTGCTCTCACAATCAAGGCTATGGAAGTACGTTTACTGTGTGAAAAGATTTTCAAAATATAGTAGAGATTTTAAGATGCAGGTTAGAAAACTAAAACAGAAGGATCTTTGTAAAGTGTGTGTGTGTACAAAAACAGAAGCGGAAAGATACATATCAAGCCACCTGGTTGCATGAAATTCCAGGTAACTGTTTGTTTATTCTCTTATCCTTTGTATTTTTCTTTGACGAGCATATTCTGCTTTTGTAATAAGGAAAAAACAAGGAGCTGAGGAATGGGATCTAAGAAATAATTTCTATGACCAGTGTAACTGTTGTGGCCAAGGTGTATTTTAAAGAGTGAGCTGGAGGGAATACCGTGACCCTGCCCCCCGTTCACCGGACAAGAGGGTTCAGATGTTATGAACCTCAATTATAAGCATTGTCACTGTTGCTGAAAACCAACCTCTGCTCCGGGGCCGAAATATGTAACGTGAAGACAGAGTTTGGGGGTAAAGAGGGAAGATAGTTTTATTACTTTGCCGGGCACAGGAGGCTACGGCAGGCTAACCGACTCCAACCCCACCTGGGGTACAACAAGGCTGGCAGGGTTTATAGGAAAATACAGGATCTGGGCAGTTTCCATAGGAATCTGGACAGACTGCCAGCCTTGTTTGTCATGTCTTCAAGGTGGTCTCCTGGCTAGCATTGCCACCTGCCATCAGAGTCTCGTCACTAGGTATACACTGAGGTCAGCGAGATGTCAATATTGATGCCAAATTCCTGAAATGAAGGAGTCTGCAGACAAACAAGTGAAGGGGGGGGGGGGGGGGGTGGGGCTTCAAGAATGAAGAAGAGAAAAATACATTCCGTGTAATATCAAGCCTTGCTGAAGTCCTACTGTGTCCATCTCAATTTCCATCCATCTTTACTTTTCCCTAGTGGTCTCACAGCCACAGTAAAATATACAGCAGAAGATACCAGGACACCCTCTGGGGGAAGGGGGGGACAGGCGGGCCGGCAGAACATTTCACCTGCAGGCTTCAGACTCACCACTGGATACATTCAGCCCATGCTTTCCCAGAACTGTTCCGCATGTATCCTTCACCAACCTTCCACCTCCCCCCAGTTTGGGAAACAGTATTTCCTGCTCTTTTAACTCTCTTGTCTATTTTTTTTTTCATTTGCTTATTTGGCTCTCCACTGGGGAGAAGGGGGGAATCCAGCAGGACTTCTCTAAGAAATACCATTCCAATTAGACTTAACATTTTAGGACACCAACCGTTTATTCTAAGTCATTGAAATCCACACATTGAATGCTTCGTAGTTGCATCATCCTTTTAATATTAAATGTGTGCAGCAGTAAGAGTTCTCAAGCTATTTATGAAGAATGTAATTATTTTTCCAAGATGGGGAGAGGGGAAGGCTGTTAAACGACTTCAAGACCTCCCTCTGTTGAGGGAGAAAGTCAGTGTCATTAACGCATCAAGAAACCGGAAGTGAAAACTAAAATTACAGAAAAAGGTGACATCAGTTGAGGGGAGTGAAGCTGGGGGAGAAGGGGCAATCTTCCAAATATATTTGTGAAAAAGACAAGTAGGGATAAAAATGGGAACAGAGGAGAAAGAGGTGAGTTTACTTTCTATACAAATCTATAGAAGTGGGTGAAGACCTTAAGACACATAGGGAAAAAGACCCAGAAGCAAAAGTTGAGCACTGAGGAAAGTCTATGACTGGGTAGCAAAAGATGAAAGAACATTCCAAGATGCCAAAGGAGACCAGATCAAAGAAACACGGGGTAGTCTCACGGTCTCTAGATCCACAACCATTAATGAATGATATGCAAAATAATGTTCTCCGGTCAACTATGTGAGTTTGGAAACCCAAGGGTGAACCTAGTCAAGGGATTTATTGACTCCAGGACTTTATGGAGCCTTTGATATGGAGATTTGAGTAAGGTTCTAAATTATGTTGCAGTGTTTCCCAAACTGAAAGAACCACAGAACACTTAGAGTGAAACCTATTGACTTTTCAAGGAATGAGTGTTCCAAGATACAAAGTTTGGGAAACACTGGTTTAAAAGTACACCAACTGAGGGAGGAAGTGATTTTCAGAGGGTGTGAATGGTCATCATATAACCACACACAGAAATACATGGTTTACTGGGGCGCCTGGGTGGCTCAGTTGGTTAAGGATCCGACTTGGGCTCGGGTCATGATCTCATGGTTCACTGAGTTCGAGCCCCACATGGGGCTCTCTGCTCTCAACACAGATCAACACAGAGCCTGCTTCGGATCCTCTCTCCCTCTCTGCCCCGCTCAAAAATAAATATTATATAAAATAATAAACATTATATAAATAAAATCACTTACTCAATGACTTAGAAGCCTCTTTACCATCCAAACACAGCCAGAGTTCTTTGAAAGGTTAATATCATCTCTTACTGAAATGTCTAAAAGTTACGTCCACGGTGAGAACCTGAGCCTTTAAAACAGCATTTGAAGGTGTATCTGAATGGCACTGGCCATGTAACTGAGGTTCTCCATATTGCTTCCTAGCTAAAGCCATTCTGATGAAGACGTCTAGCATCGACTGGAATATCCTGGTGACATTTAGATGACGTCTTGTTGTTTCTGAGCCCTTTTCTCATGCAGAAGAGAAAAATGGGAGAAAAGAAAAAAAGCAATGGAAAGAGGAGGGGAGGGAGGAAGGATAGACTAGACTACAGCCTGCGTTGAGAGAATAATCTATCCCCGTTCAACTTTTTGTCGGTTTCAAAATATCACTTGAAGGGCTGGAAACAATGGTTACAGCTGAAAATATCCACATATCTTGTTTTCAGGGTTTTTCATTCTATTCAAGTTTTTATTTATTTACTTTGAGAGAGAGAGAGAGCGCACTAGCAGGGGAGGGGCAGAGAGAGAGGAGAGAGCAAGAATCCCAAGCAGGCTCCAAGCTGTCAGCACAGAGCCCGACGTGGGGCTCCAACCCACGAACCGTGAGATGATGACCTGAGCCAAAGTCAGACGCTGAACTGATGGAGCCACCCAGGCGCCCTTAGAGTTTTTCATTCTAGATCCCACTTAATTCTGATGCCAAGAGAAAACAGAGAGAGGTACGCTGGGCTGGAAATACAGTCCCAGCTCACCTGCAGAGCCCAAAGGCTGTGAGTTCCTTCCCCCTGAGACTTCCCCGGCAAACGACTTGAAAAGAGTCAAATTCTCAAGGCAGATAAGTCAGCAAGTCTTCCCCGTAGTAATGACTGGCAGAGCGCATTGATCTGAGGAAGGACACTGGCTGTCGAACTGCCACCGAGGCCAGCCAGAACCCCAGCCCGTCTTTGATATGGAAATCCAAAGGGTGGGATTCCTCTTGAATGGATACGCAGCCAGTGCTGCAGACAAAGCGTAGAAGCTGAATCAATCAAGTCGTATTCTTGTTCCTGGAAACAGCTCAGAATCCGGCTTCCCGTTAGCCAGATCCTTTTGATTCTACTGACATCTACGGGCTGGGACTTAACTCTGCTCTTCTCTTCACATACCCATTGTCCAAATCCGCCTATTTTTTAAGGCTTGGATGGGTAGAGTTTCAAAAACAGTGGAGTAAACCCACAGTCCGTTCAAAGGGGGCGCTCTAAGAACCACCTGCCTTTCTGTCCCCCCGAGACAGGTGGAAAATTAGTTCTATCAAAAGCCACACCCGGGGGGAACAGGGTCCCCTAGTAGTGGCCTTTCCAGGCAGTGTCTCATCACCTACCTGCTTTGCTTCAGTCACTTAAGAATACCTTGGCACACAGAGAGGATGCGGCTTCGGAATATACTATCCTCGGTATGGTACACTTCATCTACAGATTAACCAAGCTTGCCTAACACACACTGTATCAACGTAACTGGGAGGAATGACAAGGTCCTTTATTTTGTGGCACCTGTCACAGTCCTTGAGGCGGATCTGGAGAGACTGACCAAAGTTCCGTGAAGCCTCACCCTGCCTCTGGATGTTCTATTTTGAAGCAGGTGGCCTCTCTGCTCTCTCCTCTTTGCATCCCACAGCCGGTACCTTGGTCGCCTTCCATAACGCCTGCTGCCTCTGTGACCAGGTCCCCACTCAGTGCCACCAACTCCAGTCATCAACTCGCATCACCCGGAGGCTCTGTATCCCCAAAGCTACTTCCACGGAAGCCTGTGGAACCGCGCTGGTCTCACATCTGCACCGTCTGCCGACCTCCCCCGCCTGTGACCTGAGACCCCACTTTTGTTTCTGAAGGCAGAACACTCCACCCCTTCTTCAATGTGCTTCGTCTGCCACACGCAATTTTTCCCTCACAAGGAGGAAGAGGACCTTCCCCAGGCAAACAGCCCAGATTCTTTAAACGGCACTGAGAGTAGCATGAATCCTGCATTTGAGATAAGAGCGTTAGCCAATCGGGAGTGCCTGGGTGGCTCGGTCGGTTGAGCGTCCAACTCTTGGTTTCTGCTCAGGTCATGATCTCGCAGTTTGTGGGTTCCAGCCCCGCGCCGGGCTCCGCACTGGCCATGCACAGCCTGCTTGGGATTCTCTCTCTCCCTCTCTCTCTGTCCCCACCCTCTCAAAATAAATAAATAAAAAGAAAAGAAAATTAGCCAAATATATAAATATGAAAATAGCATGTTCCAGTGAGCCAGGCTCCCATTGGGCTCTGATGGCCCACAGTCTTTGACTTAGTGCTCATTGATAGCAGAGGATGTGCTCGCCAAATGCTGAGACGCTGACCCCTTTCCTTTCCGGAACAATCCGTATTCACACACGACCACCACGACAGAGACCTGAAGGTAATGAGAACACACGCTCTTGGTTTAAAATCCTCCTGAACGAGAGAAACTAGGAAACAAAAGACCCGTGCATTTTCTCCTCACTTGGAGGCATGACACAGGAGGAAGATCATGGACTTTAGGGTCTGAGAAAATGGAGTCTGAAATCATTTACTTTATCTAAGCCTGACACTCATCAGCTGGAGAATATAAGACAAGGATTTGAACAAGCCAAATATTTACATTTCTGACATGAGCCACACTCTATACAAATGGTAGAGACTCTACAGAGAGTCTCAAACTAGCCATCATAGATCTTAAAAGGTGGTTCCAATAAAAGAAAAGAAGGTCAACCATCATTCAATAGGAAGAAAGGACCCAACCATCTTGAGCCTCCCTGCTACATCCTCTTCTGCCCCAAGATATCCTATGTCAGTGGTTCCCAACCCTGGCTGATGCCCAAACCTGGTATAATTACATGTCCGTGAGCCCTACCCCTTCATAGTCTGATGCAGTCTAAAATCGGGCCAGGAATGTGTATTTTCCATAAACAAGCACAAGGTGATGCTGAATTCCAACTACGTTTGTAGATTACTGACCACTCTACAGAACACTGGGGATTCCTCTGAGCTCAGGCAGTGACTGATCCTTTTACCCAAGACCCTTCCCTTACTCCCCAGCTACTCCCCTCCGTATGAGGCTTGCCTCACATTTGTATAGGTGTTAGGAAAAACAGATTCCACTTATGCATTCTCTGAGATCAAGGGGTGCGGAGGAAAGGTAACGGGTTCTCCCCAGATGTTTATTTACTTTTGAGAGACAGGGAGATATACAGCATGAGCAGGGGAGGGGCAGAGAGAGAGGGAGACAGAATCCGAAGCAGGCTCCAGGCTCTGAGCTGTCAGCACAGTGCCCAACACGGGGCTCGAACTCACGAGAAGCGAGATCATGACCTGAGCTGAAGTCAGACGTTTAACCGACTGAGCCACCCAGGTGCCCCTGATTTCCAACCAGAGCTAAAGGCAAATCATTGCCACTCATGTAGCTTAACATTGCTCTCAGGACAGGCCTGATGTCATTCTCAATTCTTAGAGGAACGTCAGGTGTCCCTCACTTTAAAAAAAAAAAAAAAAGAGACCAGATCCAGGCTTGCTGCTCAAGGAATCACAAGGTAGCAGCCCTCCCCATGCAGGCTAAGGGCAGATACACTTTAATTATTTGCAAGCCAATTTCCAGGCGAAATCAGATTCAAAACATAATCCAACCCATCCAGATTCTGGGTATCTGCTCTAGAAATAAATCTTCCATTGAGGAAATACACAAAATATCCATGTTCCAGCTAAGTAATGAGCCTTGGCCTTGAAGGACCCAGATTGGATTTGAAACACAAGAGTCAGAAGATTGGAATTCAGGACCCCAGAGCGGGTCTGTTACTTGTAAATTGTATTCTCATGCCTAGCCTCACACCAGGATTTCCACCAAAGTCCCTGGAGATTAATTCATCTGTAACGGAAATACACCTTTCCTATTCTTTCACACCACGTTGCCTTCCTTCTCTTTCAAATAAATAAAGCATTAAAAGATGCTCAACCCCACAGGGCAATTTTTAAATGAAGGATTGTTCCAGCCTGGAGGGTAGAGGACCCGGAAAATATGCTCAGTGTGAAAACTCTCCACTGAGAAAACTCCAAGCAGAACTTAGTGTTGAATCCAGTCCCCTGATTTTGCCACGGTCCCCTGCCCTCCATCCCCCCTTGTCTCTTTGGGGCTGAGGAGAAGCTGACAGCTTAAACAAAGCCCTGGGTGAACAAAGGGACCCTTAGAAGAGATGAGCCCCTCGCCGGCCTCACCCATCTCCCGCCCCCTCACCCCGAGTTTCAGGCAAGGCTTACCTCACCCAGAGGAAGAACCAAGCCCCTTGGATGATGAACACTAACCCTTTAGCATCCATTTTTAAAAACCCACCATTAATATAGACTGACACTGAATCCCCTGCTAATCGGATTAGGGTATATTGCTCAAACTGTCATTCAGGGCCAAAGCCCCTTTATCTCGTTGCTGATAGGAAGCTAAGCTCCTTGACTCACTTTGCTGCCTCTTAGGAGTCATCAAGAATCTGACTTCTTCAAGCCAACAATTTTATTTGCTTAATCTTGGGTGAAGAGATTAGGGATTTAGAGAAGATTTTTCAACATCCCTGCCATTCCTGGTGAGAAGAGCCATTCCTTCCTCCTGTACCCCTTCTCCCTCTGCCGATGACACACATACACCCCAAAGCAACAGACACACGCCCCAACACAACACAGAGAAATACAATACACACACCCCCAACACACTCCACACACAAAGATGCCACACACACACCCCAATACACAGAGATACAAGACACACACCACACAACACGCACGTTATGCATACACAAGAGAAAAAACAGGAATTCAAGCCTGGTGGTATTTCATCAAAACGTGGCACTTTCAGGGGCGCCTGGGTGGCTGAGTCAGTTAAAAGTGTCCGACTCTTGGTTTCAGCTCAGGTTATGATCTCGCGGTTCTTGAGTTCGAGCCCTGCATCTG
This sequence comes from Panthera leo, assembly GCF_018350215.1. NCBI lineage: Eukaryota > Metazoa > Chordata > Mammalia > Carnivora > Felidae > Panthera > Panthera leo. The sequence goes on along the minus strand of NC_056692.1, from coordinate 6,978,786 downwards.
GCTCTGCACTGACAGTGCGGAGCCTGCTTGGGATTCTCTCACTCTCTGGAAATAAACTTTAAAAAAATACTAAAAATAAGTGATGCTCCTATAGGGCTAGTGGAGCGAGTCTCAGAGTTTAGGAGGCCTCTGAAATCAGGTGGCCAGCGTTATGCACTTTTGTTGCAAGACCTGTGAACAATCAGGGTGCCTATTCCTTTATGTTCTGCCAGGGGTCAGCTTTAACTGGAGCCTGGTGGCTTTCAAATGGAGACCCCAGTTTTAACTGAAACCTAGCAGTTTTCAGATGGAGACCCCAAGTGTTGGGGCGTGGGGTGGTGGGGGGAGAGAGAAAAACTTCACATTCCCGGGACCTGGTCAGTAACACTCAGCAAATTCCCTGATATTTGTGGGTCCTTCATCACCGCTGTGCATTAGAACATGTAATGCTCACTCCAAACCAAGCTCTGTAGCCCCACTCAACTCCCATCCGCTAACAACGTAAGACAACCACGAAAAGGAAAATGCTCTCCTAACCTGAGGACCAAAGGGGAAATTTATTACTCAAACTGGAGGTAACTCAGAGTAGGGGCACCAAGATGGCCAGGATTCAATAAAGCACATACAGTAACAGAGGAATGTGAGTCAGATGAACCCATATCCCCCCCCCCCCCCCGTGGCCCGGCACAAGCCATCACTGATGCTCTAAAACTCTACTTCTCCATCTCTCAGCCGGGGACAGTGACAGATGTACAGCTGCTAGATGGTCCTTATGGAGTCGTCTGTGGGTCAAAGTAATGCAGTAAAAGCTCTGCATGGGGGGGGGGGGGGGGTGCACCTGGGTGGCTCAGTCGGTTAACCGTCCGACTTCGGCTCAGGTCATAATCTCATCGCCTGTGGGTTCGAGCCCTGCGTCGGGCTCTGCGCTGGCAGCTTGGAGCCTGGAGCCCGCTTCGGATTCTGTCTCCCTCTCTCTCTGCCCCTCCCCCACTCACACTCTGCCTCTCTCTCTCTCTCTCTTAAAAAAAATTTTTTTTAAAAAGCTGTGCATACTAATAAACACGATTCATCAGTAATTTGTGTAATTATTGTAATCACTTGCAGAATGGAAAAGGAAAGGTTAAATAAGGTGCCTATGGCAGGGTGCCTGGCTGCCTCAGTCGGTAGAGCATGAGACTCTTGATCTCAGGGTTTGAGTTCAAGCCCCACGTTGGGTGTAGTTACCTTAAAAATTAAATAAAGCCTTCTTAAAAAACTAGGTGCCTATGGCCACCTTCAAATTAATCACTCATGTGGAAGAGCAACAGGTCTGTCCTGCATCCGTTCAAGGAAGAAGCAGCACCAAGGTCCAAATTTCAGAGACATGCACTTGAGTGAGCTCAGCTCATCCCAACTCAATCCCAAGGCCCCTTATCAGCACGTCGCGTGTGCCAGACATTCTGCCAGCTGATCACCTGCTTCCCGGGAGCACATGCAAAGGGAAATCGTGGAGAGGAGCTGGCTTGGGTGAGATCTACACGGTGTCGGACTTCACCAGGAATCCAGAGGAGAACAGTATCCATAAACATACATGTGGGTGAGAAAGTGGGAGCTGGGCACGTGATCAGCAGGTGTTTGAGGTAACAGCAGAAGGTCAAGAGATGAGACTCGCCAGGTAAACTGAGATCAGTCTGTGAAAGGCCTTGTCCATCATGCCAAGGGCTAATTCTACAGGTGGTGGAAGCTGCTAGAAGCTTTTAGGCAATGAGGCAACAAGATTAGTTTAGAGAATAGCTATGACCTATCGCTTGCCCCCAAACACCAACCTGAAGAAGCCACCATGCCTTCAGCGACTGACATACCCATTTTCCACTTGGCAACCCAACCCCCGTGCAAGGGGGGGCAAGGGCATCTCCCCTAAAACCTCAGGTGGTTAGGAACACTGGACACATCCAAACTGAAGACCTGTGAATCGGGTTAGGAGATTCACAGACATGAACGAGCTCATAAATGTGAGCCCAAGAGGGGCGCCTAGGTGGCTCAGTTGGTTGAGCAACCAACTTCGGCTCAGGTCATGATCTCGCAGTTTGTGAGTTCGAGCCCCGCGTCGGGTTCTGGGCTGACAGCTCAGAGCCTGGAGCCTGCTTCGGATTCTGTGTCTCCCCCTCACTCTGCCCCTCCCCTGCTCATGCTCTGTCTGTCTGTCTGTCTCTCTCTCTCTCTCAATAATAAACGTTAAAAAAAAAATTAAAAAAAAAAAATGTGAGCCCAAGAAATTGTGAGCGCAGTCACAATCCCAAGGGCTTTGTGCAGAGAATGGAGAGTGCCGATGACATTTCTCTAAAACCGGTGAATGTTCACTTCCGCTTCTACTGTGCTGCCCCCACACCTGTTGAGACGAGTGTCGATCGCTGTGCTTTGCTGCCCACAGATGGCACCTTGGGCTGCACTTTAGCAACCCCCTCTCTGCATCTCAGAGCTCAACAACTTTGAATTCAGACCTGTGGCCACCTGCTCATTTGAGCCTGCCTGAGTCTAAGACTCCAAGTAGGGAAGCCAGATATGCTGACCGTGTAACCACACGACACGGTCACGCAGGGCCAGGGAGCATCGCCCACCCCTCCCCCTCCAAGTTGCAAGGCTGGATCACACAAGCACTGCCCGGGGTAATGCCCATTCACAGCAAGCCCTGTGAACTCGTTATGGACATCCCAGTGTCTTCGTGCCCTAAAGACAGAAGAACACAGCACTGGATTGCCAGCTTGCCTTCCCTCACTGCCTTTCTCTCCCCTAAGTTTCCTTGCCAAGGTCTCTAAGCCACCCTATTTGCTTTAGCTCCTTTGCCTGTGTTTGAGGGGGAACTCCTCTTTAAATTTTTTTTAATGTTTTATTTATCTTTGAGACAGAGCATGAGCAGGGGAGGGGCAGAAAGGGAGACACAGAATCCGAAGCTCTGAGCTGTGAGCACAGAGCCTGACGTGGGGCTCAATCTCACAAACTGTGAGATCATGACCTGAGCCGAAATCAGACGCTTAACCGAGCCACCCAGGTGCCCCAGAAATTCATCTTTATATGCTGGCATTTCAACTCAGCAGAAGCTGGGGCCCATAATGGCAACGCAATGGGATAAAGTGCTGTTGGAGACTATGTATGAATAGGTGTTCGGGAACCAGAATGCACAACAGCCAGAGCATCTCACCCAGGAGGATGTTTTCAACGGCCAGAAACAAAAACCCTTTATTAAAAGTAACTATAATGATATGATCTCCCATAACAAGACGCCCCAAAGAAGCTATCTGTGGGGTTAGTGCAGGGGCCAGCCATGTCTTCAATGACCCAGGTCCCTTCCACCTGTCTCCTCTATCAGCATATTGACACGACCCTGAGGTTTACCTGCCCACGATCACAGGATGGCTGCTGCAGTTCCAGACATCACACCCTCACACAAAGGCAATTAAGATGGGCCATTTCTCTTTATGCATCTCTGCTAACTGGTTTCCCAGAAGCTTCCCAGCAGATGTCCCTTGGACCCCGCTGACCTACATTAGATCAGACACCCAAGTCCAACCTACAAAGAAGGCTACAGGAACGAGTATCTGGTATGACCAGCCTCTAGGTTAAGAGGCAACCTCGGTCGTGAGCAAGCCACCAGCAGTAGGGTGACCAAGTCACCCTCGTTTGCCATGACCTTCCCAGTTCTAAAACTGGAAACTCCATGTCCTGGGAAACCCGAGTCGTGAGAAAACTGGATGGGGTCACCCAACTGTTGTAATGGACACATGCAGGGTGGTGGAACAGTGCTAGGAGGGGGGATGCTCGTAGCTTCAGGAAGGCGCTAAAGTACTTCAAGTGGCATTTGGGAGGGGAAAGAGGGACTGTCGCATGAGCTCTCCAGAGTGGAGTGGACCGGTCGTGATTAACATGTGACGCGTGAAGGGCGGCCAGAAGTGACTGATGGCTCTGAGGTCCTGTCCTAAGTAACAATTCCCATTTATTCTGTCACCATACTGTGCACCAAGAGTCTGGGCCCAATGTGACTCAGCTGGCTCTTTTGCTCAGGGTGGCACAAGGTTTAAATCGGAAGGGCCCAAGCTCTTTTCAGTTGCTGGCAGAAATCTGCTTCTCGCGATTGTAGGACTGAGGTCCCCAGTTTCCCCAGCACGTGGTGCCCTTCATCTTTAAGTCAAGGACAGTTCCTCCTATCTGGTCCCTGCCTTAAATCTCTTATTTTCTCGTGTCTCCAACTGGAGTAGGATTTCTGCTTCTACAGGTTCACATGATTAGATTAGGTTTGCCCAACAGTCCAGGATAATCTCCCAATCTTAAAATCAGCTGAGTAGTACACTTAGTTTCATCTGCAAAGTTGTTTTTGCCGCGTGATGTAACATATTCACAGAAGTAACACCAGGGGGCGACGGGCACGGGGACCAAAATTCTGCCAAACAGTTGGGTGGAACACATAGGAGGCCATCAGTGGCACTGTGCCAAAGAAGAAGGAGGCTTCTAGCAATACAGATCAGCCTTCAGTTAGACTCCCTCCACCCAAGAAAGAGAAAGAATTTGAAGCCATCTGGAATGCTCCTAAAGAAATTCCTGCACTGAGGAAGGAGAGCAATGGATAGTTCCCAAGACTCCATCTAACACTAAGACCCCACAATTCCAGTTTTCCAAGCGGAGAAAGGTCCAGTATGTTTGATTAGTGAAAAGGCAGAAGTTTTCAGAAAATGCTCAAACCATTCTGATACACGTGTTTTGACTTTCTCTGCAAACGACTCACAGTACAAACTCGAAAGCAAGGACTTCCAGAAATTGACCTTTCCTGTCCCGTCTCGTGGAGTCATTAGTTCTGAGAAAAGGCATGGAGACACTCAGATTCCCAATACTGGCCCTCTTTGACTCGACTCCAGGGGACTGGGCACTATAATGAAACACTCCCTGGAAGGGGCTGTTAGGATATCTCACCAACGTGAGGCTGTGAGGACCTTTCCCCTTTAGGTGACAGCCAGAGCGCGAAAAGTGGAAACAGACTCTGGCCTGCCCTGAAACTCAGCTTTTATTGATGGTAGATGCGGGGAAGGGGCTGCAGGCTGGACGGGGCTGTAAGGAGTAGGGATGAGGGCTCATGAACTTCTCTTCGCAAAAGGAAAATCCCCATGGCGCTAAACCCTTAAGAACGGGCATCTGGACAGAATACGTATCTTCTCTGCCTATTAAGCAAACACTGACACGAAAGCCAGTCGAGGACGGGATGAGGGACAGCATGGCTTTAGACAACGTAGGTCAAGTGTAGCAACCGTGATCATCTGGTGCTCCAACTGGACAGCAACATGAAGTAAAGTCGGGCAGGAGAACGACTGGCAGATATGCGTGAGAGTGGGTCAACTTTGGCTCACTGTTCACCTAGAAAGTGGAAGGGAAGAAAGTAGGATCGCAGCGCTGCAAAATCTTGGAGAGCACAGTATCTCATGTGGCAGAGCTGAAAAACCAAGCCTGGAGTAGGTCAGAAAGTGCCCAAGGGATGAACGCCCCAAAAAGGGAGCCCCGAAGTCCACAGTCCCTGGGCACAACATCGAAGACATGGGGGCACCTGGGTGGTGCAGTCGGTTGAGCTTCCCACTTCAGCTCAGGTCATGATCTCACAGTTTGCGGGTTTGAGCCCCGCGTCGGGCTCTGTGCTGACAGCTCAGAGCCCAGAGCCTGCTTCGGATTCTGTGTCTCCCTCTCTCTCTGTTCCTCCCCCGCTCACACTCTCTCTGCCTCTCAAAAACAAATAAACGGTAAAAAAAAAAAAAAAAAAAAAAAAAAAAAAAAAAAAAACCTAAGACTTCACGTAATCCTGAACATAGCAGAGAATGTCAGATAAGGAGAAACGCACACTAGAAAATATGGGTGTAAAGGCTGAAGCAACTGGGAGAGGATGGGGGTTATGATACTGGCTACAACGCACACACTCTATACACCAGGCAAGTATGGTTATCATTTCACTCACCCACACTCTGGCACGCCCACAACAAAACTATGAGGAAGTAACCTGTCCGTGTTCGGCCAAGCTAGTGGAAGGCACAGCCAGGACATGGCCCACAACAGCAGGCTGTAGGACAGTACTCTCCTAAGCATGATGTCACCCTAGCACAGCTTAGACGCAGCACATGATTCAGGGGCTGAGCTCTCAGAAATGTTGACAGCTTTGTCCCAACTCCCTACGTCAGACCACGAGGATCACCGCGTCTTCGTGCCCAAAAGGGCCACAGCAGTCTCTTGCTTCCAGTCCCCTAACGCACACAGGTCACCTTCTACCTGTGTACCATTACCAGGTGACTCTCCCTACCTGCCAAGATCTGAAGCTGAACCCATTTTGCTCATAGCACACTCCACTGCCAGCCCTTTATAACTGTTACAAAAGCCTTCCACGAACAACGCACACCTCAGCCTGCCTTCTGATTCCTACTGCTCATTGTTCAAAGGTCTAGACCTATATGAAAAAAGCCCAGTATTTCTCTATGTATAAAATACCAGAGGGACACCTGAGTGGCTCAGTTGGTTAAGCGTCCAACTCTCGATGTCAGTTCGCATCATGATCTCACGGGTCGTGGGATCGAGCCCTGCGTCAGGCTTTGCGCTTGACAGCACGGAGCCTGCTTGGGATTCTCTCCCTCCCTCCCTCTCTCTCCCCCTCCCCCTCACACTCTCTCAAAATAAACTTAAAAAAAATAATCAACCACTAAAATACAAGAGAGAGCTGAAGGCACCTATCACCACCCAAGCCCTCACTTCTCTAGGAAAAATACCGTCAATTCCCTCAAACATCGTGAAAGAACCAAAGACTACCAATGTCAACCTTGCCACTTCATCCACACAACCAGTGGCTTCTGCCACTGACCCTTCAAGCACAAAGAAAAAACAATACTCAAATATGTGAAAATTTTTACCAGGTCTAAGAACAGCACCCAATCAAAGGATTCAGAGGAACTATCTCATTACAAAAGACTGCTATAAGAAAAAAACGGAAGCTCCAAAGGCTCGAGTAGATATTCACGGAAGAAGATCTAGGAATATCAAATGCACATTAACTCGTTAATCATTTGGGCAATGCGAATTAAAATCAAAATGAGATACCACTGACTATCTACTAGAATGGCTAAAAGACTGACAATGTCAAGTGCCAACAAGGGTATAGGGCAACCGGGACTCTCACACATTGCTGGTGGGAATGGTTTCTAAACACCGTTCTTTATTAAAAAGAGCCCAGAGTTCTCGGAGAAGCAGCTACTTCCAGGGCTGGAGCAAGAAAAACATAAGATGATCCAGAAGCATCCTACACTACCAGAAAGTAAGACAGGGTGTTGAAGGACGAGTAGGGACACATCTAAAGGACACAGGAGCCAATCTGAGAAAGTTTCCCAACAGCCAAACCTGGAATGATTTGAACAAAGTAAATAGCAGTAACACTGGATTCTAATCAACAGAATTAAATGAAGATCCACAAACCCAAAATACATGGTGGGGAAGGGAGAGCTACTCCTTACAGGAGAATTCCAAGTAACAGATGCAAAGGAAATGAAGAAAATGGCCAAAAACCAACAGAAATACGTGTAGACAGGGTACACCAATGAGGGTTAAAATTCCATGGCCAAAGTTTGAGGAGAAACAGGGTATCTGAACATAGTCCAAAAGTATCTCCCCCAAGATATAGGACAACAGAGAAAGAATAAAATAGAAGACACAGTAACTGCACTTTAGAGAAAGCTAGCAGATCTCAACCAAGTGATCAAAGTCAAATCCAACAATATCCAAGAACATCAACATCCAAGAACAAGGCACATCCACATCACGGATCCCCTGCACTAGGCAAGAACGTGTCACTTCAGTGGGTATCCTTGCCAAAAACCAATAACCTCCATCAAATTATAAGAAAACATCAAACTCAAACGGAGGGACACTCTACAAAACCACTAATCGGTACTACTCACAAGTGTGAGGGCCCTGAAAAACAAAGAAAGACAGGAGAACGGGACAGATTGGAGGTAGCCAAGGAGAAATGAAAACCGAATGCAATGTGGAGCCCAGGATTAGAAAACATTAGTTGAAAAACATGGAATCTCGCTAAAGCCTGTAGTTTATGTAACAATATCGTACCAAATTCTTAGCTCTGAGAACCCTACCCAGCTCAGAGAAGATGTTACATGACCTTAGAGGAAGCCAGGGGGCTTTGTACTAATTTTGCAACATTCCTGTGAATGCAGAAATATTTCCAAATACCAAGTTTTAAAAAACTGCGATCAGACGCTTTAGAAAGTAATGCTAACATGGGGCCCTGGGCGACTCTGTCAGTTGAGCATCAAACTCCCGGTTTCGGCTCAGGTCATGATCTCACAGTTCCTGAGTTCAAGCCCACACAGAGCTCCCTGCTGACAGCACTGAGTCTGCTTGGGATTCTCTCCACCCCATCCCCGCTCATGCTTTCTCTCTCAAAATAAATAAATGAACTTAAAAAAAATTTTTTTAAAGAAAGTAACAACAATATCTGATTCATGCCCTACAGCCAAAGCTGAAGTCAAAGAGAAATTCCTACCCTTAAATGCCTTTTATTAGTAAAAACAATGGACGTAAAAGAACTAAAACACATGCCTTCAAGAGATTAAAAAATATAAATGTGTACATGTACACCTACAAAAGGAGAAAGGAATAATAAATGTTAAGTGTCTATAAACCGAAAGAAAGAAAAATAAAGTTAAAAGGATCACAAAGAAAAAAATACAAGTACACAATTTAAAGGCTAAGAAAGACATATTACCATTTATAGCCATGTATAGGCATGGAGAAAGAATTTTTTTAAACTGCAACAAACACTGTATATTAACTTTCTATTTTAGGAAATGGCAATCATCTAGAAAAACATAAATTATGAAAATTGACACAGAATACACAGGAAAGTCAAAACGCTTAATAATGATAGAAGTAAAAAAAAAAAAAATTATTAAAGACCTACATATCAATGAGGCCTTAACTCATTTTCCAAATAAATCCTTTCAAAGTTTCAAGAAATAGTTAACTCTTGGGACACCTGGGTGGCTCAGTAGGTTAAGCATCCAACAATTCATTTTGGCTCAGGTCATAGAGCTCAGTATTCACGGGATCGAGCCCCACATCGGGCTCTGTGCTGACAGTGCAAAGCCCACTTGGGATTCTCTCTCACTCCCTCACTCTCTCCTCCCCTTTCCACCTATCCCCTGTGCATGCTCTCTCAAAATAAACAAACATAAAAAAAAAAAAAAAGTTAATTTTTATGTCAATTCAGCTGTTTAGGAACATAGGAAAAGAACACTTAACGCGTTTTCCACAACAAGAACAATCCTAATCACAAAAACACGGTGTAAGTATAAAAATTAAAATGCTCCTGTTGTACAATTACTATGGCAGAGAGTCGCAATTCCTACCCTTAGGATTTTGTTCACATGTAGAGATGGAGAAATAGGCCAAACAGAACAGAGGCAAATTTTAAAAATGTCTGAGTCATTCTGTTTTCTCTGCATCTGTCTTAACTGTCAGACCACTTGCCCAGGGAGAGGCAGGCACACCCCGTGGGACGTTCGGGACACATTTCAGGAAGCCCTTGGCGTTCCTGCCAAGGCTCGGTGCTACGCTCCCATTCGTACCAACCTGTCTTTTCTGTTCTATCGTGCCTGTCCTTACATCTCGAGTACGTGTTCTTTTAAAATGGGATTAATCAGAAAGTCTAGCCGCATCGATTTTTATAGACGTCTTCTCCTTTTCCTCATCAAAAAATCATTTGTAATTATATTGCCAGAATTTAATTTTTGAGAGTATTTCATCCTTTGTGGGCCCTCATCCTTTATAATGATTTCAGGCTTGGAATAATGGCTCCTTTTTCTGTAAAGCTTTGGAAATTGAAGACCACGGGGTTAAGACATGGCTGACTGATGCTTCCCTTTGGTGTCTGTAAGATGCCAAGCTTGCTTTCTCCAACGTCTTCTTTCGATTCTGCGTAACCAACGATTCCATCCAAGTCGACCAAAAAATTGCAGTTTCGCTACAGTTACTTTCTGTGACTTTTCAAGAGGGGACATTCCCCAAATCTCAGGTTTTTTTTCTTAAAGAAACTCTTCATGTTTCTTATTTTCATGCACAAAGAAGGCCCAAGCTGGTATCCATTTTTCGAACAGTGCTACAGCACTAAACAACTCTAATAGGATATTTAGAGTCTCACTAGGCCTCAGGAAGACGTCTTACAAAACCAATTCAGCTCAAATGCCTGTTTTCACTCTACCAGTTTTAGAGTGCCCTGCAGAGACTTCTGAGGGTAGGAGAGCCACGACCGGACCCGTTTCCCCTCCTACGGGACCCTGGAAAACAGTAAGGTACTCATGGAGGAAGGGGCTTTCCAGCGAGGATTCTTAAACATGGAGGCAACCGACCAAGCTCAAACCACTGGCAAAGTCCACCTGTGAGGTCACAGAGAGCCCAGGAGGTCAGAGGCCTTCCCTGTGAAGCCACGTCCTGTCCTTGCTGGAGACCAGCTACTGTATAACAGCAGGAAGATGCCAGAGAAATGGGAACAGGTGGTCAGGAGCCACCCCCCAACCTCTCTGCCCATGGCCCCTGAGCGTCCAGAGGGAGGGCGTTGAGGGATGACCTCCCCACCGTGTTCAGCCACTGAGCTCAACCAAATCCTGGAAGGAAATGGCAAGATTGTGCCAAGATCATTCACTTGGATTTCTACTTTTTTTTTTTCTTTGCCTTCTCCCCTCTCACTGCCTGCGTTCCAAAGAAGCTGCTAAGCCTTTACTGTTTTTTGTTTTTTTTTTAAGTGTCTTTAAAGTATAAGAGGGCCGCCTGCATGGCCCAGTCGGTTGAATGTGCAACGCGATGTCAGCTCAGGTCATAATCTTGCAGTTTGTGAGTTCGGGTCCCACGTCGAGCTCTGTGCTGACAGCTCAGAGCCTAGAGCCTGCTTCGGGTTCTGTGTCTCCCTCTCTTTGCCCCTCCCCTGCTCGTGCTCTCTCTCTCAAAAATAAACACTAAAAAAAATATAAAAAGAAAGCATCCACAGACATTACAAAAACAAGTGAATGCCGCTGGTCTCCGGGAAAACCGCCAATTGCTGTCCTACAGCAGAACCATCTTTGACATCCCACGATATGGTGGTGCCCGTTCAGCCTTCTCCAGCAGCCCTGTGTCTGTCTGTGCTGCCTCCATCATTTCTTACCATGGAGACTTCTGCGGAGCTGAGAACAGAAGTTGTTTCAGGTCGCCAGCTCCTCGTGGTTTTTAGGCGCCTCAATTCATTGAAAGGATTGAGTGTTTGGGGTTCAGAGAGAGAAGAGGTGTGGGTATATGTAAGAGACAGACAGAGACAGAGAAGTAGAGAGACACAGGGATAGAGACAGAGAGAGAGGGAGGCTGGCTTTGGAGGCCGCCAAGAAAAGGGGAGAGGTGTCCCCCAGACTGTGGTAGGTTGATTGCTTGGGCAGTGGGAACTCTTTCAGCCCTCAGGGGCACAGAAGAATGGCTGGGTAACGAACCTCGGGAGACTACAATAAGCTTCCGAGCCTCAAGGAAGCACAATACCAGCACAGTGACCAAACTTCAGATGTAATGAACATCCCAGCCTCGACGAGAGAGGAGAGAAAAGAAAGGGACCTCTTTGGTCATCTGGGCAGCTGACCACTCAGGATTATTATGTGACATGGAAGAGGAGAGAGAAAAAGGAAAGAGCTTGGAAAATTATTCTAAAGGTAAAGGGAAAAACCTACTTGCACACCTGGGCTTCACCCACTGCAAGAGAATTTAACTAGGAATCCTCTCGCCGGTTTATTCAAATGAAAATCCCTCAAGGCTACGTTTCCTTCCTCACGTGCTCCAGAAAACCATCTCTAAGGATACCAGCCACAGCTCTATCTTCTACTGAACATAAACTGGGACGCAGAATGATGGAATGAATGATTAAGAAGGTAAACTCAGTTACCTAGATCTGCATGGTAACTCTTTTTCCATGTACTCTTTTTTTTAATGCTGTTGGTATTTTGACGGGGTTGCATTAAATATATACGTTGGTTTGAGTAGGGACATTTTAATATGGGTTTTTCCAATCATGAGCATGGGATACCTTTTCACTGGTTTATGTCATCTTCAATTTCTTTCAACGTTTTATAGTTTTTAGAGAACAGATTGATCTTTTGCCTATTTGGTTAAGTTTATTCCTAGGTTTTTTTATTCTTTTTGGTACAATTGCAAATGGAATGGTTTCTCTTAATTTCTCTTTCTGCTACGTAAATCTAGGAGACAGAAAGGAGCTCCGAGTGCTTGTACAAAATGAAAGACTTTTACAGGCATGAGAGAGTGGGAACAAGGAAGTTACGTTAGTCACTTCCCTTTAGGGAGTGGCGGGGGTCTATCAGGCAGATGACATAACTAATGCGGATCAGACACTTCGTGACGGACTGGTTTAAGATTCCGTTTCTGGAAGACCTGAGACTGCAATGAAGTTAGCCTTGGTTTGGTGATGTGGGACTTAGCATATACGACTCCACTTGGGACCTGCTGTCTTGTTTTTAGCAATGTCCTCTGGAACAGGGGCAATTTACTCAACCTCTCTGAGCCTCAGTTTCCTCATCTTTGAGAATGAGAAGAGTATCAGAACCCTACCTCACAGGGTTGTTGTAAGAATTAAGTGAGATAGGTCAAATATTTACAGCATAGCTATTTTCCCCCCAAATAACTGTGTCTATTATTATCCAGTATTGCACTTATGATCTGTAGCACCTATTTCAATATCTCATTGCATGCTGTCATGACAGCAGTTATCACTGTATATCATGTGTGTGTTTATTTCTTCTTTCCCACTACACTGTGAACAACTCCACGGCAAAATTTTATATGTCTTTTCATCTCTAGTGCGAAATACAACGTATTATTAATAATACTAAGTGACCTCTTACAAAAGTTGACTAATGTTGCTTTGTGTTATCAGCCCATGTACCAATCAACAAAAGGGTAAAACAGAGATTTTTCATAATTCTAAAAAATTCACAGCAAGTTTACATCCAGTGAACCTATTCTTAGGAAACTATCTGCAATAGAAGAGAATAAACCAAGACTCTGAAAGATATGGAATCTACAAATGAATATGACCCAGAAGAAAAGAGAATTCCTATGATAGCATCAAGTTCACATCACAACCATTTCAGGTGGACAGTGAGTTCAAGGCAGGAGTCAGGGAGGGAGAAATTGATAGAATTCTTGGGACTGAGGACTGGGAAAATTTTGAGAATAATAAAGGCAACTCTGAATAGGAAATAAAGGGAGAGCCCATACGAACTTGGATGAAGAGAAAGATTCTCCTTTCAGTGGCACAGAGATTATCACACCCTACACATATTAATGGACATGTAATCCTAGCCTATGACTTGGTTCCACAGAGATCAATCACTACATATCTATAACCGAATAAATGCTGAGGATTAGTTCTCAACTTTTACAATCAACTCAAACCATCAGGAAAGGCAGCCCTGCTTAGCTAACAAAATGTAAACAGTATAAGCCTAAGCTTTTGTGAATAAACTCTAGGAGGTAGATAGATGGAAGGAGCATTAGTCAAGGACAGGGGGTGAAAACTACAGGTACAGAAGAAAGAGGTCTTATGGCTGCTAGACAAAGAAATGTGAATGGAAGGATAAAGCCTGAATCTGCAGGTGTGGCTAACAGCTGTGCTGGCTGGTGAGAAAACTAACAAATATTCTTATCCATCAAGCAGAAAGACAACTGCCGACAATTACAGTGGATTCATCCAGAATTGGGAGCATGAACGTACTCTCTATAGGGAGTACACCCAGCAGAACAGATACATGCATACACACAGGCACACACACCTGTTAACAAAGGAATAAACAGTCAGCCGTACAATGCGACCATTTTTTAAAAATACGGTAGGAGACAGGGGCGCCTGGGTGGCTGTCAGTTAAGCGTCTGACTCTAGATCAGCTCAGGTCATGATCTCATGGTTCGTGAGGTTGAGCCCTGAGTCGGGCTCTGCGCTCACAGCATGGAGACTGCTTGGGATTCTCTCTCACTGCTCCTCTCCCCCTCACACGTGCGCACGCTCTCTCAGATAAAAAATATTTTAAAATCGTTAAAAAATAAAATAGGAAACATATACAATATTGATGGCATTATTTGCTACAGTAGAAAACTGAAAACAACCTCTTAACAGGTAGAGAAATTTCTGCATAGCAACACGAGACAAGACAACGTATTACTGGGAGACAAACACATACGTACTAAAACCACCAGGAAAAGCAAGGGAATGAGAAAAAGTGGGGATGTCTGGAGGAAAAGTAGAAGGAGAATGGGAGGAACACATATGAAGCTTCAACACAGTTGCTCCTGTGCCACTTCTGAACTTGAGACGCAAAACAAGGATTCATTTTATTATAAATATAATCGTGCACATAAATTTACATGCATTGCATTTGGGTTTTTGGGGGCTTTATCAAATATTTCTATTAAAAATAGTGTCTATGTCACACCCACGCATTTATGAGAAACTACTTTTGGAGACAAAGTCTGGAAGGGGGTCACAAGTTTATCATTCCATGGAAAAAACTTAGGACATAGCTGTACTCAGTGTAACCCCACTCGTGGAACAGAGAGATGACGTATTGCAAACGTATGCTTGTAATCCTCAGAAAACATTTGAAAGGACATCCACAAAATCATTACAGGGGCCCCTGTGCAACAGGACTGAAGGATTGGGGGAAAAGGAGATTTTTCTTTTTCCTTTGATACGGCATGTTTCATACTTCCCTAAACTGAACATTTATCAAAGGATAAAGGATAAAGATAAAGGATAAAGGATAAAGCTGATCCTTTAACAACATGAGCAAGGCATTGACACTGACTCCCCCTTTCCACGCAGTTGAAAATCCACTCTTGTAACTTTTGACTCCCCCAAAACTTAACTACCAATAGCTACTGTTGACCAGAAGCCTTACCAATAACATAAACAGTCAATTAACACATATTCTGTAGGGCGCTGGGGTGGCTCAGGTGTTGAACGTCCAACTTTGGCTCAGGTCATGATCTCATGATTCATGAGTCTGAGTGCCCCATCGGGCTCTACGCTGGCAGCTCGGAGCCTGGAGCCTGTTTCAGATTCTGTGTCTCCCTCTCTCTCTCTGCCCCTCCCCTGCTCACACTCTGTCTCCACCTTTCTCAAAAATAAACATTAAAAAAAATTTTTTTTATACACATACTCTGTATATGTATTATATACTGTTTTGTCACAGCAAAGTAAGCTAGGAAAAAGAAAGTGTTATTAAGAAAATCCTAAGGAAAGGATGCCTGGGTGGCTCAGTCAGTTAGGCATCTGACTCTTGATTTTGGCTCAGGTCATGATGTCATGGTTCATGGGTTTGAGCCCTGCATTGGGCTTGGGATTCTCTCTCTCCCTGTCTGCCCCTCCCCCGCTCATTTTTTTTTTTCCTCTCGCTCTCTCTCGAAATAAATAAACTTAAAAAAATTTATAAAAAGAAAATCTTAAGGAAAACACATTTAGAGTACTATATTATATTTATTGAAATAAAACCCATTTTTTAAAAAAAATTTTTTAACATTTTTATTAATTTTTGAGAGACAGAGACAGAGCACGATAGGGTGAGGGCAGACAGAGAGGGAGACACAGAATCCCCAAGCAGGCTCCAGGCTCCGAGCTGTCAGCAGAGCGCCCAACGCGGGGCTCGAACCCACGAACCGTGAGATCATGACCTGAGCCAAAACTGGATGCTTAACTGACTGAGCCACCCAGGCACCCCCCAATATTTATTTTTTTAAAAAACAACCACATAGTTCAAACCCATGTTGTTCAAGGGTCTGCTGTATAAAAGTGTAGGATACTAGGAAAATGGTACTAGAATCATAATCAATACTTATCGAGTTCTTAGCACTGGCGCATAGTAAGCACTCAGCAAAAGTTAGCTAGTGTTCTTATTACTCAGAGGCGTGCAGCCAGGATGGTGAGACCATGCCATAGAAGAAGCGTTGCAAGAAATAGGGATTTTTAATCTGAAAAAGACTCCAAGACTCGATCGCTGCCTTCAGACATAAGGGCAACCCTTCAGGAACGCAACGAGGTTCTCTTCGCATGTTTCTGAGGCAAAGGATTACTCCGTTGGCCTGAAGCTTTACGAGAGAAGCCAACAGCCCTTCCTAAAGGAAATGAGCGGCCTCTGGTCGTGGCCCACTCACTTCCATATTTGTCACCATTGCCCACTGTGGATTCCCAGCTCAGCCCGGAAGACCGTTACTCGCTACTCAAGGAGAACTCTTAAGACCTCCCAAGTAGGAGATCCTGTTCTTCAAAGGCAGAGGTGGCAGAGCTGATGGGGAGGAGACAGAGCATGTCCCTTGTCAGAGTGGAAAGCCATGTGCTGGCACGTCGCATTCCAAGGTAAATGCTGACATCATGGGTTCTGCTGGGATCCTTCCTACTCTGGGTGAGAGCTACGCTCCTGATCAAGATGTGTGAAAAGAATGGACATCGGCACAAAACCTCTCCTCCGAAGTGCGGAGGATGGGGGAAATCTGAGAGTCAAAAAGAGAATTCGGGGGCGGGGGGGCCAAAGCCAGGACTGAAAATGAGGCAGACGGACACGAGGCTGGGCAAAGTCAGGTGAAGGCTGCCACCCACGGGGCGAGATCCAGAGGGATGGACCACAGGTTGAATCCGGGATAAACTATGGAATGGACCGTAACCAGGAATGAGAAGTCTGGCATTTTGGAGTTTCTAGAGAATTCCTCCTAAATTCCCTTTCCTTTCAGCAAACACATCGAAAAAAACTGCTGCCCGCTGTGTGTGTGGTCTCCATGGCACACAGGAGTGAAGGTCACAGCCAGGACAGGGCGAGGGAAGCCCAGAGGCCACGGGTGTCCCAGGTACAAAGAGAAGAGGGACAGCCTGCCCTCTCCTGGCTTCCTGGGGACACTGCACCCTGGAGGCTCCGACGCTGAGCCCCAAGCCCCGGATGGGTGCCCCAAAGCAAGGGCAACACTGTGGACAGCAAGCTTCTTGGCCAGTAGCAAACACGATAATGCCTTTCTCGAGCTGGCAATTTTATCAGGGAAGGGAACACACAAACCCAAAACTATCTTCACAGGCAACTAGACACCTGGCCCGAAAATGATTTTGTAAAATGGTTGGAAAAACCCGGCTGGGATCATCATCCTAATGACGGACCTCATTCATTCGCCCGGTGACTGGCCTTTTGCAAAACGCTTTGATATCTGTCGTCTCATCACGTCCCTATGAGGAACTGACTTCCTGCTTTGCAGAGGAATGCAGTCCACAGGCATTCCAATAGGGTCCACTGCACAACCAAGGTCTCCCATCATGCCACTGTACCATCCAACCCAAAGGCCCTAGGAACAACCCAATACGTCAGGCCACGTTCAACACCATCACTCAGACTCGTGGCGCTTCCTGCTTCGTTAAGCGCGGAAGCCCCTCCTGGACCGGACGCCAAGGTCGCAAGCCATTTACTCTGCTGGCAAGGAACCTATGTCAGGAAGAAGAAATGCAACCAAGAGCTTTGGTATTTATGGATCATTCATGTGTGCCTGCACACGACCCACACGATCCCTTGCTTTATGGCATCACTGGAGAGTTCATAAAAGAAGCAGGCTTTTCTTCTCAGCAGAGTTGGGCGTTGCACGATTACAAGATAATAAAGGGAAGTTTGTCTGCAATTTTTCCGGGTCCCCACAAGTTAAACTTTTGACACCAAAGTCACCCTGCCGTTGGAGTTGGGGAGACAATCAGGTCAGTAGCAGATCAAGTAAAGCCTTCTTGTCTTTAGCCCAGCCAAGGTGGTGAGCCCCTTAGCACCTTGTCAAACACTAAATTTAATCCTCGTTTTATTTTCGAATCGCTTTTTAAAAATACACTAACCATTAAGCAACGGGGGAAAGGTCCTTTTAAAATGATTTATTATGTGTTAACAGCTAAAGAAAACCTAAACAATGTCTCCATAAAGACCCACGATCGCGTTTTTAATTAAGAGCCACAACTTTTAATGGAAGGCATAATACGCCCATTCATTTCGGGGTACCGGCCGAGGTTTGGTAATCCGGCAGTCAGACTCGGGGGAGAGTAACAGCTTTCGATTCACACCTCAAAGTCTTCTGTTAAAGAAAATAACAATAAAGTAAGATCCCTTTAAAACTGGAGTTTGGGAATTTCAACCCAGAGAAAGGACACATTCTGTTTCATTACAGGGGTGCGTGTTACTCTTTCTATGCCCACAATAGCACACTCAGTCACCCCTAAGTTTTAATATGCAACTAGGTCATTCTAAATGTGCCGTGTGTGTGTGTGTGTGTGTGTGTGTGTGTGTGCGCGCGCGTGTGTGTGCATGTGTGCGTGTGTGACCTGGTAAATTCCTGCCCGTACTCTGGGGAAGCTGTGCCCTCTGAGAAACAAACCATTACTGTCTCTTTCTCAAACTGGTCCCTTAAATGCTTTTCCTTCTCTAGCTCTTTTATTGAAGCCCCAAATTTCCTGATCTAAGGAGAACTGAGCTATGGACATTTGCATGGCCCTGCAAGGAAGTATCAATCGTAACAGCCAGCATTTATTTCTGCCCACCCCACCCCCCCACCCCCAAGTGCCAGGCTCTGCCATGGGGGCTTCTCAACATCATCTCACTCAATCCAGGCAATAATGAAGTGAATGTCTTGTTACCCCCATTTGCAGATGGGAAGCTTGGAGAGGGTGGGCTGCAGGAAGGTGGGGTGGGGTTGGACTAACGTATCAGATCCACGCCTTTTCCCCTCAAAGAGTGGTGTTAGGTCTTGTTGGGAAGGGAGGACTTAACCACGGAGAAACAGAACCCAGCGAGACGGAAGGGGTCACACAGCATTGCTAAAGAAGTTCCGAGAGGGAACACACCTGATCTGGGGTTTCAGATACAGAGGGATTCCATCTTGACCTTTTAAGGATACTCAAGAGTTTCCAAAAATGTGAGCGACAAAGGTTAATCCTGTAAGCCTGGGTTCGCCTTATCTGGTTCTCTGTGCCACCTTTAAGATTTTTTTAGCTATTCATATGCCACCCGGGTCCCCAAGGACCACATGCTGCCTAGATACTCTATTACAATTTCTCAACAACTTCCTTAATACAGATTACCTTTAAAAAAAAAAAACAAAAACAAAAACAAAAAACTTTAGATTTTTTTTTAATTTACTTACTTTGAAAAAAAGAAAGCGCAAACTGGGAAGGGGCAGAGAGAGGGGGGAGGGAGAGGGAGGGAGGAGAGAGAAAGAGAGAATCCCAAGCAGGCTCCACACAACCAGCATGAAGCCACACGTGGGGCTCGAACTCACGAACCAAACTCACAAACGGTGAGATCATGACCAGCGCTGAAATCTAGAGTCAGCCACTTAACCACCTAAGCCACCCAGGTGCCCCTCCTAAAATGTACTTTTAAAGGAGACTTTACATCAGTACCATAACCTACAAAGGAGAATCGCGTAGTCAAAAGTAAACTGCCCAAAACAACGTGGGGTGAAAATAAAATCATGCTCTCCAGTCTAAAAATTCGATTTAGGAATAACACTAGGAAAAAACCAGAACTGAGGAAAGTCGCTAATTTGCACAAAGACAAAATCAACATGCGTACCTAATAACTCAGTCTTGGTTGGGCGGCCAATGCCAAGCCACCCCCAGGTTTTCCCGGCTTCCACGCGGCGAGGTTCCAGAAGCCTAGACACAGGGACAGCGGCCGACCACGTGCTTACTCTTGGAAAGTGAGCTCCCCCCGCTTCCCCAAGCCACTGCCCCCAGTAGAGAGCCTGCCATTCCCAAACCGGGGGCTGAGGGGCACTTGTTGGATGTGGGGAAAATGCAGCAACAGCAATTCACTGTACCAATGCTTCCCAAAATGTGTAAAGTTTGGTTACACAAGGTGTAAGATACTGATGAGCTGGTAGAGGGCAGGCAAAGAGGCAAAGATAATCATGTGCGTGGTGACAAGGACATTAGACAAGACGGGGAGGGAGGTGGGACAGTTAGGAACCAAGGGAACGTGCCCCAAGCGATAAACCCCACATACCTGGAGGCGCTTTCTACAGGGGTTAAGGTCAAACCGCGACCCTTACAGAGCAGAAGCAGGATGTGGCCACCCACAAGCCGGACTTAAATTGGAGAAGCCCGGCTCCAAAATCCACCAATGAAAACAGAGGACCGGCTCCAAAACCCACCAATGAGCTGCCTGCGTGGCCCGCGGATATCAACCAGTCAGGGCGCAGCGCTTCTGACCAATCAGGATGAGGCCCTTCCAGCCTATCAGGATGAGGCTTTCCCCCCCCCTCCTCCTTATTAGCATATTGGAAGAAAGCGGGAACGTTGGTAAGCAGAGCGTGCTTTAGGCGCGGAGGCCAAGTTTACCCTAGGTTAGTCCTGGGTCTCCTTGGAGCTTTGGGCTGTAGCCCCAGTAAGGCCTCGCCTGTGCCTTTGATTTTTGGGTCTGACCTCGTTGCTATCGTTGTGGGGCCCTGGAACTGGACCCTGGCAACATAGGGAGGGAGGAAGGAAGAAAAAGGTCCTGGGAGCCATTGGGGTTTTGCTTACAGTTACCACGGATCCTGGCTGTTACAACAGCTCCTGTTCTTAGATAATTTATTACGAATTTATTTAGGATATACTGTCTTTTTTTTTTTCTTTTTCAGTGGCTTGTACCCAAAAGATTACTGCCTGGAATATGTCAGACATTGAAACCAGATGTTAGAGGAGTAGCAGTTTGAGAGGCAGAGAGAGGGCTGTGCGCTCAGGATAAGAAAACATCCAGTGTCCGGGAGGTCATCCGCAGGGTTTTCCGCAGAATTCCACGAGACAGACTGAGCCAGGATGGGAATTCTAGGTTCAGTTTGCAAACCAGGGATGATTATCCAGAAAGTTCTCTAGAGCCCCAGAGCAAAGGTGGCCAAAAGTGCAGATGAAGCCTTGTCCACGCATGTTCCGTAGCGCGGTTCACGACAACAAAAGGCGGCAATGACCCAAGTGTCCATCACTGGAGGAATGAATAAACAAAATGCGATATATCCAAACAATGGAGTATTCTCCAGCCTTAAAGCATGAAGTGCTTCTAGATGCTATGACTGGAAGAGCCTTGAAGACATTGCTAAGAAGTCAGATACAAAAGGCCCCTTATGATAAGAACTATCCGGAATAGGTCTCCAGGCGCAGAGAGCAGGTAAGGGGCTTCCAGAGGACCAGGGAGAGGGTGATGAAGACTGGTAATGGGTGCAGGTTTCTGTTTGGTTTGGTGATAAAGTTCTGGAACTAGATAGTGTTGCTGGGTCGCACAACATTGTGGGTATACTTAATGTCACTAACTTGCACACTTTGAAAGGGTTAAGGAGGGGGGGAGGGAGCGCCTGGGTGGCTCAGTCGGCTGAGCATCCCACTTCAGCTCAGGTCATGATCTTGCAGTGTGAGTTCGAGCCCCGCGTGGGGCTCTGTGCTGACAGCTCAGAGTCGAGCCTGTTTCCGATTCTGCGTCTCTCTCTCTGCCCCTCCCCCACTCATGCTCTGTCTCTCTTGTCAAAAATAAAAGTAAACATTAAAAAAAAGTTTTTAAAGGGTTAAGATGATAAATTTTATGTGTCTCTCACCACAATTTTTTTTGGGGGGGGGGGTTGGTTTTGTTGAGTTTTTTTTTTTTTTAATGTAAATTCAAGGTAGTCAACGTATAGTGTAGTATTGGTTTCAGGAATAGAATTTAGTGATTCATCACTTATGTTTGACACCCAGTGCTCATCCCAACAAGTGCCCTCCTTAATGCCCACCCCCCATTTAGCCCATCGGTCTGACCCACCACCCCTCCTCCAGCAACCCTCAGTTCTCTGTATTTAAGTCTCTTATGGTTTGTCTCCCTCTCTGTTCTTATCTTTGCTTCTGTTCTCCGTTCATCTGTTTCGTTTCTTAAATTTCACATATGAGTGAAATCATATGATCTTTGTCTCTCTCTGACTTAAGTCACTTGGCGTATTACACTCTAGTCCTATCTACATTGCTGCAAATGGCAAGATTTCTTTCTTTTTGATGGCTGAGTAATGTTCCATTGTATATATATATATACCACATCTTTTTTATCCATTTTAGTGAATGGACATTTGGGCTCTTTCCATAGTTTGACTATTGTCAATAGCCCTAATGTTTTTTAAATACTAAAAATAATAATAATAAAAATAGAAAGGAGAACTAAAGTTAGCTATGGCTGAGCTGGAAAGCGCTCTGGAACATGTATGCTATCAGTAGAGGCCACGGTGAAGGGGAATTGGGCTCACCTGCTCTCTAGATAACCAGGCAAATCTATTTAGTGCTACAACTAGCCCTTGTTTAAGAAGGTAATCGACTGGGAGCACCTGGGTGGCTCAGTCAGTGGAGTGTCTGACTCTGGATTTTGGCTCAGGTCCTGATCCCAGGGTCGTAGGATCGAGTCCCTTGTTGGGTTCCAGGCTAAGCGTGGAGCCTGGTTAAGATTCTCTCACTCTTTCTCTCTCTAAAAAAAAATTTTAAAGTTACATCGTACTGGTGGAGGAGTGAGCTCTGAAAGAATCAGATTTGGGTTCAAATCTTCGCCCTGCCTTTTTTGTGGTATTTGACCTTTGGCAAGATACACTCTCTTTTGGCCTCCGTTTCCTCATCTGTAAAAATGAGATAACCTACTACCCACCAAGGGGCTTAGGTGATGAGTAGGTGAGATGAGGTGTATAAAATGCCTAGCATTACCAAATAAAAAAATTTTTTAAGGGTCTCAACTGAGGACAAGATGAATAAAATTTTCAAATCGGTAGTAGCCTTGAGAGACTGAATATACCAAGGGACAATGGCCAGAGTGTCTATAAAAACAGATCTCTGACCCACAACCTGCAGCACCCAGCCCAGAAAACCAGTGACCACCCCCAGGAAGGCAGCCTGCTCTATGTTGGACATGAAGGAAGTCAGACTATCTCTAGAAACCATCCGGGAAGCCAAATGATAACTCCGGTCACAATCAGCCCCAAATGCCCAAGACTTGATTAATGACTGACAGCTTCCCTTTCTGCCACCTCTTCCAATTTAAGACCAAGAAAGAAAACCAAACATGCTTCCCCAGCTAATCACTGAGGATGCCCTGCTCACCTCCAGCTTCTCTAGGCCAACAACGTCCATCAGGGCACACCTGAGCCTTCCCCTTGGTCCCTCGTAAAGCTCCCCCCCACCCCCCACCCCCGCCTGCCTCTGGGTCTCCACCAAAACATGGGTGCTGGAGGCTGACTTCCTTGCAAGAGTGAGCTCTGAATAAATGGTCTTTGCTTTACTCATTTGGTTGGTCCTCACTGCCGTGGTTAGCTTCACGTAGACGTGTGATGTTCTTAGATACCTGAAGGCCATCGGCGTCCTCGCCAGGGACCTCACCCCTCAGCCTCAATTTTATGAGTAAATCCTTGTTTTCAGCACATTCCCCCACGCCTCCCCCCTCTTCAAAAGTAAAGGGTGGGTTTCCAGCCCAAGTCCCACAGTGCCTTCTTGAGAATCCTCTAAAGTAAAAATAGAGAAGTTCAGAAAGCATGATGGCTTTAACAATTAAGAGAACAGGAGGGGATCTGCCTTTCTCTGACTTCTTTCACTTAGCATAATACTCTCTAGCTCCATCCGCACCGTTGCATGTGGTGAGATTTCATTCTTTTTTACAGCTGAGTAATATTCCATTGTGGGCGTGCATGAATGTATACCACTTTATCCATTCATCAGTCGATGGACGCGGGCTTTTCATAGTTTGGCTACTATAGATAATGCTGCTATAAACATCAGGGTGCATGCATCCCTTCGAATCAGTATTTTGTTTTTGTTTTTTTTAGTTTATTTATTTTGAGAGAGAGAAACAGAGACAATGCAAGTGGGGAAGGCACAGAGAGAGAAGGCGAGAACAAGAGAGAGAATCCCAAGCAGGGTCTGCGCTCAAACTCCCGAGCCGTGAGATCATGACCTGAGCTGAAACCAAGAGTCGGGTGCTTAACTGACCGAGCCACCCAGGTGCCCCAGTATTTTTGTATTCTTTGGGTAGAATTGTACCTGGTAGTACAATTAATGCTGGGTCATAGGGTAGTTCTATTTTTGACTTTTTGAGGAATCTCCACGCTGTTTTCCAGAGTGGCTGCCCCAGTTTGCATTCCCACCAACAGTGCAAGAGGGTTCCCCTTTCTCCACATCCTCGCCAACATCTGTTGTTTCCTGAGTTGTTCATTTTAGCCATTCTGACAGGTGTGAGGTGGTATCTCATCATGGTTTTTGATTTGTGTTTCCCTGATGATGAGTGGTGGTGAGCATCTTTTCATGTGTCTGTTGGCCCTCTGTATTTCCCCTTTGGAAAAAAGGTGTATTCATGTTTTTTGCCCATTTTTTAACTGGATCATTTGGGGTATTAAGTTTTAGAAGTTCTTTATATATTTTGGATACTCTTTATCAGACACTCATATGTGGAATTTAAGACACAAAACAGACAAACATAGGAGGAAAATAGAGAGGCAGACCAGAAAACACAGTCTTAACTATAGAGAACTATAGAAAACAGAGAAGGTGGAGGGGAGGTGGGCGGGGGAGGGGAATGAGCTAAATGGGTGATGGGCATTAGAGAGAGCACTTGTTGGGATGAGCACTGGGTGTTGTAAGTGATAAATCCCTAAATTCTACAGCTGAAACTAATATTACCCAGTATGTTAACCGTACTGGAATTTATATAAAATCTTGAAAAGGGGGGCAGGTAAACAAAAGAACAGGAAGGGAAAACCACGAGTTTCAACGAATTTCCAGAAGATGTAGGAGAGGTTTAAGAGTGTTGACAGGTGGACGTGGCAGCGAGGGGCAGCAGTGAGGGATTAGAAAGAAGGGGGGCTCCCTAAGTGGGGAAGGGTCATATAAAATGTGAAACCAGGAACCGGGGAGGGGGGTGGCAAGAGGTTCATGCTTGGAGGGTCTGTTGGCACCAGCAGGCCCCAAACCCCACATGCAGAGGGTCTTTGGGCAGCTCATATTTATCCCCTGGGCAAAACAAATCCTGAACATCTCTTTTTCTAAAGAAACCAAAAGTCCTTGTCAAAAATATTAAATGTAGTCGAAAGCGTCTTTAGAAACATCGGTGTTTAAAATTCCTTTAAGCACCCAAAATCTGCCTCCCTGCCCTGGCAGGGGATGCTAGAATAGCAAATCCCTCAAAAGGGGATTGGATTTTAAGCAAACCCATGTGCATTGTCGGAAATCAGCTCTGTGTGAGTTGGCCTGTTATCCCCAGTCTGGGTCTAAGCTGTTGCTACTTCAAATTCAGGCCAGTCCAGGTATCTGACACAATTTTATACATGTATATGTGTATATATATATATATATATATGTATATATATATATATATATATATATGGATATAATTTGTTTAAGTTTATTTTGAGAGAGACAGCATGAGTGGGAGAGGGGCAGAGAGAAAGGGAGAGAGAGAATCCCCAGCAGGCTCCGCACTGTCCGCGTGGAACCCAGTGCGGGGCTCGAACCCACGAAACCGTGAGACTGTGACCTGAGCCGAAACCAAGAGCTGGACGCTGCACCGACTGAGCCACCCAGGCGCCCCGAGGCGTCTTGACACAATCGGGAGGCTGCCGGCCAGAAGTGGATTTTCATGAAGCCTCAGGAGGGTTCTAGGGAGAATTGAGGGGAATTGTGTCCAGGAGACCGTGTGACCCGGTGACAAGGACTTCCAGATCAGAGGACAGAAGTCACTGTGAGTACGGTTCAGTCACTGCTGTTTCCAGTCCGGACTCACGTCTTTAGAGAGAAACTGAAATGTTCAGGCTCTATTTTCACCGAAAACTCCCAACAACCCTGGTGTGGCAGTGGCCGTGGGATCCAGGGGAACCCACGGGGAGCACCCAGCCGAGGAAGCAGTGCTGGGAAGATGCAGAACAGCAGAAGGAAGCAAGCGTCTGGGGGATGTGTCCCGGTGCCTGGAGGAGCCCTGTGGGTGAGCGCACCCTACAGACCCCCAGGAATAGCTTCCAATGCTACAGATGGGGGCAGAACCCAGCACACAGAGGTTATGACTCAACTATGTGACACGTGAAACAAAATGGAGTTGCTGACGTCAAGGAGTTTTAAAAGGGAGCCAGGAGGCCATTCAGGAGGTGGGTCTGATGGGTGTCTTCGCCAGGTGGAACCATGAACTTCTGAAACTGGGCCAAACCTAGAACATTCCAAGGACTCCACAGGACCATCTGCAGCTTGGTGCGGTGACAGACTTTGGCTTAGTGATCGTTTTAGCACCTGTTAACCAAGAAGGCCACTAGGCTGCAAAGTGACCGGAAGCATGCATTTGGGGTCCGAGGGAGTGCGGCCCAGGAGACCCAGGGAAACAGAACGCACGCTCCAGACGAGCAGGCTTACAGAGGCCAAAACCACAAGGTCACAGAAGTTGTTTAGAAGGAATTATGACCGGTGCTGACAGAGTTAAGCAGAGTATCTAATACACGATTGGCCGTTCAGCTAACGGGTGTGGTGTTCTCTCTACTTAGGCCCAAAACAGAAGGATGTGTTCCAGGAGGTGGACCGGGTGCAACTGACAAGTTGCAGTTGACAAAAGGCCACGGCATTCAAAAGCTGAAGCAGGAGACGTGCACGAGCCTCCTTCCTCAGTGTCCTCCCCCACCGTGTTCTGGATGGTTCTCCCGAGATGCTTAATGCACTTCAGAATCTTCCTTCACATAACCAATCGTGTTTAGCCAAGATAGTCTTCTCCCACCAACCAATCAAAATTATCTGTGAACACGTAAACAGGCATTCCCTTTCGTTTATAAAAACCCTTCACTTGGGTCGCTACCCAAATCTGTGCCCACCAAACACGTGCTTTTGCCTTGTTTCACTTCTGCCTCTTTTCTCCATCTGCCACTAATAGCAATCATCAATCGATACTGCATGTAAAGAACAAAGACGAAAAACCTGCCCAAGGCAATTTCCAGCAAAATTATCTATAATCAGGGCATCTGGGTGGCTCGGTAGGCAGAGCACGTGACTCTTGATCTCAGAGTTGTGAGTTCAAACCCCATGTTGGGTGTAGAGGTTATTTTTTTTTTTTAATTTTTTGGGGGCACCTGGGTGGCTCAGTCAGTTAAGTGGCCGACTTCGGCTCAAGTCATGATCTTGCAGTTTGTGAATTCAAGCCCCACATTGGTCTCTTTGCTGTCAGCGGAGCATGCTTCAGATTCTGTGTCTCCCTCTCTCTCTGCCACTCCCTGCCCGCCCCCCACCAGCTCGCTCTCTCAAAAATAAAAACATTAAAATATTTTTTAAAGATTAAAAATTTCTTTTTAATCTTTAAAAAAATGTATAATCATGCAAAAAGAATTTTAATAGCCCCAAGGAGTTTTCTTGTTATTGAAGAGGTTAGTTCTGTTAAGAAGATAACTTTGAAGGGGCACCCGGCGGGCTCCGTGTGAAGCATGTAATTCTTGATGTCGGGGGTGTGAATTCGAGCCTCACGCGGAGTGTAGACATTACTTAAAAATCTGTTGTTTTTTTTAAGCTTCTATTTATTTCTTTTTGAGGGCGAGCGCAAACACAGGAGGGGCAGGGAGAAGGGTACAGAGGATCCGAAGTGGGCTCTGGGCAGGCAGCAGAGAGCCTGACGTGGGGCTCGAACTCATGAACTTGCGAGATCACAACCTGAGCTAAAGGCAGATGCTTAACCGACTGAGCCACCCAGATGCCCCCTAAAGGAACTTTGCAGAATTCAAGTCTGTGAACCCTGTAAATCTATTCCAAATACAAGAAAATGTTACATGCTTTTGCAAAATAAATATTTGCTGCTTGTTTGTTAATGATAAATAATCTTCATGCCTTCATTGCCTTCTCATCTCTATAACCCCCTCCTAAAGTGGGCAGTCAGGTGTCCTGGTGAAGAATCAGGATAAGAAGCCCATTTCTGCAGAGTGAACTTGGAGATTTCGGGGGGTTTTTTTGGGTTTTTTTTTTTTGTTTTTTGTTTTTTTTTGTTTTTTGTTTTTTTTGTCATCAGGGCCTCATTTGTAAAATGAAGGTAAAAATACTCCCTTCATCAAAGGGTTGCTAAGAGGAATGAATGAATTAGTACAAGGTAACACTTAGCTCTGGGTGCACCTAAATAGTCAATAAATGTTACCAGCATTCTTAGCATCAGAGAAGTCACCGCTGATAAGTAGTTTAGGGGTGATCCAGCCCCTTTATTTATTTTTTTAATGTTTATTTAATTTTGAGAGACAGAGCCAGAGCAGGAGTGTGGGCGGGGCAGAGAGAGATGGAACACAGAATCCGAAGCAGGCTTCAGGCTCCGAGCTGTCAGCACAGAGCCTGGATGTGGGGCTCGAACCTGCCCATCTCAAGATCATGACCCAAAGTGAAGTCAGAGGCTTAACTGACTGAGCCACCCAGGCGCCCCTCCAGCCCCTTTAACTACCAGCTGAGGAATCTAAATTTCAAAGAACTGTTCCCATCCAGAGCCTGGGCTTCCAATCAAGTTTGCTCTCCTACTAACTGAGACTCTTATTGAGGCAAGGTATGCAGGTAAACCAGAAAGCAAGAGTTGTTTACAAGTACTTTATTATTTTTTATTTAATCTCTACACCCAACATGGGGCTTGAACTCACGAGACCCCGAGGTCAAGAGTCGCGTGTTTAAAGGCTATCTTGAAAGAATTCCATGGTGATGGTTTAAAATGTTATTCTCTTAGGAAACAGGAGACAGACAAACCTCTTCATCTGGTCTGTGGGGAGCTGACTTAGAAACTAGAAGGGCAGGGGGTTTTATGTGGCCTCTGAAGGTTCTAAGCCCCCTGCAGGCCTGGGTTTCCCACAGCCTGAGAATCATCTCTTCTGACAGATAGTGCTGTTTCCTTTATGTTTGTTTATTTTTTTAATGTTTATTTTTGAGAGAGAGACAGACTCTAAGCAGGGGAGGAGCAGAGAGAAAGGGAGACAGAATGCAGAGCGGACTCCAGGCTCTGAGCTGTCAGCACAGAGCCCGATGTGGGGCTTGAACTCACAAATCACGAGATCATGACCTGAGCTGAAGTCGGATGCTTAACCGACTGAGCCACCCATGTGCCCCTTTGTGTATATTTTTTTGAGAGAGAGGGAGACACAGAACCTGAAGCCGAATCCAGGCTCGGAGCTGTCAGCACAGAGCCCAACACGGGGCTCAAACTCACCAACCTGGAGATCACATGTAACTGAGCTGAAGTCGTACTGCTTAACCGACTGAGCCACCCGGGTGCCCCAATAGTGCCATTTCCTGGAGACCCTGATTAAAGCACTGAAGAGCCTACCTGACATCACATGCCTCACCCAGAAGCTAAGTGAACACCTGTAATTTGTTAACAATAATTAATGTAACTACCTAAGTTTATAATTTACTCTTTTCAAAAATTAGAGCAAACCCCAGATTATGCTGGTATAAATACTGGTGGTTTTCTGCTGTGCTTTTTCCAGCTGGAGAAAAGGGGAAGCATTACAGCTAACCCGACAAGTTTCTTCTGTCCTTCCTTCAGTCCATCTGCCTGTCCGTCCATCCTTCCTCTCTTTCTTCCTTTTCCCTTTGCATCTTCTGTCCACATAGGAACAAGAGTGATCTTAAAATGTAAATCAGATTGGAACACTCCCGGGGGCGCCTGGGTGGCTCAGTCGGTTAAGCGGCCGACTTCGGCTCAGGTCATGATCTCGTGGTTCGTGAGTTCAAGCCCCGCGTCAGGCTCTGTGCTGATGGCTCAGAGCCTGGAGCCTGTTTCAGATTCTGTGTCTCCCTCTCTCTGACCCTCCCCCGTTCATGCTCTGTCTCTCTCTGTCTCAAAAATAAATTAAAAAAAAAAGTTAAAAAAAAAAAACAGATTGGAACACTCCCTCTGTTTAAAATTCTGCAGCGGCTTCCCATTCACTTAGAATAACAGTTCTTTTTCTTTTCTTTTTTTTTTTTTTAAGTTTATTTATTTATTTTGGGAGAGCAAGTGAACAGGGGTGGGGCAGAGAGAGAAAGGGAGAGAATCCCACCCAGGCTCCACACTGCCGGCACAAAGCCCCATGCGCGGTTCGAACCCACAAAGCCGTGAGATCCTGACCTGAGCTGAAACCAAGCATCAGACGCTTAACCAACGGAGCCACCCGGTTCCGCCCTTCACAATGGCCCTGCCTTTTGTGGCTCCCCTTTATCTACTCTGTCTCTCCAGTGGTATCCCTGCCCGCTGTCTACCCGCCCAGCAGGCTCAGCCCCACTGCTTGCTCACTTCCTGAACTCAACTCCCTTTCCCACCTGTGGAGATAAACGAAGAACAATCAAATAAGAAGCAAAGGCTATTTATTCAGTGCTCACACTTGCAGACGGCTACTTGCTTTACATGAAGCTCTCTTTCTCCGTCATTCAAGACTTGTTCTTTTTCATCTTTCTCATCTCAGACTACACGTTACCTTCTCAGACCTCCTCAGGCCACCCTATCCAAACTACACCCTTTATTTTACTCTCCTCCTTGTCCCCATACTGTTACCATTTTCTCTGTAAGACATGCCAACATTTGTAGTTCAGTCCGTTGTTTATTTTCTTGATATTTTACCCTGATTAGAATTGAAAATGTGCCAGATGATGGGACACCTGGGTGGCTCAGTCAGTTAAGCGGCCCACTTTGGCTCAGGTCATGATCTCACAGTTCATGGGTTCGAGCCCCGCCATTGGGCTCTGTGCTGACAGCTCAGAGCCTGGAGCCTCCTTCAGATTCTGTGTCTCCCTCTCACTCTCTGCCCCTCCTCCACTTGTGCTCTGTCTCTCTCTCAAAAATAAACAAGTATTAAAACAAATTAAAAAACAACAACAATAAAGTATGCCAGATCAGAAAATATGCCACCCCAACATATACCAATTTGGTATATGGATCAGGTTGAGCTGAAGGCAGTCTGAATCAACAGCTGTAGGAAGGGTTCCTACCTTCTTAAACGTAGTCCCTGTGGGGCCTGAGAAACTTACAAAAGACAGACTAACAGAAAATGTTATTAAACATTTGTTATTAAACACATAATGTTTATTAATATTTCCCTGCAGGAATTTACAGGAAACAAATTCAATGAAGTGGTTATGCTCAGGGACTCATACCCTTTTTTTTCCCAACATTTTTTTATTTATATTTATTATACTGGGTTATTGGTTTTTGTTTTTTTTTTTTTAATGTTTATTTCTGAGAGAGAAGGGGTGCAGGTAGGGACAGAGAGAATGGGAGAAAGAGAATCCCAAGCCGGCTCCGTGGTGACAGTGCAGAGCCTGACTTGAGGCTCAAACTCACGAACGGTGAGATCATGCCCTGAGCCAAAATCAAGAGTTGGCTGCTTAACCGACTTAGCCACGTAGGGCGCCCCGGGGTGTTGGTTCTTGACGTGTCAACAGGAAATAAGATGCTTGATCATGTCCTGGTAAGATAGCTATGAGCCGAGCTGATAGTCCGAGTTGAAGGAGTTATATTGACGTTACCGAAACCCATGTTGGGCTGTTCACCACTCAAAAGCCAATACTGGAGAGACGAGCCAAGTGTTAGTGGGAAAGGAAAAGTTGCAGCAACCTGGGGAGATGGCAAACTGATATCCAAACACTCTCTCTGAGGTTCTGAGTTAGGAGGTTTTTTCTTTTTAGTGTTTATTTTTGAGAGAGAGAGAGAGAGACAGGATTCGAAACGGGCTCCGCACTGACAGCAACAAGCCCGACACAGGGCTCGAACTCATGAACAGCGAGATCATGACCTGGGTCAACGTCGGACACTTAACTGAGCCACCCAGGCGCCCTAGGAGCAAGGTTTCTAAAGGGGAAATTCATGGTGGGAGGTCACATGCATATCAATGAAAGGGTCAGCAAAACTTAAAATTATTCAGGAGGAAAGTTGAACTTATGTATTGAGCAAACACATGTGTAACTTATACCCCGTGTTCACTTTGGGATGGAGACTGAACACCTGAACGAGGCAAAATCCAGTCCCTGATGTCAGGAGGCTACCTTAGGAAAAGGAGGAAGGGGCCAAGTGCATGCTCCAAGAGCTGGTGTGATTTGGCTGGGGTCTTGAGCTCCTTATCTCTGTTAAGGAATGCAGAGCCCTGCTTTTTCACAGGCTGGAACCATATCATTTGACCTTGAGTCCAGGCTTCTGCAGAGACAGCAGATTTGCTAGTGGGGTCTGAAAAGACCACAATAGCTGATGAGGGAGAAACAGTTCTCTGACAAATAAGCTTTAATTTTTGTTAGCATTTATTTATTTTTGAGACAGAGACAGAGTGTGAGTGGGGGAGGGGCAGAGAGCGAGGGAGACACAGAATCCGAAGCAGGCTCCAGGCCCTGAGCTGTTAGCACGGAGCCCAACGCAGGGTTCAAACTCATGATTTGTGAGATCATGACCTGAGCCGAAGTCAGACACTTAACTGAGCCACCCAGGCACCCCTAACAAATAAGCTTTAAGTGTTTTGCTAGTTTCAACTTCATTAACCCTAGGGGACCTGGTTTCAATTCCCCCTGAGTTATGATCATTCCTCAGTCTTGAGGAATGGGGATGATGACCAACCGCTCTGGCTCTTTCCTTATCTCCTCGTGTAAATTTTGGGTAAAGAGCCCTTCTTGCAAATCTTAGCTGTAAGCAAAATTCCTTTGATGATTAACATTCCTGTGTGCAGGGCTAAGCAGAAGTTTCTAACCTATAGGTCACAGTAGCAAGGGAAATGAAGCAATACCGAGTTAAACACACTGAGTTTCTTCCCTACTACATTATCAGCTAGCTAGCATTCGGGAGGAATAAGGCTTTGGGGATCTTTCACCAGGCTAAGAAGATGCATAGAGAGGGAGTTGGGGTGGTAACTACTTCTTCTTTTTTTTTTTTTTTTAATGTTTATTTAATTTTGAGAGAGAGAGAAGGGCAGAGAGAGAGGGAGACACAGAATCTGAAGCAGGGTCCAGGCTCTGAGCTGTCAGCACAGAGCCTGAAGCAGGGCTCGAACCCTTGAACCATGAGATCATGACCTGAGCCGAAGTTGGATGCTCAACCAACTGAGCCACCCAGGTGCCCCTAGGATGGTACCTCTTACCATACTAGGAAACGGAGGAAAGGATGCCACTGACATCAGAATGACCGTCTCGAGGTACAAAAGGGCACCTGAGGTAAAGAGGTCCCCGTCTACAGCTCACATGCTCAGACTGCTAACATCCGGGTTTCAGATTTATCACTACTGTTGCTCAAAAGCTCACTGACTGAAATCATAACTGGTCCGGATTCCTCTTTATTCTTTTACTTGGGAAGCAAGGAATTGGCATGATTGGAGACAGAATATCTTCTGGGCAGTAAAGGGCTAGAAAATCTGATCCTGGACCTCCTCCGCGAGACTTCCCACTGGACCGTCCTTACCTGCTTTGATGTGTCCTCTTGCTAGGATACTGTTAGGCGTTCCATGGTGCCTCCCAAAATTCACGTGTTGAAATCTCAACTCCCAGTGCCTTGGAATGTGACCTAATTGGGAATAGGACCTTTATATAGGTACAGAAGTGAATATGAGACCGTCAGGTTGAGTCCTAATCCAAAACAACTTGTGTCCTCATAAGGGGAAATTTGGAAGCAGATATGCGCACGGGAAGAAGACCAGGGGTGCCTGGAGACAGAGACTGGGGTGATGCTTCTAAAATCCAGAGAACACCAAAGATTGCCAACCAACCACCAGAAGCTGTGACAGAAGCAAGGAATAGATTCATCCTCCTAGTGCTCGGAAGGAACCGGCCCCCCTGACACCTTGATCTTAAACTTCGAGCCTCCAGAACCGTGAGGCAACGAGACAGTCCATTTCTGTTCTTCAAGGCTCCCGCTATGTGGCACTTTCCGACAGCAGCCCTAGCCCACCTAATACAGATACCGAAGCGTGGCCATGGGGTCTCTGAGCCACCAGAGCACAGCCTGGCACCTGGCGAATATCCGCAGAGGTTCTATGAATGAACGAATGAATCGCTGAATTAAGAATGGAGGCCCGGGGCGCCTGGGTGGCTCAGTCGGTTGAGCGTCCGACTTCAGCTCAGGTCGCGATCTCACGGTTCGTGAGTTCGAGCCCCGCATCAGGCTCTGGGCTGACGGCTCAGAGCCTGGAGCCTGCTTCCGATTCTGTGTCTCCCTCTCTCTCTGCCCCTCCCCCGTTCATGCTCTGTCTCTCTCTGTCTCAAAAATAAATAAATGTTAAAAAAAAAAAAAGAATGGAGGCCCTTTTGTGACACACGCCACAGAATGCCTGTAAGTAATTTGTGGAAGATATATGATGTCACCTCCTTTCCTTTGAGAGACGATATCTTTCCTACCCACTGTGCTCCCAACAGGATGGCAGTTGTGGTACCCACTGCCCTCCCACAGGGACAACTGTGTGACCCAGGAGGGTCAGTCAGGGAACCACCGGCTCTAGGGATTCATTGAGAGCTGGGCCTGTGTGTCAATCTGAGCCAGACCGGTACCCGCTAAGATTTATTTCTCTGCTGGAGCTCAGCAAAGAGGGTCTGGTTCTTGTCTTGAGGATCTTAATGTGGGAAAGACGGGCAGTCGGTAGCCACCCAATCCGTAGCCACAGCCATATCCACCCTAAGATTAGGCAACTGGCCAGTGCACACTGGGAAGCATTGTCCAGGGAGAGGGGGCAGGGGAGAGACGGAGGGAAGATGGATAGAACACTGGGGGCCTCTGGTCTTCGTGGGGCCCAGCCCAGGTCAGCCACTGCTTCCTGCTGGTAAAAGTCAACAAATCCCCTTTTCCGCTTAGACTAATTTACGTTCCTGTCACTTGCAGGCAAAAGTGAATCCTGGGAAATTCAATATCAGGGCTTTTAACAGCAACTGTTCAATAGGCTGTACCTATCTATGACTGTATCTCTCAGTACATCCCCTCAGAGAAACCCAGTTTACCTAGGCTGCTAACTTCTTTTCTTTCCGTCCAAGTATTTTCATTCCACCTGTGGTTCAAATGACACAGAAGCAACCCCTGGTCCGGTGCCTCATACTTTTTTCCTACCTTTACTGTCATTCAGCTAACTGTCATTCATGGAGATTCATGCAGATTTGTGGCTGGTGCTAAATGGTTCCAGAAAATGGGAGAAAACCCACTGCCACCCTTCTGTGCCATTCTTCCCATGGAATACCAGCACCTCTTCCAAATATTCATGGAAGAATATTGATTTGAAGATGTCCACATGTCTCAAAGTGGCCCTGTTCAAGGAGGACCCACCCACCCCCACCCAGGGCCATCTCAAGAGATAGGGTATGTTGGGGGCACCTGGGTGGCTCAGTTGTTAAGCGTCCGACTTCGGCCCAGGTCATGATCTTGCAGTTCATGGGTTCAAGCCCGGCATTGGGCTCTGTGCTGACAGCTCAGAGTCTGGAACCTGCTTCAGATTCTGTGTCCCTCTCTCTCTGCCCCTCCTCCCCTCAAGTTTTGTCTCCTCCCCCTCCCTCTCTCCTTCCCTCCCTCCCTCACCCGACCCCTCAAAAATAAATAAACATTATGGGGCACTTGGGTGGCTCAGGCGGTTAAGCATCTGACTTCGGCTCATGTCATGATCTGCTGGTCCATGAGTTTGAGCCCCGCGTTGGGCTCTGTGCTGACAGTTCAGAGCCTGGAGCCGGCTTCGGATTCTGTGTCTCCCTCTCTCTCTGCCCCTCCCCTGCTCGTGCACTCTCTCTCTCAAAAATAAACATTAATTTAAAAAAAAAAAAAAAAACATTAAAAAAAGAGAGGGTATGTTGGTATTCTGTGCCCCTTTCTCCTGGTCAACCAGGGAAGTTCTTCTCAGAATTACTTTATATATTGGAATATAGTTACTTAATATGAAATGTATTATATTAAAAGAGACTGCTGCAAAAAAAAAAAATTGCTTAAGACCGTTTAGGACAGTAGATCCCAAGTAAATATTTATTGCATTAATAAACCAATGGTAGGCACTCAAGAACTGAGGTTGGCATCCCCAGCCCAACATCTGCCCATGCGCCAGCAGACCACTGTGGCAATAGGTGTGACACATGTAGGGATAGAGCAGAGGCTCTGCGCGGTGGTGGCCCAGAGCATGGCGTGCCCAGCAAATCCCAGCTCTGCTAGGGCCTAGTTATATGACCTGGGACAACTTAACGCGGGTATCTTGGCCTCCTCAGCTCTCAAATGTGGGATAGAAGTCGCGCCTCCTCGTGAGATCATTGTAAAAACACTGAACTCCTCTAAACATAGCAAGTGTTGGCGACAGAACCTGGGGGAAATCCAGAACGTCCAGGGAGGTGGTGGCCAGCCTCTCCTCCTCCACCAAAAGCCACCCCCCCCTACCCACACACACACAGAATGTGCTGGAAGGAGGACAGTAAGACCAGGGCGCTGGGAAAACCAGAGGGAATGTCCATCACATACACATCTGCGATTGTATAGTGTGGGACAGGGGACTTATTCTTCTGCACACATTTTCCATTAAAAAAGGGGGGAGGGGGGAAAGAAAAAAAAGAAAGAAAGAAAGAAAAGCTCCGGCCCCATCCAGAGCATCTGTCCGCTGGGTTTTGTGCAGAGAATGGCTAGCAATGACTAATCTAATATCAGAGGTAGCTTGACAGCCAAGGACTTAATTTATGAAGTGTTTAGTACATTCCTGACAAAAATCGGCTCCAAAATATGGACGCGCGTTCATTCATACCTTATGGTTCCCAGCTGCAGGCCTGCAGCCCTAAACGCTGCTCCTTGAGAGGCTGGTGGAGGCTGTGAGTGGATTTCTAGGAACAGCTCTTTCTTCAGACGGGCCAGAGAGCAAGGCTCCTGCCATCGCCCAGGGCTCGGAAGAATGGGGGACACAGCAGCCCCCTGGCTGGGGCAGGAGGAAGCCTGAGGATTGGGTCTTGCCTCTGGGAAGGGGCTCTGAGGCTCACATTCTCTGGAATTCAGCAGCTGACAGTGGAGGGCAAGGGGTCCAGAGGTGATTTATTTCTTCCCCAGTTCGCAGATACAAATGCAAAGACTAGGAATTCATGGGGCGAATTTGTATAACAAAAGGTGTCAAGTCTTTCGCCGGAAGGGGGGGGAGGAAAAAAAGGTCTGGAAGGCAATTTGGGATGGAGCCTTCTACCGGCTGGGCAAGGGGCGGATTTAGTGGGGAAACGCTAGCTTGAGTTTTACCCAAGTGAAAATAACCGTGGAGTGTCTGGGGAACGAATGAGTAGATGAATGGATCGTACAAGTTGCTCTTTGCAGGGAGAATGGAGTGCGAAAAGCGTACTCGCCTGGGTTCGGATGAGAATGTATGGATTGTAGGCTTGTGGGTGATGTGTCCCTGTTTCGTGACTTGGGTCAAATTATTTGCTTCCCTAAAGCTCTGTTCCCTTCACTACAGAATAGAGCAGTGTATCCTTATGACATCAAAGGGTGGCTGCTGCTGAGCTCAAACAAGGTAATGTGTGTGGAAGCACACGGTCAAGAAGAAAGCCAAGTCCAACCACGAAGGGGGGGGGTGATGGGATGCAGGAAAACGGCGCCATCCTCTGGCCATGGGAAGTTCTGTGCCAGCTGATTGCAGAGACAGAAGGGCTCAGGGCACAGAAAACTGCAAACGCTGATCACTCCGGCCAGGGGAACTCAGGACATTCCCAAAGGCGGTGCCAGGTTCAAATAACGGTGGGCCCTAGACCGAGTTTAAGGAGATGTAAATGAATAGTTTTAATAATGAATGCAGTCTGGCACAGAGCAAGTGGGCATCTGAAGTATAAAAACTGCGGATAGATGGTGGAAAGTTTGTCAGGTTGTTATTAAATTCCCCCTTTGTTTTTTATCTAGGTGTTTTGAGGGTTTTGTTTTGTTTTGTTTTCCTGACTCCTGATGAAGTACTCTTGTGTCCTACCCCCCCCCCCCGCCCCTGCAGAGATCTTGGTGGTATTTGAGAATTTATGCAAGGATACAAAAAGCATTTAAAACAAGAAAGAAATGGGGCGCTTGGGTGGCTCAGTCGGTTAAGCATCTGACTTTGGCTCAGGTCATGATCTCAAGGTTTGTGGGTTCGAGCCCCGCATCGGGTTCTGTGCTGACAGCTTGGAGCCTGGAGCCTGCTTCAGATTCTGTGTCTCCCTCTCTCTGTGCCCCTCTCTCGCTTGTGCTGTCTCTCAAAAATAAAAATGTTTAAAGAAATTTTTTTTAAAAGAACAGAAAAGAAAAAAAGAAAATGTCTTAGTTTGGATTCCACCTACATAGAGCCTGAGACAAGGATTTGGGTGTAAGTTATCTGAGAGGTGAGTCCAAGAGGCTCCATGAGGATGTGGGGGGAGTGTGACTGGGAAGGAAGAAAAGCCAAATACTTGATTGAGTGTGTGCTCATGGTGAGTAAGCAGGTCTCTATCCTCTTGGGGACCTTGGGGACCTTTTATAAGCTGTGCAAAAGGTCCCTCAGAATTGTCCCTTCAAGAGGCAAGAAGGCTGGGCTGCCTAGCCCCTAGAGCAATTTGTCCCTGCTTCAGTGACTGTCCTAAGAGTTCACTCCCTGGTGCTTCTGCTCAGCTCCGGCGCAGGCTAAGAACACTCCAGATAAAACCCAAAGGCAGACAGAGGTGTGGTTACTTGCAGAGCGGGTTCAGGTCTCTGGGCAGGGCGGCAACAGTCTATCACACAAAGAAAAGAACCTGGGGGGAATAGTCTTAAAGTATCAGTGGCCTGAAGAACCTTATACCAACAGCTGAGCCCATCTGCGATTTCAATGATTCTTCTCTAGAACGTGGAATTTTGAACTAGGAGCTGTGGTTTGAAATACCCAATAGGTGAGGCTTTCTCCACTTTCAGCCAAGGATATCCTGTATCAGAATCACCTGGAAAGTACCTATGAAGAAGCAATATTCCTGGGCCCACCCCAGTCTTAACCCAAACAGGATCCTGGCTTGGCAGGGAAGAGGCCATAGAGATACCCCCCCAGTGGGGAAGGACTCACACCGTGTGAAGCAAACACCTGTGATTGGAGGCACTTCAGAGCCCGGAACTCTTTGGGGTTAAAGTCCACCCTCCTGTTCAACGGGGGCTAAATAAATGCTTGGAGAATAAATGCATGAGTCCCTCTGCATTTTCTGTCTCATTCTCTCTTCCTCCTCCTCTCCCCACACTCTCTACCTCACCGCCCCCATT
Source organism: Panthera leo (assembly GCF_018350215.1). Classification (NCBI taxonomy): domain Eukaryota; kingdom Metazoa; phylum Chordata; class Mammalia; order Carnivora; family Felidae; genus Panthera; species Panthera leo. The sequence goes on along the minus strand of NC_056692.1, from coordinate 6,939,598 downwards.
TCTATAGCATCCTGTTTTGGGACTCTCCCTTTCTCTCTCTCACTCTTTGTATGGCTCTACTATAGAATTTGATGATCAATTGGTGTGTTAGTCTCATTCAACGTAATTTTATCTTTCCTTAATTTACAAAGTATACAAGACATTTACAAAGACATTCACAAAGTACATAAGACATTTTATTTGTCTGGAACCAGTCTACTTTGGGGTCTTAGTTCCAGGAATGTTTTCTTTTTAATACATGAAATTCTCAATATATTTTCCCCCAGTCACTGGACATTAGTAGGAAAAATACGTTTCTGATTCTGCTACTATGTGAACACATACACACACACACACACACACACACACACCAAAATGTGTCAAGGGTAGCACCGATCTGGGTTTCAGGTTAAGAAACATGAACTCTTGGTCTACCAACCTGTTTTCGTTTTCGTCGTTCACTCCAATTTCACGTTTAACTGAAGATGATTAAGTCAAGAGATCAGATCGAAGGGATTTTTGTCCCAACCCAGAAGAAACTGATGTTGGTTTTAAATTATGGGGGAAGGCAGTGCGGTGGGGGCATACATGAGGATGAAGCTTTATTCCACATTACAAGCTTAATCTCCTCTGATAGGGACCCCGCACCACGAGGGGAGAATTATCCTTTACTCACGAGATACCGCTGGCCTGGAGTTTGATTTAAGAATGGAACATCATTTTAGAACCGTCTGTTTACAGCCCTTTTTACATAAAAGCCCATAAATTAAGAAGGAGGAAAAGAGGGATCCGGGTGGGGGCGCAAAGGGTGAGTCGCTATGTCTAAAAGGATCAAGGCCTGAGTCTTGGATGATTTACAGCTCGTAAAACAAGAAAAGAACAGAGCAGGGAGGGCTTCAGAAGCCTTGCGGCCCGAGGCCTGGGATGTGAGGCAGCTCAGAGTGAAACCAAGGGACTCTTCAGACTACACACGATTCTTCCAAGTCCATCCTCCTGTTCCAGGGCGAGATCAGCGGGTGCGCCTATTTTAGAGATGGGGAAAACTGAGGTTTGAGAAACTACCTGCCGGAGGTCTCCTTGGCATACGTTTACGGGCTAAATCTACAACTTAAAACCACCATTGCTTTAGCAGCTAGGTTATAAGAAGCGGTAAAAGGAACTCCTAGAAGCCGGGAGAGGAAGATGGGGGGCCCTGGGAGGTGATGTGGCCACTTTGAAAGGGGAGGTGAATTTCCCTGGAACAGCTGGAACACCCCGCCCGCCTTCCCCCCCCTCCCCCACCCAGGCTTCCTCCCCTCCATGCAGAGGTGGTGGTGGGAAGATGGGGAAGAGGAGTTTTCCTGGACATGCAGGCTTTATCTATTTATTTTTATTATTTTTTTAATGTTTATTTATTTGAGAGAAGAGAGCCCAAGCAGGGAAGGGGCTGGGAGAGAGGAGGACAGAGGATCCGAAGCAGGCTACGTGCTGACAGCAGCCAGCCGGATGCGGGGCTGGAACTCACAACTGCGAGATCATGACCTGAGCCCAAGTCAGACGCTCAACCGACTGAGCCACCCGGGTTGCCCCTGGACAAGCAGGCTTTAAACGTCTATGACACGAGGCCAGAGAACAGGGGACAGACAGATTCATGGCCTGAAGCTTGTGTCTTCTCAATGATCGGGGGAAAAGGAAGGGGCATTTTAGTGTCGGTGCAATTGCCCTCGTTTTAATGCCAGCCCCTATCTGCTCATTTCAGCCCTCAAAGCCCTCCCCCCCCCCCCCCGCCCCGAGAACACACACCCGTGCAAGCTCACACTCAGCCATTCACACATCCCGGACACTTTTTTTTTTAAGTTTATTTATTTGGAGAGAGAGACAGCGTGAGTAGGGGAGGGGCAGAGAGAGAATCCCAAGCAGGCTCCGCACATTCAGCACAGAGCCCAATGTGGGGCTCGAACTCACAGAACTGTGAAATCATGACCTGAGCCCGAACCGAGGGTCAGACGCTCAACCGACTAAGCCACCCAGGTGCCCCAACACTTCCAGGACATTTAAAAGAGGGAAGCGGGGAGACGTAAAATGGCAGTATGCAACTGAGTGTGAGGCCACACTGCCCTCCACGACACTTTGTACAAGTAGGAAAAGTCACCCTGGGCAGGATCCTGGCTTTGTGGGCGGTACTTTCCAGAGGCCTCTTCCTCTAGGTGAACACAGTCCATGGCAGAGAGCATCAGGTGTCAAGAATAGTGTGGGATGGGGGGCGCCTGGGTGGCTCAGTCAGTCGAGTATCCAACTCTCGATTTTGGCCCAGGACACCGTCCCAGGGTTGGAGGTTTGAGTCCTGTGTCGGGCTCCATGCTGGGTATGGGCCTGCTTGGGATTCTCTCTCTCTCTCTCAAATAAAAATTAAAAAAAAAAAAAAAGAAGAATAGTGTGGGATGAATTTAACTCACTCCTCTGCCGGCACCTTATGCAATGTGACCTCACACCTTCATCTAAAGACTTGAGCATAATCCAGTTAACGTGGCCTTGTTCTGCTCAACTTCTTTCTGTCTGTCTCCGTTTCCCAAAGGGCCTGGCTGTAACTCGGTCTGAGTATATCCTTGCCTAAAGGCAAGACCGCCCTTGAGCTGTCATTCTTAGCATGCCCTAGACCCTCGCTGCATGCAGCCGTTGTGGGGGGTGGGGGGGGGTGTACCACTAAGAGGGAGAGGGGTTTTTCTAACGTTGGAAAGGCATCCTATTTCTGTCTTGCTTCGCCGTGAAATCCTCCAGTGTTTCTCAGGGCTGGAAGTTAAGGTCCACACATGTACATGTGTGTCCACACTAATGGAGAAGCGAGTCATTTCCCTTCTTCGTTCAGCAAATCTGTACTGAATCCCTGATACGTAAGCCGTGGGTGGTGATAGGCACTGTGGAAGGAATCAAAGAGCACTTTATCTGTGACCCTAGAGCTGACCTCAGGCTTCGTGTGATCCTGGTATGCAGCGGGGAGAGTTCCCATATCCTAAACCCCAGGGCACCGCCTTTCCTGGCATGAACCCCAAACTTGAAATCCAAGGAGTCCCCAGAGCCCCAAGATCCAGGACGGTGGTTCCCTAGGGCAGCTCTGGACTTGATGAAGACTTCTTTGCCAGCCCCCACTTCCCATCCCGTTAATAACATCCCTGGCGTGAGGTCAAGGACCTGGGGGCAGGGTGGAGGAACCCCACAGCTGTGGGAGGATGTGGGAAGGTTTTCTATGAAGCATCAAAACCTTTCCCAAGCCAGAAATAACGCTGTTTTAGGGGCCTTTGCTCTGATGTGGTGACGTGGCTCCGCCTTAGGACAGGGAGAAGCTGTTATTTTCCCCCAAAATTAAATTTAGAGGCATCTCAGGAGCTTCATCCTTTCCCCCCACCTTGAGGAAAGCTGGGTTTTGTTCAGATCGAATACACGATGGGTAGGGACACCCACGGAGATGCCAGGAATGGTCCTGCTCCCGGTTCAGAAGCCACTTGGCAGGTGCTCCAGCTTCTGAATCACCTTGGGTTTCCTTGGTCCCTGCTCAGCAACCTGAGCCACTCGCCGCCTCCTACCAAGAATCTTGCAAACATTCCCACCCCAATGCTTCAGGAGTCTGAGATTACCTAGTATTTGTGAAACCGACATAGGGTCTTTTGTGCCCACAAAGAGAAACAGACAGTGCCCTTGGCTCTACAATTCCTAGGCATTTATCCTAAAGAGAGAATCTAACACGTGTGCAAAGCTGTAGGTATAAGAATGTCCACCGCGGTGTTATTTATGGCAGCAAAGAATTGGAAAACCTCAGGACCCAGCAGTAAAAGGCTGGTTAACTCAGCATTTCCCAAAATGTGTTGTGTGATATGAATGGGTATGACTGGGCGCGGGGGAGAAGAAGAAGGTTTTGACATTCCCTGGTCACAAATTTTAAAGAAATAGCACCTTAAATAAAGAAAAAAAGTCACAAAGATTTCTCTAATGTGGATTTTCACTGGCCTTTTAGGCAGCATATATTAAGGACTCGATAAAATCTGGTAAATGGTTGAGCAGAAAATATTTATAGTCAGGGGGAAAAAGCTGTTTGCTTCATTTTTTTTTTTTTTTTTTTTTTTAAGTCATGGAACATTGTGCCTCTCAGTATGGTTTTCATTTATAGAACCTAAAAAGTAGAGGGTATATGTTTATTTCTGTTTTTATTTATTTCCAGCATTTTTTCCAGGAAAAGATTTGACGTGGGTGAGCAGGATTACACCGTAGAAAGTTCCTAGAGGTCCAGGGACCCTGCCTCAGGCACTCTTCAGATTCAGGACTCTAGGCCTGGAGAAGAGGTAAGCAGCAGAATATATTGTCTGTATCCCTGTCCAAAAGCCCCTTCTGTTTCCTATAAAAATGATCAGTTCAGAATGGAAATAAATGTATTTGTTTGGAATCCCAGATCTCAGAATTTTCAACCAGCACCTACTGACGCTGCAACTTTTCACAGGCAGTACGTGCATCCTAACAAGATATTTATGTTATTTATGACTATAAGCCTTCTTTCCTAGGCTCTTCTCCAGAATCGTGTTCTTCTGGTGAGCCGGGTTGGACCACATGTGAGTTAGAAAGACCTCTTTGTGTTCCTAGCCCGAGACTTAAGTCTAAAAGTAAACATAATATATGGCAGAATCAAGAGTTTATAAACATCTTAACAGGCTGGAGCAAAAGACCCCAAGCAAAAAATGTTGTTGGCCACAGTAATGCCGGTTAACATTTATTGAGTGCTTTGGGTATACCAGCATCGTTCCAAGTGGCTTTGTGTGGATTGATTCATGATTCTTACACCAATGCCACCAGGTGAGCACCATAGTTATTCCCTATTTGACACCTCGGGAACACTAAAACAGAGAGGTGAACACACAACTGCACACAGCTGATGATAGAACTACGGGGCACCTGTTGGCTCAGTGGGTTAAGCTTCCGACTTCAACTCAGGTCATAATCTCACCCTTTCTGAGTTCGAGCCCCACATCGGGCTCACTGCTGACAGTGCAGAGCCCGCTTCAAGTCCTTTGTCCTCCCAGTTTCTCTGCCCCTCCCCTGCTCACACACACACACATACACACACACATACTCTCTCTCTCTCTCAAAAATAAACATTTAAAAAAAATTAATGATAGAACTAAGATTTGCACCCGGCTCTCTGTCTGCAGAATCCATGCACTTACCGGGCACATGATGCCATCTCTTAACTGGCTCTCGATTAATAATCTTAAAAAGCGTTTACTAGAAATGTTGTGAATTTATGGTACAAACTGATGAATCTTTATAAAGTGAACACACCTGAGTAGCTATCACCCAGTTCACAAAAGAGAACATTAGCTAGATAGAGTCTAGAAACCTGCCTGAGTATTGCTTTCTGATAATCCCTATTTTGACCATTATTGCCACAAATTACTTTCGCCTGTTTTTGAACTTTATGTATGTGGGATCATAAAGTATATGCTCTTTTTGGTCTGGCTTTCTTCCGCTCATGATCATATCTGTGAGGTTCATCCATGTTTCTCTTCATTTCTGTCTCAAGGAGGCAAAATGTTCTTGTACAGCCCATGAGTCAAGAAGGATTTTTATATTTTTAAGGGCTGTAAAAGATTTATTTATTTTATTTTATTTTATTTTATTTTATTTTATTTTATTATTTTTAATGTTTATCTATTTTTGACAGAGAGAGAAAGACAGAACACAAGCAGGGGAGGGGCAGAGAGAGAGGGAGACACAGAGTCCAAAGCAGGCTCCAGGCTCCGAGCTGTCAGCACAGAGCCCGATGCGGGGCTCGAACCCACGAACCGCGGGATCACGACCTGAGCCGAAGTCAGACGCTTAACCGACTGAGCCACCCGGGCTCCCCTGGAAAAGATTTCTAAAGAATAATATTTGGTGATATGCAAATTATATGAAATTCATATTTCAGTGTTCATAAGTAAAGTTCTAGAAACATAGCCAGGCTCATTCATTTATGGATTGTCTGGACTTCCTTTTACACTGTAACAGCAGAGATAAGTACTTATGACAGAAACAATAAAGCCTAATATGTTTACTATCTGACCCTGTACAGAAAAAGTTTATCGAACTTTGCTGCAGAATGTTTGTGTCCCCCGAATTCCTATGTTGAAATCCTCATGCCCAGTGTGACGCTATTAGGAGGGGGGTGCCTTTGGGAAGTGATGAGGTCATGAGGATTGAGCCTTGTGATGGGATTAGTGCCTTTATAAAAGAGGACCCCTTAGAGCTCCCTCATCCTTCCCACCCTGTGAGGTTAGAGTGAAAATATAGACAACTAGGAAGTGAGCCCTCACCAAAGACCAAATCTTCTAGCCCCATGTTCCTGGACTCCCCAGCCTCCAGAACCATAATAAATGAAGTTCTGTCTATAAGCCACCTGTCTGTGGCATTTTGTTATAGCAGCCTGAGTGTACCAAGACACCTGCTATATCGTGTTGCAAGGTATGAATGAACGATCATTTATTATCTCTTCAAGCATTGAGAGGCATCTGGAGTGTTTCCAGTTGGGGGCTATAATAATCGGTGATGTCATGTACTACACTCTTGTACATGTCCTTTGATATATACATGTACACATTTCTATCGCTTTACCTAAATGTGGACACGCTAGGTAAGTGAATAGTTATATGTTCAATTTTATTAGGTACCATCAGTTTTCCAGAGTGAGTGCCCCAATCTACACTGTCATCAGTAACATATGTGACAACTTTATTATAAATCAGGTGGTTTATAATCAATCATGTGAATCTGTCTCTGAACACTCCATTCCATTTCATTGATCAATGTGCCTATCCTTACATTAGCAAACCACAGTCTTAATCACTATAACTTTTATAGTGTTGTAAAGTTTAAGGATCTCTATTCTTTTCCGACCTTGGCTGTTCTCAGGCCTTTGCATTTCCACAAAAACTTTAGAATCAGCTTGTCAATTTCCACACAAATAAGACCTGCTGGGATTTTGGTGGGGGTTGCATTAACTATATAGATCAGTTTGGGGGCACCTGAGTGGCTCAGTCAGTTAAGTGTCCAACTTCAGCCCAGATCCTGATCTCACAGTTCATGAGTTTGAGCTCAGCATCAGGCTCTCTGCTGTCAGTGTGGGGCCTACTTCGGATCCTCTGTCCCCCCCTCTCTCTGCACCTCCCCCCCCCTTCTGAACCTACTCTTCCTCTGCACCTCCCCACTCATGCTGTCTGTCTCTCTCTCTCTCCTCTCTCAAAAATAAATTAAATAAAAAAATAATAAATAAATAAATAAATGTATAGATAGATCAGTTGGTTTCAAGAAAACAAGATATGGTAACTGCATTGAATCTTCCAATCCATGAACATGGTATTTCCTTCCACTTACTGTCAGTAATTGTGTGTAGACTTCAATGTAGAAATCTTGAATATTTTTCTTTGGGCATTCCTTAGGTATCTGATGTTTTGACAGTCCTTTGAGCCACATTTCTTCTTGAATTCTCCAAATTCCAGACCTCTCTGATCATCCCTATCTAGACCTTTTGCACCATAAATTAGTTTTGCCTGTTTTTGAACTTTTAATAAGTAACAGTATGGATGACCCTCACAGATAACAGTGGTGAGTAGAAGAAAGCCAGATCAAAAAGAACATATACTTTGTGTTTCCATTTATATAAAGTTCAAAGCAGCTCTCCTCACTGGCCCTTGACAACCTCTAGAACATCCTTCTCTACAACTTAGCAGTCCACCTCTTCTGAAATGTCCTCCTTGCTTTTCCCACCTTCTAGGATTCTTATTACATTTGGAATCCAGAAAAAAAAAAAAAAATTCCATCTTCTAGTTGAAATTGTCACAGACCTCTCCAATGCTTCAGTACTGCCCCATGGCCCTCAACTAGTGGTACTTATTATTTGTGTTCCTTATTTACTAGTCAATGATTCTCTGCTATTTGGCCTCTCTTGGGAATAATTCACCACCCAACTTTTGATATTTTGTCTCCCCCAAAGTGCCCATTCACTGAAGATAAACATAAATTCTCTTTCCCTTTTAGTATTCTTTGAGTATCTCCAGAGTAATGCGTTCAGAAGGAACGTAACACTAGCTCCTTATTTGATTGAATCCTAAATTCATTTCCCTGTACATGGTTTCACTGGAGATTGATGCAAACCAGTTATTCATTTCCTATTCTTTCTGTAGTTGATTCATGCATGATACACATAATAATTCATGGGTTTAGAATCGTTTAATGCTTTAAAGCTAAACTTTTCAGTGAATTAAGAGAATCATATTTTTTGTTGTCTTCTTTCTTTCTTGTTGATGAAAGGCATAGGCAGCTAGTTTAAAAAGAGACTTTTAAAAAACTACTTTATCATTTAGCCTTTTTTTTTTTTTAGCTTCTAAAGTCCTGCTGAATGATGCCATGAAGTTATACAAGATGCAAATCCGTTATCCATAATTTTCAGTTGTTGACATGCAGGGCCCCCCTGTGTGTATTAATAAATCAGTTTTCAAAATGCCAAGCAGCATTTTTTTTTTTGTCTTACAAATGACAATAGTGGCCTGTATGACCCAAATAATTTGTTTCCTCAATTGGAAAATCCTTAGATGTAGCCAAGTTGAAGCAGAAATACAGACAGAAGGAAGAGGGAAATGGCCAGATTACGACTGGAACCCATTTTACTCCCGCATTGGCTTCCATGAATTGGGATTAGGACAAATGATGAGGGGGGAAAAAATTAGAAAGATTGAGCTTTTGACAAAGGGGATTTTGTGGAGAGTCTATCCACAGATCATTTGGGGCTTATGTTTTGTTTTAAAAAAAAAAAAATCATACCACAACAACCAGCCTGATCCCTCAAAATGCTCCCAGCAGCTGGCTCCTAGAGATAAGGCAGAGGTATTTCACAGTCTAATACTAATCATATTTGAGCATTTCAAGTTAGATTGGACTATACTTTTTTTCTCTCTCTCATAATATTTACTTTTAAGTTCAAAGCAAAAACTTGTTATATATATGAAAGATCCTCTCAAGTCTAAAATACAAAACAGAGAGAGAAGCAAGGGTGCAGCACAAGGCAGGGGGTAGGAGTCAGAGAAGGCTCGCGTCTCTCTCCAGCAGAACCTGGTTCGTTCATGTTGGGATTCTTATAAATACCCAGGCTCCCCCAGCTGATACCCGCATGAGTGGCTTCACCCAGGGCTGCCAGACCTCTGGGGTGGGGAAATAAAATGCAAAGACTAGTAGTGTCCTAGGATGTTCTAGGATGTCACAAATGGGAAGACCCAAGGGGGACGAGACACATTTTGAATCATGGTGATCAGCTTTATTTCTTTGCCCTCCAGCTCACACGCTTCCTTCAGTAAGTAATCCTGTAAGTGTACGTACTCTGTACATCATTTCCTCCGACCATCACTGGGAAAGAAACTGTAGTCTATGCTGGAAAGGCTCATTACAATTAGTTTCCTTGTCTTGAAACTGTGTCTTCCCAGTCTTGTTCATGTTATGGGTATCATATGTTTTCCTTCCTGTGCATTAGACTGGGTATAAGTCAATGGCTTCAAGCTAAAAAGAAATTTCCCTCCTTAAATTATAGAAATCAGAGGATGAAAAAAACCCTCATCGGCTAATCCACTTTACTGCCACACAGATAAAACTTAATGCCTCTATACCTTCATCCATGGTTTTTCCTTTGGAGTTCTAAAGAGCTTTAACTCCTATTTCCGCTTATTGAGCTCCTGGTTGTTATTCAAGAACCATACCAATCACTATTTTAGTGAAAATTTCCCTCCTAAATTCCTAGGAACAGAACTGTCTTTCTCCATTGTTCTTTCAGCCTTCTTCATATACCACAATTGTGATACGTGGCAAATAATATAATAATTATAAATCAATTTAATGTCCACTCCTACCAGATGGTTAGCACACGGGAGGAGAATTTTTTCAGGGACATCTATGCCCCCATAACTTCTAGCTATGGATGGCACACGGTGGCTACACATTACAACACTGGATAAGTGGATGGGTGTTGGATGGATGGGTTGTTGCTTAGATGGAATTAGAGGAAGATTGGTTTTATTGGTTTTCCATTGTTGGCAGGAAATAGAGCGTGATTCCATTTTTTCAATGTTTGCTGATGGTGTTCAAGCAATACCCCCACACTGTTCCTTTTCTGCCCCACACATGGTCGCCCTGATAAAAATGCCTGGGTGCTCTATCCTTTGGGACTGATGAGAAGATCAAACCATGCACAGGAAATTTCACCTGTCTCTACCCCTAACCACCAGTGAATCTCCACACCAGTCCCCTTTCCCTGCTTCCTCAAGTCATTTTTGGACTTGCTTGGGAATTACTCTGAAAACTCCATTACCTGAGTAACAAACTCTCTGTGTCCTTTTGGTATATGAGACATCATTAGTCTTGACATCTGAACCAAATTTTGATGGGGGATCCACCTTGTCTCTTTGGCTATAACCCGCTGTCACAAATTACCACCAAGTGAATGACTTAAAACACAGATTTATTACTGTAGAGTTCTGTGGGTCAGAGGTCCAACATGGGTCTCACTGATTCAAAATCAAGGCATCAGCAGAGACACATCCCTTTCTGGAGGCTGTGGGAGAAAATCCATTTACTTGCCTTTCCCAATTTCTAGAGTTGGCCCCGATTCCTTGGCTCTCAGTCCTTCCTCCACCTTCAAAGACATCAGTAGAGCATTTCTCTGACCCTGCCTCCATCACCACACCTCTCTCCCTCTGACCACAGCTGGGGAAGGCTTTTCACTTTTGAAGACTCATCTGATTAGGGTGGACTCACCCCAATGATCCAGGATAATCTTCTAATTTCAAGGTCTGTACCCTTAATTAATCATATCTGCAAAGGTCATCTTGTCATGTAACAACTGGTTCTGGAGTTTATGGTATGGACATCTTGAGGGTGGGGGTATGCATTACTCTGCTTGCCCAGAGTAAGCTAAAAGATACACATCCAAATACTTGTCAGTCATTTGCTCCAGCTATGAGGTTGACCTTTACAAAAATAAAGCAGAATTGAGACTGGGAGAATCCAGGTCAACAACAACAAAAGCTCAAAGAAACAGAACCAATGGTGTGGATATATAGAAAGAGATTTATTATGAGGAATTATCAGGCTCGTGAGATTATGGAGGCTGAGAAGTCCCGCAATCTGTTGTCTGCAAGCTGGAGACCCAGGAAAGCTGGCGGTGTAATTCAGTCCAAGTCCAAGGGGCTGGGGAACCAAGGGAGCTCATGCTAGAAATCCCAGTCTGAGGGCAGGAGATGATTGATCTCCTAGCTTATCAGTCTGACAGAAAAAGAGAATTCAGCTTTTTCTCTGCCTCTTTTCAGGCCCTCAGTGGATCGTTCAGTGCCCACCCACATTGGGAAGGGCAATCTTCTTTACTCAGTCTGCCAACTCAAATGCTAATCTCTCCTGGAAACACCTTCACGGACACTTCCAGAAATAATGTTTAGCCATATATTGGGGCCCACCATTAGCCAGTCAAGTTGACACTAAAATTTAAACCATCACGGGTAACATGATGGAGTTGGGTTTTTATGACTGTGTTACTTTTATGAGCCTCTGTTTCCTGTGACCGACATGTCGTGTGAGAGCATTGGAGGGGTTGCGGCCCAGTCTTGCTTGGAAAATTGTTGAGTAATGTTCACATCAAAGGTGCTGCTGGCTTTGGGGGCAATGCGGGCAGCCATGCACGTCTGGTCCATGGGATTCCTACTCGGTGGCAAGCACGGTGTTAGGCAGGTAAATAAGCATCGATTGGCTCTGTTCACCTCAGTGGATCCAAGAGATAAGACATTCTAACATGCCAACTTTACAAACGAAGACACAGATGAGAGAAGTTAATTAAGTAAATTGCCCAAGATTACTCATTTACTAAGTGACAGTTCTGGGATCCGAACCAAGCCCCCTGACTCCAAGGAGGATGCTTTTCCCCACATGGCCACGACATCAGAAGACGTTTCGCGCCCTCTGCGGTGCTGGAGAGTGATGAGTGGGGTCTGAGCTCCAAGTCTCAGATGGGGTGTGTTGCCAAGTGGACCTCACAGGGAGACAGGACATCAAGGTTCTGCCCTGTGCTCTGTCACTTTTATTTGTAAGATCTTGGGTTTCATGCTGCATTAATTTTCTGGAGATGAGGCCCTGGGACCTTCACACACCATTGATTTCAAAGCAGAAGGCCATGGTAGCCAGAATGTTTTAGTTCCTTACCACTCCAGGATTCACCTTCCAGAATAAGATCTCTGCTGTGTACTGAAGGCCCTAAATAGTGTCCTATTTTTTTTATTATTATTTTGTTTAATGTTTATTTTATTTTTGAGAGAGAGAGAGAGACAGAGCACCAGCAGGAATGGGGGCAAAGAGAGAGGGAGACACAGAATCCGAAGAAACAGCCTCCAGGTTCTGAGATGTCAGTACAGAGCTTGACGTGGGGCTCGAATTCATGAACCATGAGATCATGACCTGAGCTGAAGTTGGTGCTTAACCAGCCTGGGCCACCGAGGTGCCCCAGTAGTGTCCTTTTAATTGTGCAATCTCTACTTGTAGAACCTACAAAAAAAGAAAGAAAGAAAGAAAGAAAGAAAGAAAGAAAGAAAGAAAGAAAGAAAGAAAGAAAGAAAAAGAAAGAAGACAAAATTGGTTCAGAACAAATCCTCACAGACTTGGAGGGACTCACTGTCTGGTTCAGTAACAGCCAGGAGGTCAACGTGCTGTGTAAGAAAGAGCACCGAGCGGTAAGCCAAAACACCTCCTCTCTATCACTCAGTAGCTGTGTGCCCTTTAGCAAATCTCTTAGACTCTCTGTGCCTTTGTTGCCTCATCTGTAATATGGGGATAATATTTGCTGTACCTCTTTTTAATATAAAATATAGTACCCTCATCAGTGTGGTAAGAAGTCCACCCAGCCTAGAGACCTGCTGAGAGTCTCAGAAGAGAGAAGAACAAGAACAGAGTGAAAAGTGGGGAGACCACACAAGTTCAAAGAAAGTTAATATCGCCTTTGTTTTTACCTAAAGACAGCAGTTTCTTTCAGTTCCTCATTCTTTTTTTTTTTTTTTTAATGTTTATTTTTGAGACAGAGAAAGACAGAGTGTGAGCGGGGGAAGGACAGAGAGAGAGGGAGACACAGAATCCGAAGCAGGCTCCAGGCTCTGAGCTGTCAGCACAGAGCCTGACGCGGGGCTCAAACCCATGAACTGTGAGATCATGACCTGAGCCGAAGTTGGAGGCTTGCTTAACCAGCTGAGCCACCACCAAGCACCCCCTTTAGTTCCTCATTCTGTCCCCAGTCTTTTCCCAGTGAAAGCTATATTTATTTTTGTTTTGTTTCAGTAAATGTCATGACAATGAATATCACCAGGGCACAATTGTTACCATTCCCTACCCTGGTGGCCTTGTGAAACCCTCCAAAATGTTTAAACTGTAAGGAGCTATAAAAATGTAAGTCATAGGGGCGCCTGGGTGGCCCAGTCGGTTGAGCATCTGACTTCAGCTCAGGTCATGACCTCGGGGTTCATGAGTTCGAGCCCCACGTCAGGCTCACTGCTCTCAGCCCAGAGCCCACTTCAGATCCTCTGTCCCCCTCTTTCTCTGCCCCTCCCCTGCTCATGCTCTCTCTTTCAAAAATGAATCAACATTTATAAAAAAAATATCTGAGTCATGGCCGTTATTATGATGGTGATTGCTATTGTTTTCATGATTATCACCACCTTCGCACCATTATTAGACGCAGAACAACACTGATAGAGTAGAAAGAGGGCTGAGCCAGACACCAAGAAGCCAAGCCCGGCAATGATTGATTTGCGGATCGTGGGCACATCAGCTGACCTCTCTCTGCCAAGTGTTCTCCACCTCCAAGTGGGGAGTCGGACCACATGACGTCTCGTGGTCCCTTTGAGCTCCAGAATTTTAATCCTCAGCATCGAATCATTACTTTTGGCACATGAGATGGCCCACCTCAAGCGCCGGTTCTCCGTCTTGTGGCCTGAATGCCTTTTCCGCCCCGGTTATTTTTAGCTCTGGTGGTCTTTTTGATGGGTTTGCATCCGCAGAGGCACATCCTCGTGGCGGCTGCTGAGCCCGGGCCCCGATGCCTGATTCAAAGAACACGTCGAGCGTGTGCAGATCTCCATAACCACCTTGCTGTTGCCCTGAACGCTTGCCTCCGGAAAGGCCGACAGGGTCCCTCCCAGAGAGTGTGTGTCCAGAGAACGTCAGCATAATAGGCAAACAGGGGAGGGGGGGTTCGAGTTCTGCGCTCTCTGGTACAGCTTAGATTTCCATCCTGCCCCTCCATGAAGCCCTGGGCCAAGGCTGAAGAATGAGTGGAATGATCCCACCTCACTGCCCCCCTCCTCCTCCGTCTCATGTAATCTCTCAATAGCCCTGGGCAGGTTTATAAACGTGTAGGTGTCATAAAAGTGAATGAGAGACGGAGGGTGCTGGGGGAGAGAGAGAAAGAAGAAAACAGACAACCCGCCTCCACTGTTCCTGGCCACGGCCACCAGACCCGGGCTTTGAGCCCATTTGAAGGGCTCAGTTCCATTTTTCGGGGTTTTCACTGTTTTACCCACACACACAACGAGCCTAAAATCTGCCTTCAAACTCAGCATAAGTGAAAATGTCCTATAGGGTAGAGCCCTGTGGTTCGCCATTAGAGACGATCTCTCGGGTTGATGCTAATCTTTGCTTTTCATCTTTTGGAGCCAGGCGCTCAGGAAGGTACAATTAGTCTTGATTATATTGTTACTCAATCTATAGCTTTCTGTCTACATGGAGAGACTTGGTACACGTAGCTCAAATACTTCACTCAAATTCATTGAGTTAGTTAAAATGTCAGTTAAGAAACACGAGGTGGGGCGCCTGGGTAGCTCAGTCGGTTAAGCGTCCAACTCCTGATTTCGATTCAGGTCATGATCTCACGGTTCATGGGTTCGAGCCCCTCATAGGGCTCTGTGCTGACAGTGCAGAGCCTGCGGGAGATTCTCTCCCTCTCTGCCGTCTCTCTCTCTCTCTCTCACTCAGAATAAATAAACTTAAAAAAAAAAAAAAAAAAAAGAAATACTAGGAATTGGGTGAAGGTGGTCAAGATATATACACATCCAGTTCTAAATGAGTAAGTTCTGGGCATGTAATGTATGACACGATAGCCATAGTTACCGATATGATACTGCATATTTGGAAGTTTCTAGGATAGCAGATCTTCAAAGGGCTCATCCTAAGGGCGATAAAATTGGTTAACTGTGAAGTGATGATGTTAAGTCAACTCACCATAGTGATCACTTCCCAATATACTCATGTCAAATCATTATGTTGCATGCCTTAGACAATGTTAAGGGCACCTGCGTGGCTCAGTCGTTGAAGCGTCCAACTTTGGCTCGGGTTTGATCTCATGGTTAATGTGTTCGAGCCCCACATCGGGCTCTCTGCTGTCAGCACAGAGCCTGCTTTGGAGCCTCTGCCCCCCACCTCTGTGCCCCTCTCCTACTTGCACTCTCTCTCTCTTAAAAAACAATAAACATTTACCAAAGCAACAACAACAACAAAAAAAAAAACAACCAAAAAAAACCTCACACAATGTTATATGTCAATTATATATCTGAATTAAATGGGAGGGAAGGACTGAAAATAAATAAATAAATGCAAATGTAAACAAAACAAAACAAAACAAAAAACTCCCAAAGATACACTAGAATTACAATACTTCCTTGATTGAACTAGTCTAGCTAATCCCATCCAAAAAAGGAATGTGTCCAGCCTGGGATCAAACTCATAAAGAATGTGGTTTGGGGGTGCCTGGGTGGTTCAGTCGGTTAAGCGTCCGACTTCGACTCAGGTCATGATCTCACAGTTCATGGGTTCGAGCCCCGCGTCGGGCTCTGTGCTGACAGCCGGGAGCCTGGAGCCTGCTTCGGATTCTGTGTCTCCCTCTCTCTCTCTCTGCCCCTCCCCTGTTTACGTGCATCCACTCTCTCTCTCTCTCCCTCAAAAATAAATAAACATTAAACAATTAAAAACAAAAAAGAATGCCATTTTACGTGTATTGGATTGTATTTTATCCGTCCATATGTCATTTCCATTTGTAAGACTCACCACCCCATCAAAAGCACGGTTTGGCAAGCCTGATCCAAAGCTGAAGGCGGGGGGCACCCTCAGGGTAACAGCCCGGCCCTGCACATGTTGAGACACTAATTGCTACCTGCTCCGTGTCTGCTTACTGTTTGAAGCCGTCCCTTTTTGAAAGTCCGGGGCTCCCCCTGCCTCCTCTACTTGCCAACTTTTCACCCCGTGTCCCACAAGCCCTCAGCGTGCCCTGCTGGTAGTTCTGTTCCAAACACATCACTGGGACTTTCAGAAGAACAGGCTTAAGTTTCAGCAGAGGATTCATTTCCAGCTCTCACTAGGCTCCAAATCAAGAATCCAGTATATAAGAACTGAGGATTAGTGCCATTCGAGCTAGGGGATGGGGCGATAACCATGGAATTTTTCAAGAGGCTGATTCGGCATGAAACGCTTTGTGCAGATGTAAACGCTGATCGAATTCACATGGTAATGATCCGACTGGCCACTTCTGTTTGCTTGAATCTTCTCAGGGTGCCTCCGGTTCCAGGCAGGGAGACAGGACCGCCTGCCTGCCGCTTGGCACATGAGAAGCCTCGCTCCCTGGACGGCTCCGGGTACAGCCCGCTTCTCGGTGATGTTAACCAGAGTTGGCTGCTGGGATCTTAGAGGATCAAAAGGAATTTAAAGAAATTGTACATGAGCCCAGAAGAAAGCCCATCAAATCACTTCCTTGTGTCTGTGGGTTCCACCCACTAATAGCCTGCCAGACCCAAATACCTGAGAAGAAAACAGGGTACAGAGAGGAGAAAGAAGGGGAAACTGACCCCAGAGGACAAATGAATCAACCGCCAAATTCTGGATTCACCGGCAAGTGATAGAGGCCAAGGGGGTATCTCCTTCCTGTGTATATCGTTCGTGTATGAGTGGAGGGACAAAGTTATATAATCTTCTCGTATTGCACTAACTAGTAATCCTCATCAGTGTCTTTAGAAGTCCACCAGCCTAGAAACCCGCTCCAGAGTGAAGTTCTGGGAGGGAGAGAAAGACAAGTTGGAAAGAGAAAAACAGAGAGACTGAGAAGAAAACAGGGTACCGAGAGGAGAAAGCAGGGGAAACTGACCCCAGAGGACAAATGAATCAACCGCCAAATTCATTTTGTCTCCAGTCTTCTCTTTACTTTTGTTTTGCTCCAGGAACTACCATGGCAATGACTGTTAATACCAACACACAATGGTTTCCCTTCTTTACTCTGCGGACCTCATTAAGTCATCCAAGAAAAGCTCTCATTTCTGGACTTTGATCAAACCGACTCCGCTCACAAAGCCCACCTCTTGGCAATTCCGCTTCCCTGGAGAAGAACACACTTCCAAGTGAGTTGAGCAATCATCTCCAGTGTGCCTCTGTGCCTTTGCGTGAGTTATTCCTACCGATCCCGTGTTTGTTCTCTCTTACCCACCCGGTCTCCCGACTCAGCCCCATGTCAGCTCCCACCCTCTCGACAGCCTGCCTCCTTCCCATCCCACAAGGGGCTGGCAAGTCCCCTGCTTCCCTTTACAAGCCTGTCTCTATGGTTTCATAACATGTGTGTATTGTTTCGGTAGAATGATCCTTCACATCCGGTTTTCTCAGCTATGCACGACACGAGGGCAAGACCCCCAACTGATTCACCTTTTGATTACTAGCAACCAGTAAATGATGGTTGAATGAATGATCTTTCACTGGAGGAAGGCCAGTCCCATTCTCTGTCCCATCACAAACCCTGCCCCTGATTCTTTGCTTTCAGTGAGGACAGGTAGTCCATACAGAATGGATGGGGAAAATCATGGTAAAAGCAACAGCACTATAATATATGCATGAGTTCGAGCCCCGCACCGGGCTCTGTGCTGATAGCTCGGAGCCTGGAGCCTGCTTTGGATTCTGTGTCTCCCTCTCTCTCTGACCCTCCCCTGTTCATGCTCTGTCTCTCTCTGTCCCAAAAATAAACATTAATTTTTTTTTTTTAATTTTGAAAAAAGAGCTTCACTGCAGGCTCAACCAATGATTGGTAAAGGAGTCGATTGAATGACGGAATAAATGAATGAAAGCAATATGATTGGTTAAAAAAATAATAAAATAAAATACAGTACAATATGATTGAGAGCAAGTTTACAAGATGTTGGGGCAGTTTCCCATAACGTCTTCGTGTCGTATGTGCCGAATGGGGTACAGATGCTTAATAAACGTTAGTTATCATCACCATCATCATCATCATCATCATCAACATCGTCAGGAAGAGTGCCTGGTATTTCTATTTAGCAACGAATCTATTGCCGTTGCAGCCTGATGCCCACCATTATGGTTAATATGTGAGGTTCTAGGAGTTCCAGCCAACGGCAATCAGACAACAATAGCCATTGTATGTGCCAGGTACTGGGCTATGTGTGCTCTACAGGCAAAGTTTTGCTTAATCCTCAGAAGATCCCTGTAAAGTAGGTATCATTATCCGTTTTTATAACCAAGGAATCTGAGCCTCAGAAATTGGGGTAAATTGCAGAAGATTTGAGCAACTAGGTGGTACAGTCGGGATTTACCCCAGGTCTGTCTGTTGCTCCACAAGAAGAAAAAGAAGGAAACAGTCTAAATATTGACATACATTTCTTGCAAAGAAATGACTATCTCTTTGCAAAGCCCAAGATCTCCAACCCACATAAAATAACATAAGATAGCAAGTAAAGGCTAATTATAAAATAAATGCTCAAACATTTTGCCTTGTCTAGAGACCCCCAATATTTGGTTCAAAGTAAAGTGCTATCTAAAGATCTCCTTCACAACAATGATAAAAAGATGAAAATATCACATCATGTGCCCCGGTCCAAAAGATGTGATTTCTCATGTGGCTCCCAGCCCAAATCATCCTGCTCTAGAAGCCACAGCCCCTTTGTTATCTTGAGGACAAAAATTTAACCATATTTTTGGCCAAGTGGGAATGAAACTTGTAAGTAATATTCAGGGTCTATATCAAGAAAACAACTGGGGCGCCTGGGCGGCTCAGTCGGTTGAGCGTCTGACTTCGGCTCTGGTCATGATCTCACGGTCCATGAGTTCGAGCCCCGCGTTGGGCTCTGTGCTGACAGCTCAGAGCCTGGAGCCTGCTTCGGATTCTGTGTCTCCCTCTCTCTCTGCCCCTCCCCTGCTCGTGCTCTGTCTCTCTCTGTCTCAAAAATAAATAAAAACATTTAAAAAAATTAAAAGAAAAAAAGAAAACAACTGAAAAACTTTACTAAGAGACATTCAAAATGAAAATACATTAAAAGATGTACCTTATTTCCAGGGGCACCTGGGTGGCTCAGTCAGTTAAGTGTCCGACTTCAGCTCAGGTCATGATTTCAGGGTTCATGAGTTCAAGCCTCATATCAGTCTCTCTGCTGTCAGGGCAGACAATCCCTTTGGATTTTCTGTCTCCCTCTCTCTCTGACCCTCCCTCACTCTTTCTCTATCTCTGTATCAAAAATAAATAAACATTTAAAAAAAAGATGGACCCTATTTATGGATGAGAAGATTTAATATGGATAAAATGTCAATTTTTCACAACTTTAGATTTACCTTGATGATACCAGTAAAACTCTGACAGGCCTATTTTCTGAAACTTCACAGATTGTTTTAACATTTATATGCGAGAATATGCACAGCAGAAAAGCCAAAAATATTATGGAAAAGAGTTACAAGAAGGGTTTACCACACAAATATTAACATGTAATATACAGGATAATAATTAAAGCAATATGTTACTGGCACCAAATTAGGAAGAGAGAGTAATAAAATAGAATAAGAAGTATAGGGGCATCTGGGTGGCTCAGTCAGTTGAGCGATTGACTTCAGCTCAGGTCATGATCTCACGGTTCATGAGTTCAATCCCTGCGTCAGGCTCTGTGCTGACAGCTCAGAGCCCGGAGCCTGCTTCGGATTCTGTGTCTCCCTCTCTGTCTGTGTCTCCCTTCCCCACTCATGCTCTGTTTCTTTCTCTCTCAAAAATAAATAAACGTTAAAAAAAAAACCTATAAAATGCAGTACACGTTTCTATATAATTTTTAGCAAGGCAGAGCTAAAGTGTTTTATCAAGGGCAGAAATTTAAAAGGAAAAAAAACAGAGATTCATACACTGTTTGTAAGTACAGGAAAAAAATCAAAAACCGAACGACAAACCCAAACAAGCTTTTGTAAGTTATGTGGTAGCAGCTTAATTCCTCCACATGTAAAGATCTTGTATGAATCAATTAGAAACAGATACACATGCCAGGTAAAAGCTCGGCAAAAGCAAGTCACAAAAGAAATACAAACAGTTGTCAAAGCTGCCAGAAATCCGAGAATTGCATTGCAAAACATCTTTGAGAGGATACTGCTTCAGGGCTCAAAGGGGTAAGAATTTTCTAAACTGTCTGTTCGGTTTGAGTAATGCCCTGCTTGTGAGGGGTATAAAGTTTTTCAGGCTTTCTGGATGTTAATTTTGCTACAGACATGAAAAAGACTTGAAAAGAAGAGTAACTTGCTCTGGAAATATTAGGAAGGAAGTAACCATACATGCAAATAAGCATTTAGCATTTAGAAGGTTCACTGAATCAGGGCACGTGGGTGGCTGTTGGTTAAGCATCCAACTCTTGATTTGGGCTCCGGTCATGATCTCATGGTTCCAGAAAGACAGTGCATTGACAGCCCTGGGGGCTGCTTAGGATTCTCTCTCTCCCTCTCTGTCTCTCAGCCCCTCCCCTATGTGCACATACGCATACATACAGTATCTCTCTCTAAATAAACATTAAAAAAAAAAAAAGCTTTAAAAAAAAAAGTTCACCAAATCATTGTTATGGTCATGACAAACTGTCAATAGTTTGAATCTCGAACTTCAGAGAAATGGCTTTATGTATTTATTTATGGGAAAATGGTTGTAATTAATTAAAAAGATTTTTTTAACATTTATTTGTTTTTAAGAGAGAGAAGAGAGAGTGAGCAGGGGAGTTGCAGGGAGAGAGGGAGACAGAATTCAAAGCAGACTCTGGGCTCTGAGCTGTCAGCCCAGAGCCTGACACGGGGCTCAAACTCGCTGACCTCAAGATCATGACCTGAGCCGAAGTCGGACACTCAACCAACTGAGCCACCCAGAAGCCCTGGAAAAAATGTTTTGTTTTGTTTTGTTTAACATTTATTTATAGCTGAGAGACAGAGCACGAGCAGCGGAGGGGCAGAGAGAGAGGGAGACACAGAATTGGAAGCAGGCTCCAGGCTCTGAGCTGTCAGCACAGAGTCTGATGTGGGGCTCAATCCCATGAACTGCGAGATCGTGACCTGAGCCCAAGTCAGAAGTTTAACTGACTGAGCCACCCAGGCGCCCCTGGAAAAATGGTTTTAAATAGTGGTTGTACACACA
Source organism: Panthera leo (assembly GCF_018350215.1). Taxonomy (NCBI): domain Eukaryota; kingdom Metazoa; phylum Chordata; class Mammalia; order Carnivora; family Felidae; genus Panthera; species Panthera leo. The sequence goes on along the minus strand of NC_056692.1, from coordinate 6,918,135 downwards.
CACGATGAAAGACTGTGCAAATATATGGATGGATAAAGAAGGTGCAGTGTATGTACATTTCTATATAATATCTAAGTGTTCATGTTGGTGAAAATATATATTTAAATATATACATGGAATTATTTTTATATGTTATCTATAATGGAATATTAGTCCTAAAAAAGAAGATCTTGTCATTCGTGACAACATGGGTGGATCCAGAGGGCGTGACGCTAAGTGAAATCAATCAGAGAAAGACGATTCCCACGTGGTTTCACTTACATGTAGAATGTGAACAACACGACAAAAGTGGAAACGGATCCATAAATACAGAGAACAAACTGGTGATTGCCAGAAGGGCGGTGGGCAAAATGAGCGAAAGGGAGAGGGAAGTCCAGGCTTGCGGTTATGGAATGAATAAGTATGTCTGGGAGAACATGGTCAATGGTGTTGCAAATTGCATCGTATGGTGGGTGACAGGTGGTGGGTACGCTTGTGGTGAGCAGAGCATATTAGAGCTGTCCAATCACTATGTTGTACACCTGCAACTAACGTGACCTTGTGTGTCAACTGTGTGTTCATCTTACTTTTTAGTTGTTTTTTTTTTAATGTTTATTTATTTCCGAGAGAGAGAGAGACACAGAGCGGAAGCAGGGAGGGGCAGAGAGAGAGGGAGACACAGAATCCGAAGCAGGCTCCAGGCTCCGAGCTGTCAGCACAGAGCCCAATGCGGAGCTTAAACTCACAAATCGTGCAATCAGGACCTGAGCCGAAGTCCGACGCTTAACTGACTGAGCCACCCAGGTGCCCCTGGAATTTGCTCCGATTGTTATCTGTCTATGGATATGTCCAGTCATAATACTGGAAAGACGCATGCCTAAATGGAAGCAGCAGTCATCCCTGAGATGATAGGTGTCTTCTTCGTTTAAATAAATTTGATTGAGTTTTAATATCGGAAGGGGAGTTCTTTGACAACTGAGGAGTGCAAAGTGCTGTGAACTGCTTTGAAAACACGGTTGGTGTGAGGGAGGAGTGGTGATGTGGGTCTGCCTGGCCATCTAGACTGAGACTACTTAATTGGAGGTCCTGTGTTTTCCCCGAGGGCCCCTCCAGATGTCCCTGCCCCATATCCCTGCTCACCAGGGACCACCTCCCCAGACTCATGGCCCTGGGCTTTGGTCAATGCTACTTGGCCAACAACAGTTTCCTTAATGGATGGGCGGAGAGTAAAGAAAACGTGTGTGAGTGATGGGGAAGGAGGGCTGGAGTTAATAGACGCCACGCCAGCATGGTGGGATCAGCCGCCCTGCTCCCATTCGGCTTGGCTTATCTCATCTGCTGTCAGAGCTTTTCATCACGTCGTGTGTGCCCCAATCCGGGCAGATTTGCTACTCATTATGGCTCCCAGCCCAGCTGTCCGTCCCAGGAGGCAGGCCCAGACATGCCTCCAGGATGAAAAATTATTCGAGCTGCTGGGCGTTCGGTGTTCTTAAGAACCCCTCTGGAGTTGAGTGCGAGTGAAGGAGTCGGGGCCAGAACAGTTCTGCCAGATGCCCGTACCTGGGGCTCCCCCCACAACTCTTGAGGGCCATCACATAACACCCCTTTTGTCTTCACGGAGCTCTGCTTCTCCCCGAGACCAGCGCGGAATAATCAGGCATGAATACAAGCCTCTCCTCTCTGCTGGCTGTTCATTTATCAGTCCCAGGACTCGACTCTGCTGAGTCCAGCCAGCCCGCCGCACCCTTCCCACCATATCGAGAATGGACACATCAAAAGAAAATCCGTCCGGCCCCCAGAAATTAAAGTTTGTTGTCTGATTGTCCAGGGAGCACAGAGCCCCTGTAGACACCAGGGCCTGTATTTGTGGATATTTGAGAGCAAATAGCAGCGATCCCTTCTATCTGTGGACTGACTATAAAGCACTCTCACGTACCTCTGGATATCCCAATGACCCTGGGAAAGAGATAGAGGGGCCCCGATTTTAGCTCTCCCCCCCCCCCCCCACCACCATGGCCCTGCTGCTCCGTTCAGCTGACAGCAGAAACGTCCTAAGGGACCCAAGCCTGTCCACACCCAAGAACGTACAAGGGGGATGCTGAAAGGTTGGTCACCCTCTAGCACTGGGCTCAAAATTTGGCCTCGCTGCTTACTGATTATGTGACCTTAAGAAGTTTCCCAGCTTCTGTAAATATCAGTTGCCCCAGCTATAAAATGTGGATGCGGAATGGGGGGGGGCAGGGAGGTGGGAGCACATGGGTGACTCAGTCGGTTAAGCATCCAACTCGATTCCGGCTCAAGTCACGATCTCACAGTTCGCGCGCGCGGGTTTGGGCCCCGCATCAGGCTCAGCACTGGCGGTGCGGAGCCTGCTTGGGATTCTCTCGCTCCTGTCTCTCACTCTCTCTCTGCCCCTCCCCCGCTTGCTCTCTCTTTCAAAATAAATAAATAAACAAAATAAATAAGTAAGTAGGTAAATAAATAAATAAAATGTGGATAAGAAAATCGTTGCCCTCGCGGAGCTGTGAAAATCAATCACGTTACACACTACCTGGTCTATGGTAGCACTCCACAAAGGGAAGCTCTGATCATCAGTCTGGCTTTTACAGATCCCTAGGAGAAGAAGCCCCTGGAAAATGGCCCGTCTTCCAGAACAGGCACAGGATCTCTGTACCTTGAACCCCCAAGTCGCTTGCATAAAAGATGGATAAACCCCCCCCATAAGAGAAGGACTGGAGTTTGGCCAATGATGAAGGAAATGGTGGGGAAGTTTTTTCTCGAGTCCCCGTCGAGATGGATGGACTGGCCTGAGATCAAGGCTGAGGCCCCGGGATGGGAATGGGACCCAGCGTGCTCAGCGGGGTGTGGGATGCACAGCAACTGCCCCATCATAGGGTGCCCTTGGACGGTACTGGCTCTCACTGGGCTCTTGCAGTGAGCCACTCCCTCATCTCTTGGCCTCTGCATGGTGCCCCAAGAACAAGCCTTCAAAACACTCAGTCCCCAAGCTCAGGATTCCTCTTCTTTAATGCAAGCCACTGTTTGCGAAGGCATCCGTCTAGCTGATCTACATCACCCCCCAATGAGACATCAGTGTTCCAGGGAACTGCCGGCAGCTTGGAGCTCCTGCAGCCTGCGGGGCCCTACCAAAGGTTTTTGTCTCTGACCCAGACCCATCCGTCTCCGACTCGGGTCTTCTGCCAACATCCGGGAAATAGTGATAGGTTAGCCTAGTAGCTGACGAGTAGGATAAACTCCCAGCACCTTTGTAGTTCTTGGCACGGAAACATCGCCTCTGAAACAAAACTTAGCGTTCTGTCGTGTTCTGTCTTGAGTGGTTTGCTAATCGTGGGATGCTGTACTAGGACAAGGCCACCAGACTGCCTCCAAGCCCATAGCCCCTTCCAAATGAAGCTGTCCCGTGAGATAGGCCAGGGGAACTATCCCCACACTTAGTGACAGCTAATTGGACCCGGAGCTGGCCCTTGGAACTGAATTCAGCCAATTCATGAGCTGGCCAGCAGTCTGGGAAGAAGATAGACACAAAAAGATGAGCTGGGTCCCATTCACTGCAGCGGGAAACAGGCAGTTAGCAGGGATAGCTGAGCGGAGATATAATTGTAGCAATGACTGAAGCCATAGGAAAGCAGCCTCTAGGAGTGAACAAAACCTATAGGGTAGATAAAGGATATGAAGAATCAGGGGGAAGGAATAAACCAGTTAGCAACTAGACATTAAGTAGTAGACATGTGCCCGCTGAATTTCAGTTCGTGGTAGAATACAGAGCAAAGACTCACGAGCTCCAGCTAAGGAAGTCTACTGAGGCATCTTAAACGCCAAACCACCCACGACTTCCTGCTCTTCTGGAAGCCTCCTTGACTGGGGTTCCATGCTTGTGTCCACTTTTGATAAGCTCCCATTACTTGAGGTGACTGAATTCCCCAGTAGAACAGTCATGCTTGTACCCATCCCCTTGCATGGTCATTGTTTGCCCAGTAGAGGCATAGTTTGAGGAAAGCTGGGCTGACGCATTTAGGGGCACTCCCTTGGGATTAGTGCGTCTTCCACTGACACTTGCCTGCATGCCTATCCTGAGGCTTCATTGACAGGGGTCCCCCAAGGAACTAGCACACCCTATAAGCCTTCTAGCCTTTTTTTATTGGTGGTAAACCCTGGACAACCCTTAGATGCAAAGTAATATGGGACCCATTTAAAGTGAAAGAAGCATAATACATCTTTGTGAAAACTGGTTTTCTAAAATTCTTTAAAGTTTATTTATTTATTTATTTATTTATTTATTTAGCAAGAGCGAGCAAGCAGGGGAAGTTCAGAGAGAGAGGGAGAGAGAATCCCAAGCAGGCTCTGCACCATCATCCCAGAGCGAGATGCGGGGCTCGAACTCACGAATCGTGAGACCGTGACCTGAGCCAAAACCAAGAGTTGGACGCTTGACCGACTGAGCCACCCAGGTGCCCTTTGCAAAAATTGTTTTAAGCCAGTGTTAGAATAGAAATGTGGAAATCATTTAATTAAAATTCTAAGACCTTTCAGTACTTGTTTTTCAAGTTAACGTAAATTTGTACGTGTGTGTATACAATTCTATAAGTAAAGATTTGTGTATACAACGCTACAGGAATGATATAGAATAATTGTGTCCTCTCACAAAACTCCTTCATGCTGCCCCTCTTAGCAAGTTAGACCCTCACCTCAACCCTACCCATTGGCAACAACTGGTCTTTCATCACGTACTTTTGGCTTTTTTGGAATATCATGTAAATAGAATTATATAGCATGTCAATTTTTGAGATTGGCTTCTTTCACTCACCATGAGGCCTTTTAGTTTTATTTATTTATTTATTTATTTATTTATTTATTTATTTATTTATTTTTAATGTTTATTTATTTTGAGAAAGACAGAGAGCAAGCAGGAGAGGGACAGAAAGAGAGGGAGAGAGGGGGAGAGAGAGAGAGGGGGAGAGAGAATCCCAAGCAGGCTCCATGTTATCAGCACAGAGCCCGATGTGGGGCTTGATCCCATGAACTGTGAGATCATGACCTGAGCAGAAATCAAGTCAGATGCTCACCTGACTGAGCCACCCAGGCACCCCATCATGAGGCCTTTTAAATCCACTCATGCCATTGGGCATAGCCACAGTCTGTTCCTTTTACTGCTGGGTAGAATTATTGATGAATGTTCCATGGTTTGTTAATCCATCCATCTTTCAAGGACAACCTTCCAGGTGCCCCCGGGCACCTGTTTTCTGCCATCTACGCTGTCCGATCAACTCAAGGAAAAGATTGCCTCGGACTGTCTGATTTTGGGGGCCACGCTGCCTCCTCCATGGAGCTTTCTCTGTGGTGTTCCTTTGCCCAGACACTGCTATTTCCATAGTGAGGGACCATATACTGTACGTACTATTGCACTTTATGACTGTTTCTTCTCGATTCTATGTGCGTTCCTGTGTACAGGAACCCTATAATGGCTTCTTCTATTTTCATGTTACTTCTCACTTTGCAGATTTAAAAAAAAAAAAAAAAAAAAGGACAGTATTGACCCCAAATATTAGCAGCATATGGCATATGGGTTCAGAGCCACGACAATATTAACTGACTTTTTCTGTTCACGTTCTCTTCTCCCTCATTCCCAAGCTTCTGTCCTACATTTAGCCTCGTACATGACAAACCACATCAGCACGGTCTGGTCCAAACCACACGTCACTCCAGGGGAAATTAATAACAGCCTGAAGAAAAATAATAGCATGGCTGAGCAAATAGCTGAGTTTAAAAATAAGTTTTAAGTCATTCCAATTCAGAAAGTCAGTAAACCCGCAGGTGAAATCAGACCCAGGAGGAGTCGGCGAGGAATCGGAGCAAATGATTTTGAGATCATCTTCTAGAAATGGGAACAAATGTTCCGGGTCAATCATAGTCCAACTCCGTCCATAATGCAGGTAGCATCTGTTGAATATGAAATCTGCCTTTCAATCACCAAAGAGCACAGTAAACATTTCAGGGCTGATGCCATCCCCGGTTGAGATTTCCATTATTTTCTGGACAGCTCGACCCTTATGAGCTAAGCCATTTGTGAGACGTGCAGTGTGCTCTTATCTCAATGTCTCCAAAGCCATAAATTTCTCCATGAAGCCCATTCACTCCCACAAATGAGTTGTCAGGAGGCTTGACAGAGTGTGGGGTAAAGTCAAGCTTTAATGGGCTGACGCATAATTACAAAACAAAACAAAAACAGTTATACGAATTAAACACACCCACAGATTGACAAGGACCGAGCAAAACTCTTCTCCCAAACCCAAACCAGCTCACCAGCATTTTAATTAGGGTTGAATACTTGGGATTAGTATCAGATTTCTCCTTGCAAGGGATCTAGCTTCTGGAGGAGTGAGTCTGTGGTTTACAGTGTCCTTCCCACCCTTCCCCCCCACCCCAGAAAACCCTCCTTATTTTCATTCACATTATGACAAGGCGGATGGTAGAGTAATGTTCCATTCAAAAGCAATGATTGAGACAATCATTGCATCTGGAGACAAACTACCTGAGTTCAAATCCTAGCTCTGCTACTAACTAGCTAGGTAAACGTGGAGAAGTTACTTACTCTCTCTGGGCCTCAGTTTTCTCAGCCCTACAATAGGGATAATTCTATTTGCCTCATAGGATTGTGGTGAGGTAAGTGAGTTATTCATGTAAGTCACGTAGCTCGGTACCTTCAGTAACTATTAGCTACGTATCGCCCAGAACTTTCTTTCCTGGTCTTACCATCTTGCATTCAGGTACACCTATGTCTCAAGAGACCACAAAGAACCATGTTCCACTTAAACAAAGTGTCTCATTGATTTCCCTGTCTGCCCCGTGAAGGCTCAAGGACCCGCACCCCCTAGTAAGAACCCCAATGTATAGCAAGAAAAGAACACCGTAGGCGAACGGCAGCCTACTGGGTTTGATGATGTTGGTTTTCTCCAAGATGGCTTCAGAAGTGCCATGGCTGGTTTCCGGTCCTGGCCCCCTCCAGAAACATTCTTCGTCCCGCTGGCCAGATACCAGTGTGCTACAACCCCATTTAACCTGACCTTATGCACACTCTATTTTTTAATTAACCTTGGATCAGCAAAGCAATATCTGTTCTCCAAATACAGTCATATTTTATGCAAGCGGTGACAAGCTAATTAAGTTAATTATTGTAACACCTCTCTGTATAATGAAACTAAGGTTGGATGATTCCAGCTGCTTCTCCTTAAAGTGCATCCCAGCGATGATTAAAAAATAATTAATATTTCACCAAAGACAGGAACAAGAAGTTAATTAAAAGACAGAGGCGCAGTCTTAATGAAACATATCCGATTGTGTTCACCATCGCACTCCACAGCCAAATCCCTCCTCAGAAAGCAGACGAACACCGGTGAACATCAGTCCTTTACTTGAGAGCATGTAGAGATCATTAACATCTCCCACTTGCCCCATCTGGCAAGCATTCTAGAAATTTCTCTTTGCCTTTTAACGAGATAAAGGCAACTCTTGTATTTACTTGGGCAAAGTGGGTTGGCCGAAATGAAGTCCAAATTTGAACCAGTAATATGACATTTGGGGGGGGGGGGAGGAGCTACTTTGTCAAAACTGTCACTTCTCTGATAGTATCACAGACGCCCCCAGTGGGTCTCACCTCCATGGGAAAGCTCTCACTAGCACCATTGACATCTAGCTGATTGTCCTATCTTTAAAAGGGAGAGGTTGAATTAAATGTCGTGGTTGAACTCTAACTGCAGCTCCTGGAAATGCTGTCCTTCATGGATCTAAGCTGTCACATGAGAGAGTTTTTGTAAGGTTAAAATGAGGTAGGACGAGTATTATTAAACCTATTTTAAGGGCACCTGAGGGGCTCAGTCGATTAAGCGTCCGACTTCAGCTCAGGTCACAATCTCGCAGTTCATGAGTTCGAGCCCCGCGTGGAGCTCCGTGCTGACAGCTCAGAGCCTGAAGCCTGCTTCGGATTCTGTGTCTCCCTCTCTCTCTGTCCCTCCCCCACTCACACTCTGTCTCTCTCTCTCTCAAAAAATAAATAAACACTAAAAAAAATTTTTTAATCCCAACATGTATTTTCAACTTAAGACAGCAATCAAAATACGACGAAAAACATTCTTATATATCACATTGCATATTCGAGAATTTGATTTTATGTCAAAATAAGTACTTTTCTGTCTTATAAGAAATTTTGGCTGTAGCAAAATTATATTAAAGTATCTTTGTTTCGGGGTGCCTGGTGGTTCAGTCGGTTAAGCGTCTGACTTTGGCTCAGGTCATGATCTCACAGCTCGTGGGTTCAAGCCCCATGTCAGGCTCCGAGCTGACAGCTTGGAGCCTGGAGCCTGCTTCAGATTCTGTGTCTCCCTCCCTCTCTGCCCCATCCTGCTCTCTCTCTCTCTCTCTCTCTCACTCAAAAATAAATATTAAAACAAAAACAAAACACAACCTAATTTATAGACGTGAAATCTACTCTTACAACTTTTCCAGGATTTTGTCGAAGTGACGGTTTCCTCTGAACCTCCAAGTTCACACTGAACTCCAGGTATCCTGATGCCTAACCATCCAGTGCCTAACCTGCGGTGCCGAGAGCGGTGTATCCAACAAAGTCCCCAGGTTCTTTTCCTAGAAGGAAATCCCTCTGTAGATCTGGTCACAAGATTTGCTAGCCACCCCTGCAGGTAAAGCATCAGGCTCACAGTTATGGGGGGCGGGGGTGGGGGGAAAGGGAGGAGTCTGTCTGCCTGCTTGGCTTAGTTTTGTTTTCCTCTTGCGGGACGCTCCCCAGCCAAAGGGGAAGCCACTCTAGGAAGGGCCACGTCCCCAAGAAGCAACTTAATGTAGTCAATCCAGATGGGACTTTGCTCCAGTAACACACCCTGTGGCGCTCATCATTAACACCTCATTTGCAGCAAAGTTTTCATGGTCTTCCTCTCAGGAAGCAATTACACACACATGCACCCCTCCTCGCCTCGAAATTGTATCCTGGCTTGGGTGGCCGGGTGGCCGGGGCACTGAGCAAAACCTGGCGGGAGGGGGTCCCTTTCCCATTTATTTGGAACGGGGGATTTCAGGGCTGGTGTCACGTGAAAGCGAAGACATTTTAGAAAGGCCTTCGGTGCCTGGAGAGGGATGGGTGAGAAGGGACGGGGTGGGAGGGGGTCGGGGGGAGGCTGTTAGGTGGGGGAAGCCCAGAGATCTAACTGGGAGTCTATAAATCCCGGGCTGAGCCCGGGAGGGTTGGGATGCAAAATAGGATCGCATCCTTAAGGGGCTTTCTGCTGCTGTCTCCTAGGGCCACTTTCCTAGAGAGTCAGTGCTATAAAAGGACCATGAACGCAGAGGAACAGGCCTGCAGGCTGCCCTAGGTGCTGAGAAATCACACGCACTTGTCCTGGGGAAGGAAGAGTGCATAGAAAAGAATCTCATGGAGTGCCTGGGTGGCTCCCTCAGTTAAGCCTCTGACTTCGGCTCAGGTCATGATCTCACGGTTCGTGGGTTCGAGCCCCGCGTCGGGCTCTGTGCTGACAGCTCGGAGCCCGGAGCCTGCTTTGGATTCTGTGTCTCCCTCTCTCAAAAATAAATAAATAAACATTAAACAAGCAAACAGACACACAAACAAACAAGAGAGAAAAAGAATCTCATGTTTGTTTAGAGTCAAGACCGGGCGGGCATCTCCTCATTGCCTTCCCCACGTGGCGACTTTCCGGCGGTCACAGCCGAGAACCTGGAACGTCTCACTTCTCGTTTATGACACTTCCGGGTGGCTGCTGTCTCATCCAAGCTGCCTACAAATGACACAGACGGCTATTATCATCATCCCCATTTTGCAGATGAAGGAACCGAGGCCCCGAGAAGGGAAGTGGCTTATGGCTAATGTTGCATGGATCCTGAGTGGTTCAAGCATCTCGGTGGAGCCCTAACCTGCAGACGCCCCTCTCCCTTCAGTCACTAACCCCATCCCCTCAAACCCCCAGAACGCTGCACCCTCGGAGGCAGAATTCAAGATGTTTAGATGCTTCTGGAACCAACACTGCTGCGTAGATTTATGCCATTTATTGGAGGTTAAGATAACTGGATCTATCAGGAGGGAAAGTAAGGGGACTTGGGAATACACTTTTGCCTTCCTTTCTAAAAGAAACCCAAGCCCTCTCTATTCCCCCTAAGCTGCCCCATATGTCAGCTCTCCCCTTTGTGACATTTTAGACTTCCCCTCCCTGCGGTACACGGGATGGTCCCAATGGTAAGAGTCCATTCAATAAGCATGTGCCAAGTAGGAGAGACTTTAGGGAAGAGCTTGGGTTCTGGGGTCAAACCCCTGGGGTTCGGAACTCAGCTTCTCCATGCAGTACATGGAATTTTGAGCAAGCTACCTCACCTCCCTGGTCCTCAGTGTCTTCATTTGTCAAAGGCAGGTGGTGATGGTACCTGCCTCCAAGGGTCGTGGTGAGCAGGGGGCTCTGTGCGGATAGATGAGATTAGCACATCAATCTGGCACAGAGTGAGAGCTCAGTGTTGGCTCTTACTATTCAATCTGCACAACAGCATTTGAGTTTTGTAATGTTTACTTATTTATTATTTGAGAGAGAGAACAAGGCGGGGAGGGGCAGAGAGAGAGGGAGACACGGAATCCGAAGCAGGCTCCAGGCTCCGAGCCATCAGCACAGAGCCCGACACGGGGCTCGCTTTGAGAACCACGGGTGTGGAGAAAAGAACAGGGTCCGGGAACCCCGAACCCCGGGCTGCCCCTTCGTAGATACATGTGTAGTGATGCACGTGAGCTCACGTTTCTTCTTTGGGGAACGTGGTGGAGGCATGAACGGAAGGAGGGTGCGTGGCTGAGTGGTTCGCTTATAGGAAAGACGGACCTCGCTGTTGGGCCACGCTGGCCCACATACTTGGCCAACTGGGCACGATGTAGCAGAAGCTATGAGGAGACACTGGTCCCAGTTGGGAGGGAGGCCGCAAGGACAAGGTTAAATCTGAGCAGGGTCCTAAAGAGTTGAAAGTCACAGTGATGATAACATAAGTGCTTTGAGCTCTTGAGGACCAAACCCTGGGATATTGAATAAGGGCGTGATTATATCAGCTTTGACCCTTCTGGACCTTGAAACAAAGAGTCATGGCAGGGGCACCTGGGTGGCTCAGTCAGTTAAGTGTCCAACTGTTGATGTCTGCTCAGGTCATGATACCACAATGAGATCGAGCCCCACATCGGGCTCCGTGCTGAGCCTGCTTAAAATTCTCTCTCTCTTTCTCCCTCCCTCCTTCTGCCCCTCCACCACTCTCTCTCTCTCTTTCTCTCAAAATACATTTAAAAAAATAAATTAAATTAAATCAAATCAAAGAGTGATGGCAGGTGGCCAAGAGGCACCCAATTCTCCCCACCCACCATCTACATTATGAAGGCTTCCACGTTCGGTGGCTCCAGACGACGTTGAGATGGGATTTATAGTCTCTGCAGCAAAACGCCAGAAACCGTTGTGTCAGCCGAAAGCATTAAAACCACGAGTAGCTTCTGTCACCCAAGCCGGTTTGCCGTTGGCACCGTGGTCCATTCGTCTCACTCACTCGTTGCTACAATTCAACACTTCACTCACTTGCCATTTGCAAATGTTGATGTAAAATGTGGCAGACGCTTCCCGAACAGACCAAAAATTTGACAACCGGCTCCCAGGAGAGTCATTTGACGTTGCTCAACGTCCTTGCCCACAACAGAATCCCGGGTCCCACATTCACACCGACTTTCGGTGGTTACAATCCTCCCCTTCATGGACGTTTGCCTGGATCTCGAAGCCACAGAACATGGAGCGATTTGACATCTGGCAGCTCCTGTCAAAAAAATAAGTAAATAAATAAGTAAAAAGCAAAGTTGCAAGCCGGGAAGCACGGGGTGGAAAAGGAGCAGGGGGGGGTTCAGACACACAAGAGAAGGAACCGGGGTGTTGGCTGCATAAATTCTCAGCTTCCAGAGGGAGCCAAGTGAGCGCACAGCCTAGAGGTGGCGGGGGGCAGGGGGGAGGGGTTCCTGACCCTGGACTGGGGGAGCCATCCGTCTCACCCCTGGAAGGAGCCCAGACATGAAGGGAAGAAATAACCAGCCTCCGTTTTCCGGCAGGTCTTTTGTTTATAGGCATGGTCAGTTTCCCCAAGGATACTTCCCAAAGTGCAGATAAGCGAGAAGCTCTCGGAATGCCTGTCATTTCCAAAATCCTGGATCCCTGTCTGTTTCCTTCACAGCGACCGTAAACCAGATGTCTGCAGGCGGCTACTGGCAGGCTCCTCTGTGTTTCCAGACCCTTCTGGGGCCCTTCCTTCCGCCATCATGGCCCATCTCCGGTATAACTTCTCCTTCGGTCCTCGGGAAAAGTGAGGCACCTAGGTAAGAACGTTCTGCCTGGTCTGTCCTTGTCTCCTCTCCTTGCCTGTGAACCGCACAACCCACTACGTAAAGCAGGAGGCACCAAGCAAAAGCATGCGTGATAGATGCAGGGTTTCCCAAACCCTGACATGCACAGCATCACTTGGGGCTGTTGTCAAACAGACTCACGGATTCTGAGTCGCTGCGTTTGGGGTGGGGCCTGAGCTTCTGCTTTGTGGACGAGCCCTCAGGTGATGCTGATGCTGCCGGTCTGGACACCGTACTTTGAATAACACAGTTATGGAAGATGGGAGGGAATATTGAAAGCAGAGCGGGAGTGCCCCATTATTCTGAGTCACCTGGACGTGGGGGATGGGAGGTGGTGGAGTTAAATTGTATGAATCTCATCTTAGGGATGGTTTAACACAAATAGATTTTACTTGTGCGCTGACTGTCCATGAAATCACGTTCAACCTTCAACGTTCAACGTGGGGGTTCCGACGCTACTTTGTGGCATTCCTTGAATCTATGGGCAGGAGAAAGGCATAATAGGAAATGACTTCTTCACCTGGTGTGGTGGGGTAGAAAGCCCCCAGCTGGTCTTGGGATCAGAAGACTTGGCGTCAATGTCAACTTGGACCCATTGCTAGTGGGCGCTCTAGCAACGCCTTGTCCTGAATTGCATTTTAATACACCACCCTGTTTTATCATCCTTCTTACGCGGATAATAATGGTGCTTACAGCCAAAGAAGATGTTGTATTACCATTACAGCATTCACATAAAACATGAAGTGATCAAACATCCCGGCTCATTTTCTTAAATATCGTACCAGTGAGATTTACACACGTCTGCTTCCTTCAAGCTCGGCCAGCTTTCCAGATGCACTGTCTCCAGGGCGCGGCCCTTCGGAAAAATGAGCTCTTTGGCCCCACGTGAGTTCCTCTCTCATGTCAAGCCCTTAAGGAAATAATCACGGAAAGCGTCCTGGCCCACACATCCCAGGGTCCCTCTTTGCTTGTGGGAGATGGTCGCATTCTTGGAAATGTTTCGGGAGGACACCATAAAGGGGAACTTGAGGGAGTTAATGTTGGGGACTGGCCCGTCTGAAAGAGCCTGGGTGGCTTGGTCGGTTAAGCATCCAACTTCGGCTCAGGTCATGATCTCATGGTCCGTGAGTTCGAGCCCCGCGTCGGGCTCTGTGCTGACGGCTCAGAGCCTGGAGCCTGTTTCAGATTCTGTGTCTCCCTCTCTCTCTCTGCCCCTCCCCTGTTCATGCTCTGTCTCTCTCTGACTCAAAAATAAATAAACGTTAAAAAAAATTTTTTTTGAAAGAGAAGCCTGTCTTCATGAGGCCGAATTCTGCGCCCAATTCGTATCACATTGGGATGAGCCATGTTACAGTCCTAAGTCTGTATATTACACAATTACAGAAATGTGATTTTCATTAGGTTACTAAAGTGCTAGTTGTTACTGCGTTGGCCACGGAGACTCACTCCCCACAGAGGTTCCTCGAACAGCAATGCTGCAGCGGCCACTGATGCTGTTACTGTGACCTGAGTTTCCAGATCTCAGGGCCACGTTGGTCCTGTGGGTATAGAATCCTGCTGGGGCTCACCGGAAGTCCTCGTCAGCCCCCTAGGTTGTTTCTGATTGGGCTCAGCTTCCGGGGGAAACTGGACTCCTACAAAGCCCAGCCCAAGGAAACAGAATTCTCCCTCCCGGTCATCATTAACCCTTTTCTCGGCAGGCAGCAATTTGCAAATTTAAACCAGATGGGTGACAGTCTTTGCAAGAGGCAGGAAAATGCAATTTTATGGGCTCCACATGGAAAATGAATAAGGGTGTGTTTCATGCATCGGTCGTGTGTTTCAGGAAATCTGTATTGAGTATTAGGTGAAGTTGGAATTAAGCTGGAGGTTCAGACCCAGTGGGGGAGGAGGTCTTCACCCATCCTGGGTAAAGATGACCGACCCCACTGACCATCCTAACAGCCCTTGGGACCGGGATGTTGCCGGGTCAGACTGGGTCGGTCACAAATCAAAACTTTGCTTGATGATATCAGCTTAATCACTCAGCAACTACGTATTGTGTGCATTCAGTGCAGAAGGGTCAACGGCTTCGGACAGGGTTAAGCCCCAGAATTTCAGGACAAGGTCAGAGAACGTCACCTTCTCAAACTGCAGGTAATGACAAATAGCACCGCATTGGTGCAATCCGCCACCTGCAGGGCTAAGCCGCCTTTTAGCATCGCCCCTTGCAGATGAGACTGGGCTGTGTTCCCGAAATCTCCACCGAGAATGGAGACCTGTGAGGTCTTCATAGCTGTTCCAAGAGTGAACTCTAAGGGCTATAAGGCAGCTCTTTTTGTGAAGCGCTCAGAAATCAGGGGAGGAGCAGCCCTAGCCACGCCCTTGGCAGATAAGCATCTCAAAATCAAAAAGGGCAATTGATCGACCTTGAAGGAAATAACACCCAGAAACAACAAAGGCCCTTTGATGAACTTAGCACTTGGCAAGCCAACTCTCCCTAAGGACTGACAGCAGACCCCCCCCCCCCAACACGGTGCCCGCAGCGAACTAATAAATTAAAATTCCAGTGGGTGAAACTCGCCTGAATCTGAAAAACAAACCCACACTAATTAAGTCTGAATGTCCCTGGGTAGTTATATAAAACTGAAACCTGAACCCGCGAGGGCCATATTAAAAATCATTCATTCATTCGATGATACATTCCATGAACTTATATAACAGTGTGGCATTTCTGTCCTGGGTATTCTCTTAGGTATTGGAAATGTCCAGTAAATCTCAATGTTCTCAATGTTCCTACTCCCCCCCCCCCCTTTTGAAGTTTTATTTATTTAAATAATCACTACACCCAATGCCGGGGCTCGAACTCACAACCCGGGGATTAAGAGTCACATGCTTTTCCAACTAAGTCAGCAAGGCACCCCAGCAATGCTCTTTCTCTGAAGAAGCCTCAAGTAGATTACAGTGTTTTATTTATTTATTTATTATTATTATTTTTTTAACGTTTACTTATTTTTGAGACAGAGAGAGACAGAGCACTTTCTAGAATGACTCACAGGACCAAAAACAGCCTTGATAGAAGTTTATTATCAACGATGTAAATGAATAGCCGGAGGAAAGGCACGTACAGTGGAGGGGGGTAGGGGGGTGGGGTCGGGTCCCTATGGCATTGATAAGTGGACCACTCCCACTCTCCCAGTACCTGGATGTGGTTACCAACCTAGCAACTCCCCAAACTTCATTATTCTGAGGTTTGTTTTTTTTTTTTTTAAACCAAGCATGATTGTTTAAATCATTTTCCATTGGTGGGGCGCCTGGCTGGCTCAGTCAGTTAAGCATCTGACTTCAGCTCAGGTCATGATCTTGCAGTTTATGAGTTCGAGCCCCACGTGGAGCTCTGTGCTGACAGCTCAGAGCCTGGAGCCTGCTTTGGAGTCTGTGCCTCCCTCTCTCTCTGCCCCTCCCCCGCTCTCACTCTGTGTGTGTGTGTCTCTCTCTCTCAGAAATAAATAAATATTTAAGAAAAATTTTAAATCATTTTCCATGGGCGATTAACTCAACCTCCAGCCCATCCCCCCTGCAGGCAGTTCAGAGGGTGGGGCTGCAAGCTGTAACCCTCCTCCCCTGTGATTGGTTCCCCCGGCGACCAGCCCCCACCCTGAAGCTATCTGGGGTCCCCTGAAAGTCACCTTATTAGCATAAACTCAGCAATGGTTGAAGGGGGCTCCTTGTGAATAACAAAAGACACTCACTCAGGAAATTTCAAGGATTTTAGGAACTGCTGTGCCAGGAACCAGGGGCAAAGACCAGATCTATTTTACATTATATCACAGTTGCACGTAGTAGGGATTAGTGGGGTTTTTTTTGTTTTGTTTTGTTTTGTTTTTTGGTGGAAGCTTTGTTCGTGGTTGCACATACGCGTGTTTGTATGTGCCCTTCTACAGGATCTTGATAGAAACGGGATTTCTTACCATGGACTGTTGTGAAAATTTGGAAAGTTCTAGCACTGAGACACACGTGACTCCCAGAGGGCCCTGTCAAACCTGAGTCATCCGCCGCCGTGCTCGAGCTTCAGGGGGCTGCTCGTGAACATTTCTCTGGTTCTTAATCTCCCCTCTCTGGACGTGTGCTTGCCTGGCTCCTCCTACAACGTGTAGGGTTTGGTTCTTATAATGAATCCTGCATTCTATAATGTGTTAAAAAAAAATTTTTTTTAATGTTTATTCATTTTTGAGAGAGAGAGAGAGAGAGAGAGCGCGCGAGCACAAGCGGGGGAGGGGCAGAGAGAGAGGAAGACACAGAATCCGAAGCAGGTTCCAGGCTCCGAGCTGTCAGCACAGAGCCCGACATGGGACTCAAACACACGGACCACGAAATCATGACCAGAGCCAAAGTCAGATGCTTAACTGACTGAGCCACCCAGGCATCCTGTCCGCGCCACCCCCCCCCCCCCCCCCCATAACGTGTTTTTAAAGTTTGAAAACACTTTACTGGAAGAATCATATTACACAGTATTTACAATGATTTGTGGCCATGTCTAGAAGTTCCACTAAAACTTGTAAAAACAAAGAGGTTCAGAGAAGGAGTGATGTGAACCCTCAGGAAAGGCTCCTTAGAAGCAGTTAACATTGACCGTGGTCTTGAATAACGAGCAACCCACCACCAGTGTTAATGAGAACATGATTCATGATGCTTGTTAAAAACGATAAGGAAGACTTTATTTAAAGGAGACTATCTCGACAGATGTAGGGACCACCTCAGTGGGGGAGAGAGGCTGGGCTCAACTTGGAACACAAGAAAAAGTGGGAATTTATAGCCAAGGAGCGCAGCAGGGGTCAGGGGATGAAAAATTACTAGGAGGAAACATCATTGTATTTGATGTTGATATTTTTCATGCACACAGAGGTCATCTTATACAAGAAATGGAGATCCAGGGCTCCTGGGTGGCTCAGTCGGTTAAGCGTCCGACTTCAGCTCAGGTCATGATCTCGCAGTCTGTGGGTTCAAGCCCCGCGTCGGGCTCTGTGCTGACAGCTCAGAGCCTGGATTTGGCTTCAGATTCTGTGTCTCCCTCTCTCTCTGGCCCTCCCCTGCTTGTGTTCTCTCTCTCTCAAAAGTAAATAAACATTTTTTTAAATTTTTTTTTAACATTTTTATTTATTTTTGAGACAGAGACAGAGCATGAACGGAGGAGGGGCAGAGAGAGAGGGAGACACAGAATCGGAAGCAGGCTCCAGGCTCCGAGCCATCAGCCCAGAGCCCGATGCGGGGCTCGAACTCACGACCGCGAGATCGTGACCTGAGCTGAAGTCGGACGCTTAACCCACTGAGCCACCCAGGTGCCCCAATAAACATTTTTTTAATTAAAAAAAAAAGTTCCTTCAATTTCTCAGACTTCACTCATTCTGCCTATTAAGCAGAAAGGCAGGAGTGCTGGGTCCTGATATTTTTAGGGAATCAGGTCCAACGTCCACACTCCACAGGTGTGGAAACGGAGGCCCAGAAAGATGAAGAGGTGTGCCCCAGGCCACACCTCGTTCTGCCCAGGCAGGGGCAAGAACAGAGGGGACATTTTGCTTCCCCCCCCCTCCCCCCCCACCCCGGGCTCCTTCCTTCCCCACTCACCTCTGCCTCTGCCATCTCAGGCTGGGACATCCAGGAAGGGCAGGGAGAGGAATCAGCTATGTCCCCCCAGTGTGCTGCCCAGTTTTCTGCAAACCCAGGACCTCCCTGGTGCACGTGTTCTATCCCAGGGTGCTGAGACATCCCTCTTGCCTATTTCCAAGGGGAACGAGGATCAAACCAGCCTTTTCCTTTCTCCCCCTCCGCCCAAACACCTAGCTCAGGGCAGAGAAGTGACAAAGACAAAACTGATTTCCTCTCCTGAAATTCCATTTTCCTCTCCTGAAATTCCATTTTCCCAAGACAGGGAGGCACCTGCCCCCCTACCTTACCGCATAGCCCAAGCCTTGGGACAGTTTTCTGTCATCTAGAAAATTCCACCCAACATCTGCTTTGCAGGACCGGCCTTGCTCAGAACTCAAAGCCCTTTCACGTTTATTTTCCCGCTTTTTCCAACAACATCCTCCAAAGGCAGAGAATGGCAAAGATCGATCTTTTAATTTTGCAAGGTGGACAGGGAAAGGTCCAAACAGAAGAGGGGGAAACAGGGAGTCAGAAGAGAGAAGACAGAAGAAGACTGTAGGTCCAGCCTCTGAAAGCCAACTGCTGCTCCAGTCAGGTTCACAGGAAGCCCTAGTCACCCAAGAATGCCGGAAGATTCCATGAGCAGCACGGATGGGGGTGGGGAGCTGGATCCCCATCACCCCCAGGAGACTTCACAGAGCACCGTGACTCCTGACGACACATGAAATGCTCTTAGCCAGGCATCCATCGTGTGATGAGGGCGCCATCACTTGGCACGATGGTGCTTTGCTGTGTCAAACAAGTGTCTCAGCAGAAGCTGGGGACCAGAAATGGCAGGTAGACACAGAATCTGAGGTTTCAGAGACTCTTACAATTGAAGGGGTCTTAGCTATTCCTTAGTCAAACTGTAAGCGCCATCCCTGTTAAGGAGCACAAAGGACGATGGAGAAGATGTCCCTTACCACCAATCCATGTGGGCCTTCTGAGCCTCCTCTAGGGCCATGGCAGATGTGTGGAGAGAAGGGCGCCTGGGTGGCTCAGTCGGTTAAGCCACCTTGATTTCGGTTCAAGTCATGATCTCCCGGTTCGTGGGATCGAGCCCCACATTGGGCTCTGTGCAGACAACAGGGAGCCTGCTTGGGATTCTCTCTCTCTCTCTCTCCCTCTCTCTCTGCTGCTCCCCCACTCGTGCTCCCTCGCTCGCTCAAAATAAATAAACAAACTTAAAGAAAAAAAAAGAACTGTGGTAGGGAAATGGGAAGAAAGGACACTTCGTTACCCTGGATACCATCTGCCATTGTTAAGAGGCGATCACACTCCCTGCTCCCCCTCCTTCAAAGGCCAGCTCGTTGTCTTTTGGCTTCTAAGCAGAAAAGCATAACGTCAAGTGTCCAAAATGAACGGTTGCTGCCCAGAATCCTTCAACTGTTTTCAACATAGCAAAGGATGGAGTTAGGAGACGTTGCCATCATGGAGCCGTGTTTGCTCGTGTGTTTGTTTGGTCAGAGTTCTGTGTGTGAAAGCAGGACTCCAAGAGTTTCTAAGACAGACGGACTGGGGAGGGGCCCGGCTGAGCGCCTTCTGCAAAGGATTCGGAGCCCCTGAGGTTTGAGAACCCCATGCCTCAGCCTCGGCTCCCCCTCCGCTGCCCGAGTTACAGGCTCCTCTGAGGCTCTGACTCAGGCCGGAAGCTCTCCCCGGGAAAAATAGGCCAGCACAGACTTTTGCCTACAATTTCGGGGAAGGGGGGAGGGAGGTTCAGAGACCACCGTGAAGCTCATTCTAGAAAAGCCTTAAGGATCCGGATATGCGGCCCGGCCTGCCCGTTCTGCCTATATAGAACCGTATATCCTTACTGTCCATTCCAGGACTTTGGATCTGGACCCCAGACAAGGTCACAGTGCCGGTCATATTTCATTCGGTTGGCTGGGACCGACAGCAGGTGCTGGAGCCTGGCTGTCACCACAAACCCCACCAGGGCCTCAAGGACAGCGCCGCCCTCCCCCCCCAACCCGCCCCCAGTTTAAGGGCTTTCCAGAAGGGGAAGGAGGAGGATGGCCATAGGGTTGGCACTCTAAACCTTGTCCTAATGATATCTTTTTGGGCATCAAAACCCAGATTTAAAAAAAAATTTTTTTAATGTTTATTTATTTTTGACAGAGAGAGAGAGAGCGAGAGAGAGCATGAGTGGGGGAGGGGCAGAGAGAGAGAGGGAGACACAGAATCCCAAGCAGGCTCCGGGCTCCGAGCTGTCAGCACAGAGCCCGACGCGGGGCTAGAAATCACAGACCGCGAGATCATGACCTGAGCAGAAGTCGGAGGCTCAACCGACTGAGCCCCTCAGGCGCCCCAAAACCCAGATTTAAGAAGCGGCGGGGGGGGGGGGGGGGGGGCGGAGGGAGGGGGAGAAAGAAATTTGTCCCTTTGGCTCCAAGGAAAAATGAAGGCTGCACCAACCCACTGTCACCACTAGATGGCGGTCATAGAAACAAAGTCTCAAAAAGGCCAGGCGTGCCTAGGAGCCCAGATTCGGCTTCCGCCCATCTCTTGTTTTGGCCTCCGGAGTGTGCATAAATATCTCCTGGAAAACCTCACAGAAAAATCTAGTTTTCCAGACTCGCTTGAAAACCCATCCCAATGCCACGAGGCAGGCCTGCATCTCTCAAAGCATCAGTCCCCAGGAACGGGGACTGTCACTGGGTTTCCTGTTTGCCTTGTCTTCTCCTCGTCCTCCCTGGTCACTGATCCGCTGCACCTGCCTGGCCTCTGTAGGGCCACCCCCCATGGCCCGACACCACCTAAGAGGGTGTCGGGTGAGGTGCACAGGTAGTTTTCAGAAAATTGGCGATTCAGGGCAGGAAAATGGAAGCTCAGAATTGCCTGCGTATGTTTTTCCGTTCTAATATTTTACCCTTTACTCTGACTTTTCTGTCTGCACCCCTGTTTCCCCTCCCATACCCCAAGGTGGGTGAGGTGCCCCTGATACGTGCCCTCACAGCACACTGAAGGGCCCTATCATAGGGCTTACCTTATTATGGCCACCCAGAATGTCACCGCCCCTGCCATTTGTACATAAATTCCCGAGTGGGCATCCACATCCCCGGGGAAGTATTGTTACAGCACCAGACAGCTGGGCCCCACCCCTAAGGGTCTGATTCAGTGGGTCTGGGATGGGGCCTGAGAATCTGCATTTGTACCAAGCTTTTGGGGGTGCTGATGCTGATGGACTGGGATCCGACGGCATGTTGAGAATCTCTGCTCTTGGTGGATCTTTTTCAGAATGCCAGCTTCTATAAATACAGATTTTTAACTTTTAAAAAATGTTGTATCTTAGTTTTTGAGAGACAAAGCCCGAGCAGGGGAGGGGCAGGGAGAGAGGGAGACACAGAATCCGAAGCAGGCTCCGGGCTCCGAGCTGTCAGCACAGAGCCTGATGTGGGGCTTGAACCCACAAACCTGAGTCGAAGTCAGACGCTTAAGCGACAGAGCCACCCAGGCACCCCTTAGATTTTTTTATGTTTATTTATTCATTTGAGAGAGAGAGAGAGTAGTGCTCTCTCCGGCTCTCTACCCCTCCTCCACTCGTGCTCTCTTTCTCTCTCAAAATAAATAAATAAACCTTAAAAAAATAAGACAGATCAGATCAGGTTGATACCATTTGCCAGATACCTCCCACAGCCCTCCCCAAATCGCATGGTAAAGTAAAAGGGTAGCGAGTATCGGGCCAACATTGCCGATCAAGCAAAGCATTCCCGCCTTCTGAGCCCCGACGGTAGGGCCTCAGAGTCCTTCTTAACACAACACCCAGAGCCGCGACTCTGAACCAATCTGAGCTGGCGCACGAGGTGCAAACCGCTTTGTGCCTGATTCCCTGGAAAGACACGGCTTGAAAGGAGATGCCCTTAAAGGAATCGCCGCCCTTCTTAAATCCTGGACCCGAACGCATCAGGGAAGATGGGCAAATCTTCCACCGTGTTCTGGCAGGAAGCAACTGTTCAGCAAACGGAACATAGAGCATCACCCGAAGGTTCGGTTACCTTTGGGGTTTGGGTCACGGGAAGGCAGTCGGCAAAGGAATTCTGTGGGCAACTAAGTTAAAGTGAAGCCCCCTGAGAACAAAGCCCCAGACGGGTAGGAACACTTCCCCCTCCTGCGCGGCTCAGCTGCAAAACAGATGGAGGGAAAAATGAGGGTACGCTGCCACCAAGTGGTCACGGCTGGTCACAGGCTGCGGCTAAGGAAGTCCCCCAAGCCGATACCCACCTAAGGAGCGGATGCCACGGAGAACAAAAAGTGTAATTCTTTTATTTCGGTGTCTTCCCGCAAACGGAAACACGCGCTCCCGTTTCGGTATAGAAACCGCTTGGAAAAAGTAGCATCCCCACGAAAGAGAGTCGAAATCTTTTAATATCCCAGACCAGAAAGAATGGACGGATTGGGAATTCAACTCAGGCCCCTTGGATCCCATCCAGATGTTCGAGCAGCTGGTCGCACTGAGTCCCCTCCAGTCAATTACTTTTCTTGATGTTTCCAATCAACAGTGTTATATATGTGATGCTATAAAATTTTATATTTAATATTAGCTCATAACTCAGGATCCTAAACCAGATGTTTTGGGCGAGAGAGACATTGATGACTTATCAGTAGATTGAACCCAGGCCACTGGCTGCTGTCCAGGCATTTTACCAGCTGAGCTGCAAAGCACAGCCGTTGTCACCCATCTCCCTTCAGGTATGGGGGTGGGGTAGGGAGGGAGAAGGAACATGAATACGGACGGAAAGCCGCATTCGAGAAGATCTTTATGAGGTTTTTTCCCTCTCTTACAAAACAGAAGCTTGTAGTCGTCTCAAGTAACAACAGTCTGGTATTAGCAGTCCTCTGAACATATGCCCCCAGTTGACTCTCACAAACCAGGTGTGATAATGTCTTTACGTTTATTTTCTCTTCTTTATGCTAGAGAGAGACAGCAAGCAAGTATGAGCAGGGGAGGGGCAGAGAGAGAGGGAGAGAGAATCCCAAGCTGGCTCCACGCTGTAGGCACAGAGCCCCACACGGGGCTCAATCCCACGACCCTGGGATCGTGACCTGAGCCACAATCAGGAGCCGGATGCTTGACTGACCGAGCCCCCCAGGCGCCCCTGTCTTTACATTTTTAATGGATTTTTCCTCCTCCAGAGATTCCGCCGTGGCTCTTACCCCCGTCCAAGCAGCGGGGGCCACTCATGGAAGGCAGAACGGGAAGCAGAGAACAAAGAAGCCTTCTGGGCTGTGGTTCCAGGATCCCAAAGGAGAGGAGGCATCCCTGTCCCACCATCCCTCTTGAGAAACATCCTCCAGTCTGTGGCTAGGGGCCCAGAATCACGGATGGGTCCCCAAGAAACAGGTTCCGTGGCTGGCTTCCTGGGTCACAGTCCTGGGGAGGCAACAGAGCCCAGAGAGGG
Source organism: Panthera leo (assembly GCF_018350215.1). Classification (NCBI taxonomy): domain Eukaryota; kingdom Metazoa; phylum Chordata; class Mammalia; order Carnivora; family Felidae; genus Panthera; species Panthera leo. The sequence goes on along the minus strand of NC_056692.1, from coordinate 6,894,651 downwards.
GCCAGGGGGATCCCAAAGGAGATAATCCCTGAAAATCAAGCGCTTCGCAGGCTGTTGGGGATACAGCAGGTGGTTGATGAATTGTGGCCATGACTGCGTTTATCATGGTACTAAGTTACATTTCAGATGCCTCGATGATCACCAAAGCCAAGTGTCCTGTGGGATGCTTCCTCAGCGAGGGACAGACTGCACAGATGAGTCTCCCCATTTCTAGTTTTCCTCCTCACACCAGACAGGACTACTTTTAATTCAATTTCCTAAAATGAGCCAATCTAAGCCAATATGTGGTTAACTTCATGTGTCAACTTGGTAAGGCCACAGTGCCCAGATATTTAGCCAGACATTATTCTAGATATTTCTGTAAAGGTATTTTTTTTTAATTTTTTTAGCGTTTATTTTTGAGACAGGGAGACAGAGCATGAACGGGGGAGGGTCAGAGAGAGAGGGAGGCACAGAAACCGAAATAGGCTCCAGGCTCCGAGCTGTCAGCACAGAGCCTGACGCGAGGCTCACACTCATGGACCGCGAGATCATGACCTGAGCTGAAGTCGGACGCCCAACCGACTGAGCCACCCAGGCGCCCCTCTGTAAAGGCATTTTTAAGAAAAGATTAAGATTTAGGTCAGTAGGCTTTGAGTAAAGCAGATGACTCTCCAGGATGTGGGTGGGCCGCGTCCAATAAGTCGAAGGCCTGCATGGAAAAACACAAACAGACAAACACAAAAACTGAGCCTTCCGGAGGAAGAGGGAATTCTGCCAGCAGGAGGCCTTCGGACTCAATTATAATTCTTCTATGTCTCTGGCCCACTGGTTCACCCTGCAGATTTCGAATTTGCCACTTCCCATGATCACGGAAGCCAGTTCCTTAAAATAAATCATTCTCTTCCTACACACACACACACACACACACACACACACACACACACACAGTAGTAGTTCTTTGGAGAAGCCTAATACACAGGTGATTCCACAAAATCATCATGGAACCCACGTAAACGGTTTTCCCGTGGGCCAGGCCACCCTGCTGTACTGAAAGGCAGAATTCCTGGATGTCTTCTGGTGAAATACTAGGAGAATAAATCTCCCTGAAACTCAGTTTCTTCATCCACAAAACCAGGAGACTGGATTCTATCAGGAGAGGCCGATAGATCCAGAGTGCTGGCCATCTGTAATCTACGAGTGGTGGCATATCCTGAAACAGTGTTAAGAAGGATTCTGAGGTAGCAGCCATGGCAAGGGGGGGCCACATGCTAGGATCTCCTGATGGTGTGTGCGGAGTGGGGACTGTGTGACCACGTGGGGCCCCTCCCCTGTCCTGATGGAGCCCGACCTCTTGGCATTTGCCAGCTTGAATTTGCCCTCTTCACCACATTCTTTCCTTGGGAGGGTCCGCGTTTGACTCGTTTCGATCTGACTCACTGGCGGCTTATTCCCGGGGCCCCCTTTTCTGGCTGTCCCTTCTCCGTTTTGGTTTTTCGGCTCTGGGAGTGTTGCCGTGTCTCCCGGGTGGGCCGGCTCGGGCCCCATTTTCTCCGCTGCCTGCCGGAGAGACTCCCCGCCCCCCCCCCCCCCGCAGGAGATCTCAGCGAGCCCCAGGGTTTCAAGGAACATCGAAATGTGAACGGATCCCAATCTTCTACTGACAACCTTCAACTCTTCTCGAACCCTGGTCACGCATGCGGCGGTCTGCAGCACCATGCAAATGGAACTCTCCTCTCTCTGCCTTTCACGGTCCTACCAAAGGCAATGTCATCTGCGCTTACCCAGGCCAAAGCCTTGGAGCTCCCCCTTGATTCCCGAATCTCCTGGATCCCCCGCTCCACCCCTGCGTCCGTCAGGATCCAGGATGAGACTCCAGTGCAAAGAGGGAGGGAGGTGGGGAAGGAAGGAGGGAGGAAGAAGGAAAGAGAGAGGGGAAGGGGAGGGGGTGACAGAGAGAAGGATGCGGGGAGAGACGACTACGCATCACTACTTGCTCAGTTTCAGTCCTTTACCTCTGCTGCTTCCTATAATCCTTATAGGATTATACAATCCTTCCTATAATCCTTCCTATAATCCTATAATCCCAGGGAGCTGGGTCCAGAGCAGCTACGAAGCTTGCCCCACGTTACCTGGCTGGTCTAGTTCATGCCCAAGACCCGAACTCCGTGGATCCCTGAGGGCACTATGCTGCCTCCATAGATGCCCAGCTTCGCCCTGGGCCACTCCTGACACCTGGGGCCATCAGCAGCCCCCACACCCGACACACCTGTGTTCCCAGCATCCAGGCTCTTGTGTCCACCCCTCAGGATCCTGCTGTAGTGTTTCTCAAACTCCAGCCATGTGAGGAACGCCACTGCCTGGAACAATTACATCGAAGACCCTCAGAATGCACCTGACAACCCCAGCGGGGGCTAAGAATTAAATAGTAAACCCTGGGGGCGCCCGGGGGGCTCATTCGGTCAAGCGCCCGACTCTTGATTTCAGCTCCAGTCGTGCACGATCTCACGGTTCGTGAGTTCGAGCCCCACGTCAGGCTCTGCGCTGGGTCAGCACAGAGCCTGCTTGGATTTGCTCTCTCCCCCTCTCTCCGCTCCTACTCCATTCATGCTCTGTCTCTCTCTGGCTCGCTCTCTCTCTCTCTCTCTCTCTCTCAAAATAAATAAATCAACTGAAATAGTAAATCCTGGCCCCTTTGGAGATGCAGGCTTGGAGGTGGGCAGACGTTCCTGAGGCCGGTGGTGATTGTGTTATTCACTTCAGAAGAGCTTTGAAAGGAAAAGAGCCATCTGAAGGATTCGTCTGGAAGTCCCAGGTCCCCCGGAGTCAATCAACCACCTCTCAGGGGTCTGGGGACCCCAGCCTGATTAACCCTGGCCTTCAGCAGCATAAGGTTAAACCGCCAGGGCTCCTGATCATCTGACTTTTGCTGGCTTCCAGGCACACCTCCTGGTCCTACTTTATCCTGAATTTAGGCTCCAGTGATGGCTGTTGTTTGGAACACAAAATAGGGAAGTGGGGGGGGGGGTGATGGAGACGGGGAGTTGGGGACCTGGGTTTGCATTCTGGCTCCGTGCCTTTTGTAATCTCCGGCAGGCTAATCCCTTTCTGCCTCAGTTTTCGCCTCTGTGAAATGGGTATAATGATAATAGCACACGCCCAGCAGGCTCGCTTGTGAATGTTGCATGATTTACGCATTTAAATTCACAGAAGCCTGCCGATCACCGAGTTCGCACTCAGTGAACCGTTTCGGGTCGTTCTTCGGATACACTCCCGTCTTCCATGTCTCCAACCTGTTCCCTCGGCTGGGACAGCTTTCCTCATCCTGCCGTTCTGGAAATCTCCTGTTAACTTTTCACAATGCCACACGTGGCACGTATTCTGTGAGAAGCCGCCCCGACACCACTCTTTTTTTTTTTTTTTAATGTTTATTTATTTTTGAGACAGAGAGAGACAGAGTATGAATGGGGGAGGGTCAGAGAGAGAGGGAGACACAGAATCTGAAGCAGGCTCCAGGCTCTGAGCTGTCAGCACAGAGCCGACTCGGGGCTCGAACTCACGGACCGTGAGATCATGACCTGAGCCGAAGTCGGACGCTTAACCGGCTGAGCCACCCAGGTGCCCCCCCGACACCACTCTTTTGTCCCCAGAGCGTCCCATCGTTAACACACCCCCACAAATCAGTTGTTTAATTGTGTACCGGATAGGACTTCCATCAACAGCGACAAAAATCAGCTGTGCAAAAATAACCCTCTTTCTCTTAACTGCATTTGAGCCGCTATGTGGAGTTAGTGGAAAATTCAGGCCCCACGGTGGCAGGATCCCCCGGGGTTTCCCTGGGGCCAAGTCAGGTTCATGTTCCTCTGCTCAGGCTGCCATAACAAAATACCAAAGGCTGGGGGCGCTCAAACCACAGACACATATTTGTCACGGTCACCCTGGTGGCCTCATTACACTTAATTTACCCTCATTAACTTTTTAAGTTTATCCATTTATTTTGAGAGAGACAGAGACAGCACAAGCAGGGGAGGGTCAGGGAGAGAGAGAGGATCCCAAGCAGGTTCTGAGCTGCCAGCACAGAGCCTGACTCCGGGCTTGAACTCACAAAACCATGAAATCATGACTTGAGCCGAAACCAAGAGTTGGACGCTTAAATGACTGAGTCACCCAGGTGCCCCTACTCTCATTAACTTAAATACCTGACGAAAAGCTGTATCTCCAAATACAGTCGCATCCTGAGGTTACTCAAGGTTAGGGCCTCAGTGTATGAATTTGGGGGGAACACAATTCAGTCCATAATATGGGGTATCGATTAAGCTGACACATTATTAAGGCAAATGGGGGCGGGGAGGAACTATGTGATTCCCAGTCATCAGGCCACAGGGATTTGGGATTCTCATCATCTAGGTCAGATGACCCATGTGCCCAGAAGCCCCAGGCAGCCATGTCCCCGCCCCTCCCCCCACCCCCAGGTCTTACAGCCTTCAGGGGGCATTAAAGGTAGCTCACGAGGTGTTTGAAGGGAAAGAGGGGAGACCCAAAAGAAGAGGAAAATATCACGGAACAATGTGCCTTGCTCTGTTGGAAGCATGTAAAATTTACATAGATTGTGGGATGGACAGAAGTATGGGCAGATGATAGATGGTGATAAAGCACGTGTGGCGAATGTTCGTGGCAAGGGTTAACGGTGGGATCGAAGTACTGGGTGGATGGGTGGGTGTTCAACGTAGGTTTGAAATCTCAGTATAACTTGGCGGGGCCAAAATATTATGGTTCACGTTTGCCACAAGCTCTTGGTGAATGAAATATGGTGCTTTCCTTCTTACTGGAAACACAGAGGGCTTAGCTCTTGATAGAAGCCCTAAGGACAGGTAGAGGCTGTGGCCCCAGAGCGCCCCCTCGTGGCCAGGGCAGGCGTCACACGCCTCGGGACAGCTCTGCTGTGACCCGACCCTGCCCTGGGACCAGGTTTCCCCACTCTGACCCTGACACCTGGAGGCAGAGCCCACAGGGCCGGCAGATTGTAGGAGCCACGCAGACGATGTTTCATTGACCACGTGAGAAAGATCTAGAAGGTGTGCTGGTAATCAGAAGTCTTAACTGTTCCGCCCAGTGCCAGCTGAGCTCACCTTCTAGGTAAGTGTTAGGGCTGGCCTCCCTACACCTGCGAATATTCTGATAAAGCAGAGAGGGAGGTGCTTTACAGCCTCTTGCCCCGCCTCTAGGCAAGAGTCTGAATTCCCTCGTTTCAGACTCTGGTTCAGATTTAGCAGCTGGGATCCTATCGAGAGGGGCCCCCGAAGTTCTCCCTTCTAATGTTCAGGGCAGCAGATAAAGGGAGAGCTGAGGTGGGGGGTGGGGGTTCTAGGTACAAAGGGGCAGGGGGAGAAGAGGTCAGAGTGAGTTGTTAGGGGCTGAACTGTGCCCCTCAAAATTCATAGGTTGCAACGCCAATCCCCAGGATTTCAAAATGTTTTCAGAGTCTTTAAAGATGTGATTACGTTACAATGAGCCCATGATGGTAGGCTGGTGTCCTTATCAGAAGAAATTTGGAGACCCCCCACGAGAGACACCTCGGGAGAAACCAACCCTTACAACCTTGACCTCGGATGTCCAGCTTCCAGATTGGTGAGAAAATAAGTTTCTGTTCAAGCCCCCCAGTCTGTGGTACTCTGTTATGGTAGCCGGAGCCAAAGGACAGCCGGTGGGCCCTCTGTGCCCTCAGCTCTTACGGAGAACCCCGCACCCCAAGTCTGGGCACTGTGCCTGATGCTGAGGATAGAAAATGAATAAAGCCTACGAGGCATTAACTGTGGCCGAGCCTGACGCAGGCTAAGCCAATTGTTTTTGTTTGAGACTCCTGCTGTGTTAAAATCTAGTGCAGAGCTTTTTTGGGGGCATCTGGGTGGTTCAGTCAGTTAAGCATCCGACTTCGGCTCAGGTCATGATCTCAAGGCTCTTGGGTTCGAGCCCCGTGTGGGCCTCTGGGCTGACGGCTCGGAGATTGGAGCCTGTTTCGGATTCTGTGTGTGTCTCTCCCTCTCTCTCTGCCCCTCCTCTGCTTACACTCTGTCTTTCAAAAATAAACACTAAAAAAAAATTAATCCACAGTATAGACAAGGGATCCGCAAACCACCTCTGTGAAGGGCCACGTCGTCAAAGTTCGGGGTCCGTCACTGTCTGTGGTAGGGTCAAAGCAGCCATTGACAACACATAAATAGTGTGCAGATATGTTCCAATAAAGCTTTATTTACAAAAACAGATGGTGGGCTGATTTGGCCCCCGGCCTTTTGCTGTTGACCTGTGGTATAGACAGTATAATCCAGTTAGGGCCCACAAGTTTAAAGCTGTACGAAAACCACCTTCATTCAATCCTGCTACGAATGAACCGTGTAACCTCAGGCAGAAATACTAGCAACATTTAAATCTGAGTCCCTCCCTGAATGAGCCTAGGCCAAACCATCTGAATGTTATTTCTGCCCAAAGGTAAGCTGATTTACGGGTTAGGCCTGCAGGCTTTGAAGTCGGTTGTGTAGACAATAAACTAGCTATCAAGCTTCTGAGCCTGTTTTGCCTTCTGTGAAATGGGGCACAACTGCATCCTAGCAGATTTGTGAGTGGTATTAAATGAGGTAATCCATGCAGAGGCTTAGATTAATAAGCAAAGCCTGGGGTGGGGGGAGGGGTCAGCCCCGGAGAATGTAGCTGGGAGGCTAAGCTACGAAATTGCTGCTTGAACCCTTTCCAAGTTCTTAGTAACAGAGAATAGGTAGTTTGAGAAACTGCTGAGGAATTTGAGGGCAATATAAGTTGTCTTTGGAAGACTCTATGGTTTGTTTCAAAATAACTTGTTTTTTGTTAAAGCTCATTTATTTTCAGAGGGAGGGGGAGGAAGGGCAGAGAGAGGGAATCCCAAGCAGGCTCCACACTGTCCGTGCAGAGCCCACCTCGGGGCTCGAACTCACAAACGGTGAGGTCATGATTTGAGCCGAAATCAAGAGTTGGACCCGTCACCGACTGAGCCACCCAGGTGCCCCATAACTTAAAAAAAAAAAATCCTGTGGTGTTGTTCCTAGGGGTCTAAACCGGGAACACCTGTTAGACCCCAGCGCCGACAAGAACATCGTTGTCCACATTCCCTTCTGACATTTTCCTCTGCTCTGGGGCCACACCCCCATCCCAGCCCCGAAGACACCAGGTTTCTGAGGGTTTTGGTGGCAAGCCTATGTCTGCACACCAGCGTCTTGGCACGGTATCTAGAACCCAATATAAGCTCCATGCGTTGATTGAATAAATACGTGAATGAATGTATTGTATGGGGAAGGCCCAGCGGGTGCTTGGGGTCCCCAGATTAGGTGTCCCTTGGTCAGATTACGAGAGCCGTGGGAGCTCAGGATTTGCCTCGGCTTTGTGGGTGTGGAAGTTAAGATTTGTGAGGTACACAGGAGAGATGGTTGGGGTGAGGGGACTCACTCATGGCAACCGTATCTACAAGTGTAGATTCCGGAGACCCAAGTTGTAAGTTACACGTTTATATCTGCCCAGCTACAGAAATACACCTACGCCAGCGTTGGCTGGCCACCTTATTCTGCCCGATGGCCACATCTTCATGGGTAAGGAGTTCAGTCGCTTCTGGGGAAGCATGGGCTCTTCCGTTCCAAATGTCTTTGATACTTCTGTCTCCCTTCCCCTCGAGTCTGGGTGGGTCGGATTGTGACTTGCTTTGACCTCTGAGCCTAATCCTTCGGAAGCCCTGACATCCCACTTTTGCCTTCTTGGGAACTGGTCACCATTGTAAAGAAGCTCACCCTGACTGTCCAAGGAGAATGATTTAGGTGTAGAGTCTCCCTGGAGGTGTACCAAGGCCCGAGACAGGTGAGCGAGGCCAATGGTGGACACTTCTCCGACCATTCAGCTACTATGGCAATCAACACAAGGGACAGAGATGAGCCATCCCCGGTGAGCAAAATGGTAAGCGTTACAATGACTGGAGATGGTTTTCAAGCCTCTTGAGTTTTGAGGTTGTTCGCACACCCAGAAGTGCACGCTTTAAAAGAAAAGAGGTTCAATGCGAGAGGAACTCGTTGGATTATATAAATTGCTGGGATTGCTGAATTTGGAAAGCCCTCTGTCCCTGTTGCCCTGATGTCAGGTTCCTTCTACCCTAGCAAATCTGGAGAGACTCTTCTGTCTGACTCTCTGACTTACCCTTGCCTCGGTCTGTTAGGCATCCGACTTCGGCTCAGGTCATGATCTCGCGGTTCGTGGGTTCAAGCCCCACGTTGGGCTCTGTGCTGACAGCTCGGAGCCTGGAGCCTGCTTCGGATTCTGTGTCTCCCTCTCTCTCTACTTCTTTCCCACTGGCACTCTGTCTCTCTCTCTCAAAAATGAAGACATAAAAAAAATTTGGAACATCTTCTTGTTCTAAGATCTTTTTTCAAAGTACCAGTCAGACCATCCCATCTGATAACACCCTTGTTGTGGTCTTGATTGAATTTCGAGCCCTGTTCAACTGCAAGGACATAAATTCATTTAAACGACCGGGTTCTTCCTAACTTCCTGCTATTTCTTGCCTTCCATAACCCAGGCCCTATCCTAGGAGCCGATGATACAGTAGAGAATGAGACTGACCAAGCCCTGTTCTCGGGGATCATTCCAATATTACCTCCGATTGGGCAAGTTACCTCGGTCTTCGTATATTAGGCATAAACCTAAGACCCAGAGCATCATTACAGAAGGGCATACCATGCCCTGGAAATGACCTGATAGCCAGCTTTCCCTAACTTTTTCACCCATCTCTTGGAATTTTATACAAATAGATGACCAGTAGGGATTCTTCCGATATTTTTTAAGGTATTGGGATTACCTGACAGATATGAGCCTGGGGAACCAGTAAAAGAGAACCAAAATTTACTTTAGTCTGTGGAATTTAACGCTTTCAAAAAAGGATCAAAGTAGTCATCAAAGGAAAAATCAGCATACATTGAACTTGTTAACTTAAAAAAGTGTAATCGTTTATTTTGTCCCCCTTGCCAGGTTTCTTGAGATATAATTGACCTATAATAGTGTGTAACTTTAAGGTGCACAACAAGATGATGTAAGTATGTGTTGCAAAATGATTATCACCATGTAACTAATACCCATCACCTCGCAGTTATCTGTGTGTCTGTGTGTGGTTCTCAGAATTTTTAAGATCTATTCTCTTAGTAACTTTCAAGTATACAGTATTGTTTTCTTTAAAGTTTATTCATCTATTTTGAGAGACACACAGACCGCGCAAGGAGGGGGAGGGTCAGAGAGAGAGGGAGACAGAATCCCAAGCAGACTCCGTGCTGCCCGTGCAGAGCCCGAGACGGGGCTTGAACTCATGAAACTGTGAGATAGTGACCTGAGCCGAAACCAAGAGTCGGACGCTTAACTGACTGAGCCACCCGGGTGCCCCACAGTATTGTTAATTATAGTCACCGTGCTGTACATTAGATCCCCAGAACTTATTCATCTTATAACTGAGTCTGTACCCTTTGACTCCCTTCAACCATTTCCTTCACTCTTCCAGCTCCTGGTACCCACCAACCTACTGTTTCTCTGGGTTCAATTCTTTCTAGATTCCATCTATGACGGACATCATACAGTAGGTCTTTCTCTGACGAATTACACTTGGCATAATGCCCTCAAGGTTCACCCATGGTGTTGCAAATCTTTGTTATGACTGATAATGTTTTACATATTATTAGTACATATACTATGTATTGTTACATAAATATCTTATATGCAAATGCATATGTAAATTATATATATATGAAGATGTAAGATATATACGTATATATATCTCACATTTTCTTTATCCATTCATCCACCAACGGACACCCAAGTTGTCTCCACGTCTTGGCTGTTGTGAATAATGCTGCAGTGAACATGGGGGCGCAGGTATCTCTTCAAGACGATTTCATTTTCTTTAGACGTGTGCCCCGAAGCGGGATGGCTGGATCCTATGGTTCCATTTTTAATTTTTTAAAGGAACCTCCGTACTGTTTTCCCTCGTAGCGGCACCAATTTAAACCCCCACCGACAGTGCACAAGGGCTCATTTTACTTCACGTCCTCACCAACACTTGTCTTTTTGATAAAAACCATTCGAACAGGTGTGAGGTGATGTCTTGTGGATTTGATCTGCGTCTTCCTGACAATTAGTGATGTTTGGCACCTTTTCATGTACTTGTTGGCCATTTTCGGTTTTCCTCAGAAGGAAAAATGATTCCTTTGCCCATTTAAAAAAACAATTTTATTTGAGAGAGAGCACATGCTAGCAGGGAAAAGGGGCAGAGAGGGAGGGAGAGAATCCCAGGTGAATTCTGCTAAGGGGCTTGATCCCACCATCCCTGGGATCATGACCTGACCTGAGCCTAATTGAGCCACACCCAGGTGCCCCTTTGCCCATTTTTAAACTGGAGTTTTTTTTTTTGCTATTGAATTGTAGGCGTTCTTTATGTAGTCTGGATATTAACCCTTTATCAGACACCTGGTTTGCAGATCTTTTCTCTCATTCTGTCTGTTGCCTCTTCATTTTGTTGATCGAGTGTTGTTTCTAGTTTGCATGAATTTGGGGGATGGTAGTACCATAACCTTTTCAGAAGTTCAGCCTTCTACAGTAGCAGATCTGCAGTTTTCCTGACGCTCACCAGGAAGGTGACTTCAAGCACAAAATGTATTTTTACACAGTTGTGCCCCAACCTTCCATAGAACCAGCTTCATAATTGCGTGGAGCTCCTGGGTAAATCATCTTGCCCGTTTGAGGGCGCTCCTTGTATCTCTAGTGGCTTTAACTGAGCTCTCTCTCAGGGAGAAATCCTCATTAGCTATGCGAGGGGATAGGAAGTCCTTTTACTGCTTTGCAAAGGGCTGGTCCTGGGACACTTACTCCTGCGAAGTCCCCGCCCAGCATCTCTTTAGCCACCTGTCGTTGGTTCCAATATATTTTGCGTGGGTTGAAGTACTCTACTTTTTATTTCTGCTACCATCAACTGAGTGCCTCTTTTGTGCCGGCGCCAAAGTGCTTTCAATATATTATCAGGTGCTTTAATTATAAAAATCTGGCATAGATTGTTATGCCCAGAATTCGTGATCCCCAAAGACCACTAGGGAGCCGAATCCGATGCAAAAGCAAAAGAGCCTTTATTCGAGCTAGCTTGAGCTCAATCCCCTACCTGCACCGACGCAGCGGTGAGATACCAGGGGGAGAGAGCGAGTTTCAAAAGGACCAAGGTTTTATTGGGGACTAGGGGCAGTTGGTGAGGTAATGGCTGTGGCCTCAGCCGATTGGCTGGGGAAGGGTCCGAGTCCTGTTAGGCAGGTGAGCGGGAGGTTACTCAAGGGGAGGAGGCGTGGTCAAGGTGAAGGACACAGAACAAGATGGAGTTGGCCGGGGTAGGCCTGCCCTTTCATAGATAACTAACTACCCCCACCCCACCTTACAGATAAGCAAACTGAGGCTCAGACAGGTCGAGATCACCCCATTAACAAACGAACCAAGACTCTCTTGCTCCAGGACTTGTTCCCTTAACCCCTAATGGATTATTCTTGCTTTTCTTCCCCAAAGATAGTAAAACAATCTTTAGGAGCCTGCATTCATTCATGCGAATCACTGGAAATAAAATTAGCGAAGGCACCTACGCTAACGCTCTCTAGAACTTACCCCCTCACATTTCATCCTAACAACCACCACAACTAAGAACGAACCAAAGTTCCAAGGGCTGACTCGCCGAGCGGGGCACATCACGACCCCTGGAAAAAGGGATCAACCGCCCCGTGCACCCAACGAAAACTCCCAAGAATCGGCTCCTATGCTAGGTGGCTTTTTCCGGCTCTGCGCTCCCGGAAGTCCCACCCCAAGCGAAACAGTTTCCGGAAAGAATCGACGCAGGGAAAGCCGGAAAGAGATAGGGGGCGGGGCCGTCCGGGGCGCTCTAGTATGCCCCCACTCTATGGCCGTCCCCAATTGACAAGCCGCGAGGGGCAAGGCTCTTCGCTATTGGACGCGTGGCCCCGCGTAGGTGGGCAGTTCGGCGCGCGGCGCTCTGATTGGCTGGGCCCGCCACGCGGGGCGGAGGGGCGGGGCGTGGGGGGGCACCAGGAGCCCAGTGACCCGCAGCCTTAGGAGCGCGGGCGGAGGCCGGCGCATGTGGGCTTTTCGCTCGGTGCTGCTGCTGCGGTCCGCGGCCGGGCGCGCCATGTCGCAGGGACCCGCCCGCCGCCAGCGGCCGCCCAAGGACCCGCTGCGGCACCTGCGCACGCGGGAGAAGCGTGGCGCGGCGTGGGAGCCCGGGGGCCCGAACACCGTGTACCTGCAGGTGGTGGCGGCCGGCGGCCGGGACGTGGGCGCGGCGCTCTACGTCTTCTCCGAGTACAACCGGTCAGTGCGCCGCCCCGGAGTCCGGCCGGGCCTAGGCGGCGTCCCCTCGTCGCGCCCCGCCCGCCCTCGGGGCTGCGGTGTCTCCGCGTCACCCGTGGGGAGTTCCGCTGCTGCAGCCGAGCTTGGCCCCTTGGGGGGTGCGGGGGGTCCCAGATGCCCTACACCCCCACGGCCGTGGGGTTCCCGGGGGCCTCTGAGAGCTGCACACTTGGGCAGGAGCGTCCTCTTTCCAACCCTTGGGCCCCGAGCCCCCTCGTGGCACACTTTGGCCGCACGACCTCCCGTGTGCCCCGACACCGGGACCTCATGGTTGGCGTGTGGGGTGGTATCAGGTCTGGTGAGGTGATGGGGGAGAGGACCCATCTCGCTCCAGCACCAGCCTGCTACACAGGCCCCCAGTCCCCTGCTCGCCGCTCCTCTAAGGAGGGTTCGTTCCCAAGCAGCATCTTCACGCCAGAAATGCAGCCCAGGAGCGCAACGTGTGTTTTTCTCGAAGCGAACAGTAAAGCATGTAAAACGGTGGCAGAGCTTTTACAGAGTAGCATCTCCTGAATGTCTTGCGTAACGTGTGTCCTGTAGGTATCTCTTCAACTGTGGAGAAGGCGTCCAGCGACTCATGCAGGAGCACAAGTGAGTCTGCCGTTTTCTCTTGGGGCGGAGGTGATTGTGGGCCCTGAACGCCGAGGTGACAGACAGGAGTGCTTCTGAAGCAGCACAGAGGGTCCCTGTGTTGCTCAAGTGTTCTGTCTTTCTTAGGTTGAAGGTGGCTCGTTTGGATAACATATTCCTGACCCGAATGCACTGGTGTAATGTTGGGGGGCTGTGTGGTAAGTATATTCTTTCTGAAGTTAGAGGCTGGAGGGAAGTCTGGGATTTTTAGGCTGCCCTGTTCGTTTTTTGTTGTTGTTTTTTGTTTGTTCATTTTTGCCCATCTTCTGAGCCCACGGGAGCTGGAGTCTTTTTTCTTTTTTTTTTTTTAATGCTTATTTTTGAGAGAGAGAGACAGAACATGAGCAGGGGAAGGGCAGACACACACACACACACACACACACACACACACACACACACACACACAGAATCAGAAGCAGGCTCCAGGCTCCGAGCTGTCAGCACAGACCCCGATGCAGGGCTGGAACTCAGAAACCCTGAGATCATGACCTGAGCTGAAGTCGGGCCACCCAGGGGCCCCTGCGCGCTGGAATTCTTTTTATGCTCGCCCAGTCAGCTGCAGCGTGAAAAGCTGTGAGTCAGAAGGACAGATTTTAACACGCATGCCGCTTCCCAAGCGTTACCATCCACTTCGTTTATTGAGTTGCTGGACTGGAGAAACGTGCCAGTAAACCGGAGGGTGTAGTGGTGATGGTTACAGTCACCTTACACCCCCGGCAGGCGTCACTGCTGCACGTGGCCCTTGATGACTGAAGCCTGAACGAGGACGAGTAGATAAATAGCTGGTTAAGCGAGGAGTGCGCCCCCTGGTGGCAGCTTCCGGGCACGGTGAGGAGACGGCTGACCTTCCTCCCTTCTTTCCTTCCTTCCTTCTTTCCTTCCAGGAATGATTCTCACCTTAAAGGAAACCGGGCTCCCAAAGTGTGTGCTTTCGGGACCGCCACAGCTGGTGAGTCTCTCCTGACTAGCTGCCAAGGCCAACCCCTCCTTTTTTAATGTGAGTCGCGAGCCGTTTCCGTTTCTGCAAATTCGCCTGTTGCCCTCGGGAGTTAACCGCCTTTCAAGCTAAAGAGGCCGTGTCACCTTGCACAAGTCGCTGTATCTCCTAGAGCCTCGGTTTCTGCCTCCGTCAGATGGCTGTGATGTTCTGTAAAGTTGCGAAGGGGTCCGCGCTAGGCCAGCTCCTTACGTGTTCGGTAGCAAGTGCGCGCGCACATTTCAGACCTCTTGGTACCTTCCAAGGCAGCCCCTTCACACTGCCGAGAAGTGGTGTGCCCATCGTGATTTCCCAGTTCTTAACATGAAAGGCAGGCAGCCGCCAGGTGCTGTTAATTCTGCCTCCAAAATAGTGCCTCGAATCCATCCATCTGTCTGTCCTCGAGGCCTTCGTGCCGTCTGTCTCCTACCCGTGTTTTCCGTGACAGCTTCATACCCGCCACGCGGTGGGGACGCACCCGTAGGCAAGTCACACCCCGCACAGTGCCGCCCCCGCAGTAGGGCCTGGGAGCCCTGTGGGTCCCGGCTCTGGCCCACCCTTGGCCTCCGTATCCCGGTCCCCACGCTGGGGCTCCGCGGGCCCCTCTTAGCTCTTCCCTGAAGCCCGTTCCCGTCCCAGGGCTTTCCTTCTGAGCCCCCAGAGCCCCGTCGCAAGGACATTTGCTGGGGAGCCTGCCTGACTCTTGGACGGGCCGTACCCCGGCCCCCGCGTCCCACGGGCTTCTTGCAGACCCTCAGCACGGCTGCCACTCCCCGGGGGTTTGTGCTCTGCCTCGGTTCAGTTTTGTCGCCAGATTTTATGTCTCACGAGGCTGGGGAGCGCGTCCCCCGCTCACCGCTGAACCCTTGGCTTCTAGCGTAGAGCGGCCACCGCGTGACTCTTTCTGCAAAGGTGGCTCGGAATACTTACTGGGCTTTTACGTTGACTTCTCTGCATACTGCCCGTTGCCGTTTGCGCCGCCGGAACTGCTGCTTTCCTTCTTTCTCTTTTGTAGGAAAAATACCTGGAAGCTATCAAAACATTTTCTGGTCCGCTGAAGGGAATAGACCTGGGTACGTTCCTGCCTCTGACTCGGGATCGGCCATTTCTGCCTTCTGTCTGCCCCAGTCTCTCAAAGGAGAAACCATAAAAATTGGACCCCGTGAAACCTTAAAACCCCGTGCTTCATCAACAGGAGATGAATTTTTTAAATCTTGCCTGTTGTGCTTTTCTGCGCGCCCCCTCCTGCCCCCCAGGTAGAGACTAGAGATGCTACTCGGTCCGGCTGGGCTCTGCTGGGAGGCAGGTGGCCTCCTCCTGGGGCGAGGCGGAGCCCACGATGCCAGCAGGGCCCCCGCCCCCGAGGCAGTCTGCGTCCCTGGTTTGTTAACACTCCTTTTCAAACATCATTTGTTTTTTGTTTTTTTTTGAAGCTTATTTATTTTTGAAAGAGAGCGAGAAAGCATGAGCAGGGCAGGGGCAGAGAGAGAGAGAGAGGGAGACACAGAATCCGAAGCAGGCTCCGGGCTCCGAGCTGTCAGCACAGAGCCTGACTTGGGGCTCTAACTTAAACCACGAGATCATGACCTGAGCCAAAGTCAGACGCCCAGCCCAGCTGCCCGGGCGCCCCTGATGCTCATCTTCAATGGAAACACTAACATCTTATTTCACATCGGATGGTGGTTCTTACAGCTGTGATGATGCATTCCTTTTGGTGTCACGAGGCCGTGTGTTAACATATGCCTTTTAAATTTGAGAATTGTTGGGGCGCCTGGGTGGCTCAGTCGGTTAGGCAGCCAACTTCGGCTCAGGTCATGATTTCGCGGTCCATGAGTTCGAGCCCTGCGTCGGGCTCTGTGCTGACAGCTCAGAGCCTGGAGCCTGTTTCAGATTCTGTGTCTCCCTCTCTCTGACCCTCCCCCGTTCATGCTCTGTCTCTCTCTGTCTCAAAAATAAATAAACTTTAAAAAAAAATTAATTAAAAAAAATAAATTTGAGAATTTTTTTTTTTTTTAAGCAGGTAGTGATAATACATTTTTTTCATTTAGCGTAGTATTGGCCGATGAAAATACATTGGTGCTTCTTTCTTAAAATTTGTAATTTACTCAGAAATTCTGGTTTTAGTGTAGCTTCCCAGCAGAATCCCAAGGGAAACCATTTGCTTGTGGTTGGTGATCTGGAAGGCTCTTTCTCCCCCAGTGCCTCTGTCCAGTGCAGTCACTGCCCCGTGGTCTTTTTCATACAGCCGTGCGGCCCCACTCGGCACCCGAATACAAGGATGAGACCATGACAGTTTTCCAGGTCCCCATCTACAGTGAGTACAAAAACCCCGTTTCCTGGGAGGAGGGAGGCATGTAGGTCCCGGGCAAGGAAAGGGGCGTGCGAAAATAGAAAATGCTCGAGTACTGGCTTTGTGTGCCTGGTTTTGTGTTCTCAATGCGATCAGGAAATTTAGTGGAAGAATTAAGACGGTTCCTGCCCTTCAGGAGTTTACAACCTTACCAGACACACTGGACTCCTAACGATCGTGATTGTACTTTGGGACGTTGTAATCTGCACTGTCAGTTTTGCACGTTTATCGCTTGGGGTTTATTTGCCGCGGATGTAAGCACTCCTTTTGTGATGGGATGCTGGAGGGGTTTGCGCTAGGAAGGCGTTTTTTTATAAACACTAATACCGATAGAAGTGTTGTGAGTAGTTCAGAAGGTCCCGTGAACCTTCGCGAGTCCCAGGACCGGACGACGAGGTTTTGACTTAGAGACCGTCCGCCTGTCAGGCCCCGCCACGTGTGTCTCATCTGTGTCTGGCCAGTCACACCCCGGGCCAGGTTTTGCTGATGGCGAGGAGGACGCAGGGCACTAGGGACGTTCCCTTGACAGCGAGGCCAGGTGCTCAAGGGACACAGATGACAGACAGCCCCCCGCAGGGGGCCGGGAAGCCCGGCCCTGGCCTGGACACGCAGCTTGCACGGCCCCTGTGTGTGCGGGAGGGAGGTGGGTGTGTGTCTCGAGCAGAGGCAGACATGCTTGGGGCCCAGTGAGACTCTGGTCGCATCAGAGCCCGCCTTGTCTGGCTCACTCCTGGTCAGATGTCCTCTCTTTCCTGACCCCTCCCGACCCCCCGGGCCTGATGTGTGTCCCTCTCTATTCCTCCCTTCCTGGCATGTGACCGTTTGCTTTGACGTGAGCTTGTGTGGCCCAAGCTGGCCGGCCGTCCCAGCCCCTAGGGCCGATAAGGAACGTGCACGGGGGGAGCGGGCGGGCTTCTGCGAGACAGCGGCCCAGCCGGCCTCTTAGCACGGCGAATTGTTTTTTTTTTTTTTTCAACGTTTTTTATTTATTTTTGGGACAGAGAGAGACAGAGCATGAACCGGGGAGGGTCAGAGAGAGAGGGAGACACAGAATCGGAAACAGGCTCCAGGCTCCGAGCCATCAGCCCAGAGCCTGACGCGGGGCTCGAACTCACGGACCGCGAGATCGTGACCTGGCTGAAGTCGGACGCTTAACCGACTGCGCCACCCAGGCGCCCCACGGCGAATTGTTTTACTGGCCTGGAGACTTAACTGGCTGCAAAGTCACGGCCCTCCCACGGCGCTGTCACCGCCGGCCTAGGTCTGTTCGCGGGGGGTGGCGCCGGTGTGTGAACCAGCCTGCTGCCTGCCTGCGTTTCAGTCGCAGACACTGTTGAGTCCCTGCCGTGGTCAGGGCTCTCGGCTGAGCAGACATGGGAAGGGGATCAAAATGTCCTGCGGCCCAGAGACCCGGGTGGGTGTGGCGCCTGGTCAGAGACCCGGGTGGGGAGGCACCCAGTCACTGTCATAGGAGGCAGGCTGTTTAGTGGGCACTCCGGTACCGACCCTTGTGCACAGCGGGCTCCTGGCCGTGAGCTCACCTCCGCGGCGTGGGGTCTGATTGTTTTCCATGCCAACCAGGCGAGCAGAAGCGTGGAGAACGCCAGCCATCTCAGAGTCCAGAAAGACTCAGTCCAGGGCAGTCTTCGGATTCTGGATCCACCGAAAACGAGCAGCATCTTGCAGACGGTAATGCTATTTAAACCCAACAGCATGCAGTCTCGAGAACGCTGGCTTCTTTATCTGCTGCCCCGTCCTGCTGCAGGTTGGAATTGTTTTCGTGAGAAGCCTGTGTGTAAAACGGGCGCTTCTCTGTCAGTGTGGGACTTGGCCCGTGGGCAGAGGGTGAAGGTGGCCGTATGGAGCTCTAGGGCCAGTCCCCGACCCTGGGTGGGCCCCAAACTTTGTGTTCCGTGCACCCGGAGGAGAGCAGGCTCCGGCAGATGGGTTCGTACGCAGCCTCTCGCGGCCTTCGTTAACGCGAGGTGATCTTTCACGAGTGCACGAAGTGCTCAGCCCACGGGCCCTATCAGTGAGTGGCTCTGCCCCTTTTCCTGCAGAACGACAGGCTGCTGGGAAAGTGAGTGAAAATCCCAGGAGTAGAGGTGTTGGAGGCGTGGGAGCACGGCGGGCGAGGCCGGTCGTTCCGCTCTCTGCCCTGGTCGGGTCTCCTGCCCCAGAAGGGCCGGCCTGTGCGCCACCCTGGTGTGGGTGGCACAGGGGCATCTTCCCTGCAGGCCTTTGACTTTCGAGTTCGTTCGCGTATTCGTACACTTGTTTATAAAGCACATTACGGTTTGCTTTCACTTCTCCACGTCTGGGTACACTGTCATTTTTTGAAACGTTTCACCAGACATTTCTAGCTTTTCCGGTGGGCAGTTTGCATTTTCTGTTTGTTCTGATCTCGGCGCCAGTGGGACGACATCCATGTCTGCCGCAGAAAGGATACCAGGGTTTTCTTTGACCCTTGTCTCGTACGGTTGTGTCCGTTCCATTTTGCACGAAGCCAGACTTCGGATGACCATCCACCTGGGAAGCCCGAGAAGGTTCACACTGGCCTTGTTCTGACCACATTCGGTTTTCCGCAGGTGTCGGCCAGAGAAAGCGTGGCAGGGACCCGTCCTTGGTCGTAGCCTTTGTCTGTAAGGTAAGCGCCTCCCCGGTGGGCTTTCAAAAGTGAGCGTGTGTGGTGACCTTCCGTCAGTGCTTGCCCTGTGATTCTGAGGTGGCAGCTCCCGAGTCCCCTGTGCCCGGAAGGAGCACAGACCCCCTGTGTCTCCATCTGCCACCTGTAATTTTATGTACTTTCAAACGCCCTTCCGGCAACGGAGCCCTTCCGCCTACGTGTGGTTTGTGCTTGGGAACAGTCAGCCGTCTTGCACTTCAGAAATGTGGCTTTGTGTTCCTGCAAAGGAATCGGGCCTCCGTTCAGACTCCTTCAGCTCTCTTTTAGTTCAGATGGTTTTACCGTAGCTGTTAAACCACTCGAACTAGACTCATTTTAATGCCGGCGAGCACTCACTGAGGCCTGTGTCTGCAAATCTGAAGTTGGTCCGATTCTGTGAAAATTTTATGACAATAGAGTATTTTAAAAACTTGACTAATGGCCTGATTTTAATAGGGCTTTGCATTAAAGTTTTATTAAGTGTAGCAAACACTTTAATCTGTGGTAAAGCTACATGTGTTTTTGTGGGCTTTCATTGGTTTTTGAGAAGTAATGTTGATTTTAAAATAGGTTTGTAATTTTCATCCAAATTATAACACCAATCAGGGAAAACACTTCTGGAAGGTCAAGCAGTAATCGTTATCAGTTGCAGGATCATTGATTGTATCACTTCTGTCAACCTGATTGAAATAAATTTTTTTTAATGTTTATTTATTTTTGAGAGACAGAGTGCAAGCAGGGAAGGGGCAGAGGGAGAGGCAGACACAGAATCTGAAGCAGGCTCCAGGCTCCGAGCTGTCGGCACAGAGCCCGATGGTGGGGCTCGAACTCACTGAATGCGAGATCATGACCTGAGCTGAAGTCAGCTGCTTAACGGACTGAGCCACGCAGGCGCCCTGGTCAATTTATTTAAGTAATAGTAGGTTTTATAAGTTAGGTACTATTGTCGATAGGCTTATTACTTGGGTATCTCTGAGTTTTTAGGCAGTAAAATAATTTTTTTTAATGTTTATTTTTGAGAGAGAGCACAAGCAGAGGAGGGGCAGAGAGAGTGGGAGACACAGAATCCAAAGCAGGCTCCAGGCTCTGAGCTGTCAGCACAGAGCCCGATGTGGGGCTCGAACTCACAAACCGTGAGTTCATGACCTGAGCCGAAGTTGGATGCTGAGCCACCTACGTGCCCCCAATTTTTAAAGTAGGTTTATACGGTAATCTGTAAATTGTATGAGGTCCTTCCCTCCTTTCTCAGTAGAGGCCATGGAGCGTGATGAAGTGTGCCCTGTGTGGTGGGGCCGCCCCCCCGACTTGTAAACCTGGCCACTGCTGGGCCGCCGTTCCCGAGGCTGTGGGCTATGGCCCCCCCGGCCCTTGTGTCCCCTCCTTTGTTGTTTGCTGCCCCGTCTGGGCCCTGCTCTCACCGATCAGCCTGTGGGCCCTTATCCCTCCTGGAGCCAATTTGCTGCTTCCCGGCTGAGGCTTTGGACGGCAGCACAGCTGAGCTGGTGCAGGCCGTGGGAGGTCGAAGGCAAGAGGCCCTATGTGTGAGGGCCTGGGACTCGGGCTGTCCTCCTCTAGGAGAGCATGGGCTTCAGACCGCCGTGTGCCAGCGCAGGGCCTCATGGGATTGTGTTCTGCTTCTCCACTGCCTGCCACACACTCCGTGCCCTCAGGTGGGCACATGTCTCTTGTGGGCTGAAGTTAGCTTGGAGTAGAGGGAGCGGTTTTGCCTGCCTTAGTCTGCAAGTCCCTGTTAAATGTTAGAGACGTAGTTTCCATCCTGAAGCCCATCAGGGTCTGTGGAGGGAAGGTCACGTTATCACAGACGATGCTGTCTGAAGCCGTCATCTGAGCTCATCATCTTTGTGTTACATGCACTAAAGCTGTAATCCTTCATCTAGGGTAATGTTTGCCGAGCTAGAAAATTCTAGAATCCCAGTAAGACTCAAGGATCCAAATTGGAGGTTTTGCCCTCAGAGTTACTTCCCTTTTAAAGATCTAAGGAAGAAAATGAAAACCAAGTGGAACTTCGTAGTCAAAGATTTATTAAGTTTTTATGCCATTTCTGACTTTTTATTATTACATATGAAACACGTAGATCCGTAGAATGAACGTACGTGTTTTTTAAGTACAGGAGGGTGACTATCAGGTTTGGGGGCGGGATTTGTTGTTTGTCCTTCCGGCATGGTAAGAGCATGTCGGGCATTTTTCATTACAACTTTTCTCCAGGATGAAAGCAGCTCCCTGTTATGGGTTTGCGAAAACCACAGGGGGAAGATCACTCCCGCGTTAAGTGCCTATCACTGCCCTCACGGTTCTGGGTCCTGTAGGGATTTGTGCGATCATTTCTGTTAGACAAGGTTCTGGTCACGTCCTGTTAGCTATTAAATGGTAAGTACGGGATGATCAGACAGAAAGGTGTTTGTTTCTTCTCAAGGATGCTTGAAGGATACTTTTGATTTGGAAATGGATTGCATTTTATTAATCTGTAACAAGTTAACATCAGGAAGTAATGTGCTGGGTTTTAAGTCGTTCAGCTTTTAGTCCTAAAGTATTTGAGAATCAGTGACTTCTTCAGGATGTAGCATGGGGTATGGTGTATTTCATTTCAAAGCAATAACCGGACCTGAGCGCTTCATCAAGCGGTAAGAAAGAAACCGAAATTAACGAGCAAAGCCAGGGGCGCCTGGGCAGCTCAGTGAAGCGTCTGACTTCGGCTCAGGTCATGATCTCGCGGTTCGTGGGTTCGGGCCCCACGTCGGGCTCTGTGCCGACAGCGTGGAGCCTGCTTTGGATCTTCTGTCTCCCTCTGTCTCCACCCCTCCCCTTCTCACGCTCGCTCTCTCAAAAATAAATTAACATTAAAACACACACACACTAAAAACATAAAACCAGAAAGGTGATTAAAACCCAAGAAAAGTGGTTAAAGCCGAGCTTCCTCCTCCCTCACTGAGATGACGTCTGCGTTCTGTCTGTGGCAGCTGCACGTGAAGAAAGGAAACTTCCTGGTGCTCAAAGCCAAGGAGCTGGGCCTCCCGGTGTGAGTGTGGCCGGGCGGCCGGGGGGTGGGCGGGGGGCCCGTGTCCCCGCAGTGCCCGGCTCACCCGTGGCTGGCCTCCTCTTTTCAGCGGGACGGCTGCCATCGCCCCCATCATCGCTGCTGTCAAGGACGGGAGGAGCGTCACTTACGAGGGCAGGGAGGTGAGGCGCCCGTTTCCGTGATGTGTCCGCAGTCCCCGTGGGGGCCCAAACGTGGGACAGCCGTGCTCTGGCCTGGGCCCCGCAGACAGAGCTCACTTTGAGGGAAGCGTGTCCACGCTGGCCACATTTGGGTGTAAATGCAGAGCGTCTAGTTAGGGTTGGGGGTCCTCCTCTTTACGGGATGGGTGCTCTCCCTTGTCGGACATACGACAGACCCCCTGAGGGTGGGCTTGGGGCACGCGGCCCAAAGGACCACCACCGTGCTCTTAACCAGGGTGTTTTCTCTGGCGTCTGAGGATGTCAGAACCAACGGCCACAAACCCGAGGGAACCTTGACTGTCCTGCCCGGCTTCACGGCCACTCTGGGTTTGAAGTGCCCTCTCCAGGTCTGCGTACGTGTAGAGGAGCAGCACGAGCGGGAAGGGGGCGGGCGGCGATCCTCCCGCTGGTCCGTGCGTGTTCCGTAGGGATTCTGTGCGGTTGGCAGTTCCCTGCATGTCTGCTGAGCTGGGGCTCTGCCCTCGGAGAGAGTCATCGCCCCGCTGTTTTGCAGATTTTGCCTGAAGAGATCTGTACTCCTCCAGATCCCGGCCTTGCTTTTGTTGTGGTGGAGTGTCCGGACGAAGGATTCATTCGGCCCGTCTGCGAGAACGCCACCTTCAAGAGGTGACGAGGGCCGTCGGGGTGGAGGAGGGCGTCTGCCTGGCCCGTGCTTTCTCCTGGCACGGGGCCGCGTCTGGGAAGCCCGTGCTCCCAGCCCCAAGTGCCGGGGTCAGGCCCCTGCTGGCAGGATTGACCAAGGGACTGCTAGTCGGCGGGCTTTACGGAGTACGCGAGCGTGTGAGTGAAATTAGGGAAGACTGAGACCCGGAGAGCCCTTGCAGACTAGAAGATCAGCGGTTGGTTAGGGTGCTAAGTCTAGGACACGTCCTAGAATTGTTTTCAGCCCTTTTTTTCTCTTTCTAAAGTTTATTTATGTTTCAGAGACGAAGCGAGCGTGCGCGTGAGTAGGGAGGGGCAGAGAGAGGGAGAGAGAATCCCAAGCAGGCTCTGTGCTGTCAGCACGGAGCCCTCTGCCGGGCTCGATGCCATGAGCCTGAGCCGAAATCAAGAGTCAGATGCTTAACTGAGCCACCCAGGCGCCCCTGGACTATTTTTAGCTCATAAATTGTTCACTTGCCTGCACTGAATCTGTTGAGGCAGGTCTGACGTGTGTGAGAGTCTTGGTCAGGGGTCTGTGTTAAGGGATGGAACCTTAGTCTCGGAACACCTTTGTTCTGATCTTCCGGTGGCCTGGGCTCCGTTGTCTCCTGTCGTGCAAAGATGCGGGGCCCATTTTCAGGTCGGCTGTCATCCCGGGTAGCTTTGCCCCACACGCCTGTGCTTTCCTCTTTCTCCCGTTCCTCGTGGTTTCTTCTGCGTGTACTTCTCCTGCTCCTAATTCTGATTTACGTGTTTCACTCAGTCATTTTATGCTGCTTATCGCAACAGACCTTCTGGGGCAGCTCTAACTCTTTCAGGTTAGTGTGAGAAGCTCTTCCTCAGACCCGCTTTTTCTCCTTGGGTGACTCTGGGTACCCGGCTGGCACAGGCTTCGTGTTTCAGTCACGCCGTGGCGGCAAAGCTACTTGGAGTCCCTGTGAGCTGACTGGCGCGTGCACTGAGGCAGTGCTGTGAGGTTTAAGCACACGACCCCGTGCGCTCTGTGTGTGTGTGTGTGTGTGTGTGTGTGTGTGTGTTGTCCGTATTGTCTGTCTGTGTGCATGTGCGTGCGCGGAAGGGAAGGACAGGTTAAAAATACTGTGCGAATTTTTTTACGGGAACCGGAAGGAAATGCATCAGCATGTTAGAAAGTGAGCCTCTCTCTCTGGACGGTGGAATCACAGACCATTGTAACGGCCCATGCCTGTGCCCTGGGTCTACTGGAAGGCGGGCAGTAAGGCAGACCTGGAGGTGCCGAGATTTATGGGGGGAGCTGCCGTGAAAGATGGGGGGCGGAGCAAGAAGAGGCCTGGAGAACCTCTGTCCTGCTCCATAGGTCCGAGCCCCTGTGGCCGGAGGGGACGGGGATTGTCTCCGGCGCCCGCGGGAAGGCCCGGCGGGCAGCCCCCGAGCCAACCAGAGGGGCCAGCTGGCGCCCTCCCTGTGCTCACCCACCCGGAGAGCAAGCCGAGCGCCCCCCCCCCCCCCCCCCAACGGCTGCACGGGCACCGCGTGCGAACGTTGTGAGCCTGTTTCACTGTCCGAAGCAAAACGCCGCTCTCCCCTCCCCCCAGGTACCAGGGAAATGCCGAGGCCCCCGTGGCGCTGGTGGTTCACATGGCCCCGGAGCGTGTGCTTGCGGACTCCAGGTACCAGCAGTGGATGGAGAGGTAGGACCCTGTGCCGTCCGTCTGTCCTCCCCTCCTTCCCCCGGGCAGACACCTGTGCCCCGCGTGGGGAACAGCTGCCACTAGGTGGCGCCATGCGCACGCATCCAGCAGCTAGTGGGGTCCCCGCACACTCGGGGTCCCAGTGAGCACCGCCCGCTCTTGATGACCCCGAGGCCGAGTCCTAAAGAAGAGACTGGCGAGTGTAGAACAGCAGCCTCAGGTCACTGGACACCCAGCATGTGACAGGCAGTGTGCTGGTGCCTCGCTATTTCATTCCGTCCCGTGAGTGGCCATCTGCCCACGCTCGGCACCGGGAGAAGAGGGCGCTCCACGCCGGCCCAGCTCAGCACCAGGCGGGGCCAAACCAGGTGGTGTCGGAGCTAAACTCTGAGCGCAGAGTGACGTGGTGGGGTTCCAGCCCCCAGCCCCCTGTTCACCCAGGCGCCCCCTCCGCTCCTTCCTGGATAGCCGGTTGGTCGTCACCCTCTGTTCCTGGAGGAGGGCCTGAGCCCTAACACACGTGGTCTGTTTTCCTTTTATGGTGCCTTTTCTTCTACCCTGAACTCCGTTTTGTTTCCCAGTCCCTACGTAGGCGCCCGACGTCTTAGCTTTCTGGTTTCTTCTGGGCTCTTTCCGGTCCGCAGAGAGCACTGGACTCCGAGCAGAGCAGTGCAACTTCCTCTCTCTGAGCCCCTCCACCTACCTACGTGCACTGGTGTCGCTGCTGTCCCCGCAGCGGGGTCCCCCCTGCAGGGCACCGTGAACACGCCGTCTCTGCCTTAGGTTCGGGCCCGCCGCCCAGCACCTGGTCCTGAACGAGAGCTGCTCGTCCGTCCACAATCTCCGCAGCCACAAGATCCAGACGCAGCTCAGCCTCATCCACCCCGACATCTTCCCCCCGCTCGCCACCCCCTGCCGCCAGGTAGTGCCCCACACGGTCCCCCAGCCCAGCCCGGCCCCTCGGCTCGGTTTCTCTCCATGCAGTGGGGTTTGTCTCTTCCAGGAGGAAGTCCCGGCTTCCCGTGTGCCCATCGTCCGGGGCGAGTGCCTCCTCAAGTATCAGCTGCGTCCTCGGAGGGAGTGGCAGAGGTCAGGACGACTCTGAGCTGACGGAAGGGTCTAGAGCGGGAGCGGCAGGCTCTTCTCGTGAAGGGCCAGGTAGTGAATACCGCAGCCTGTGCAGGCCACATGGCCTGGTCTCGGGCACTGGACTCTGTCCCTGCTGCAGATGAGCCCCGGACGAGCAGTAAATGAACGGGGGCGGCTGCGTCCCAGAGCAAAGTCACCAGGACACGCGGCTCTGGTTTGGGTCGAGGCGGGAGGATGAGGCCAGCGACGAAGCTTTTGCAAAGTCTCCCCCATGATGACAGGGACACATACGTGTCCCTTGTTTTCCGTCAGACAAGTAACGTGTGTTTGATGGAGAAAATTAGTACCCATCATCTCGTCCCCGAGATGAGAGAAATTGATGGTTAACATTCTGCTTTTAAATTGGAACAAGCAGGGAAGGTATCTTTTGAAAAGTGTGTTTGTGGATCTGTGACCTGACACGTCTTTCTTTTCCTGAGTCATTACGTGGTCTTTGGTAACCGGATTTCTAATGGCATTGCAGATGGGGTGTTTGTTCATTTTAGACGTTTCTAGTTTTGTGTTGTTCTACTGAAGCATTGAGTGTTTTATAGGCAAGCGTCTGAGGGGAACTCTGTTCCCTCAGGGGGGTTCGCAGATGTGGGGTTACTGGGTCGGAGGGCACCCGGTGAGCGTTAAGTTGCCGGCAGGAAAGCCTCTACCAGTCCAGCCAGTACCGTGGGAAGTGCCTCCCGCCCACACATCTCTCACGTCCAAGCGAATCCTGAGCGAGTTGAAGCTTCCCGTCCACTGTGTTGTGACTGCACGCCGTGCGCTCTTGTGACGAGTGCTCGGGATTTTTACAGACCGTGCGGTCTTCAGATTTCGGAGCCTGCTGTCAGCCTCTGCACACAAGGTTCATAAAGCTGAGTCCAGCCGGTACCCAGATGAGCCTCATGCCCACGCACGGTGCAAGTCCCGGGCCTCCCGGGTCGGATTCTGGGGAGCCGGGCCCGGCCTCCCTGCACGAGTGCCCGGTCGGGGTGGGGAGCCGCTGACGGAGCCTTGCCTATCAGCGTGGCGGGACCAGCCACGTCGCATCGCCGGGGCCTCGCTAGAAACGCATCAGTCAAGGCCTGCGTTTCCACAGGGTTCTTGGGCTCTGAGGACTTGTTACCACGCAAGCCATTGCTCGTGGGCTGTGCGTGTCCACCAGGGCCGTCTGCTCCTCTCCCCTCCCTTCCTCTGGCTCCCAAGGGATGTCAGGCAACGTCTGGAGACGTTTTTCGTGGTTACAGCCCGGGAGGGCCTGGGGGCTCCCAGTGGCATCGAGTGGGGGGAGGTCGGGGTGGCACGTGGGACCCTGCCCCGAATGTCAGTCGTGCCGGGTTCGTGAGACTTTGAGCTGAGATGTCGTGAGGGGCTGAAGCTATTCAGAACTTGCTCTGAGACCCCCCCCCCCTCCCCCGACTAGGCTGAGAAGGAAGCGTCCACACAGCAGGAGGACAGGACTGCCTGGGGTCTCAGGCACTTGGCCTTCACTCTTGATGTGAAGGACTTTCTGCGGGTCACGTCCATAAGTCAATTCCAGACATCCACTCGGATGTCTGCTTGAGGCCGTGCCCGGGCCGGTCACCTGAGATGCTTTTCTCCCTGCAGGGACGCGGTTATTAATTGCAATCCTGAGGAGTTCATCGCCGAGGCCCTGGAGCTCCCCAACTTCCAGGAAAGTGTGCAGGAATACCGGAAGGCTGTGCAGGACGGCCCAACCCCCACAGGTGAGCGGAAGACCCCAGAACGGCCTTCCTCTGCTGGCCGCTGGTGTTTTCGGAGCGCTAAGTAGGAGGTCGGCAGGCACCCTCTAACCTGGGCTAGTGACGTCACGTGTGTTCTCTGAGAACACTGGTGCCCGTGCCTGCCGCCTGCCCTCGCGCCAAGACCAGGTACAACAGAGTGTTTGGTGATGGCACCCGGCCATTCTTTACAAGGCACGTGGCTGTGTGCGGCGGGCCTGGGAGCTCCTGCCGGCCTCCGGAAAGAGCTTTGAACCCTGGCCGAGCCGACTCGGGATCCGGTCTTGGCTTTGCTAAGGATCCACAAGAGATTTGGCCACGACGCCCGCCTTGCTGGGTGACACTCACCATTGTGCCGTCAGCAAGAGCAGTTGGAGGCAGCTTGGTGACCTTTGCTCCAGGAGCTGGTTTTTCTAGGGTGCTTTTCAGCTAATGATAGAAGCGGAGAACGCTGGTCCAGAAACCGGGTGGACGTTCATGGGGCCAGATGGCCTTCCACCCAACTGCAGTTTCTGGAGTTTTTGTTTTTGTTTTTTGTTTATCTTGGAGAAAGAGCACGAGTGTGCTCTTGGGAGGGGCAGAGAGAAAGGGAGACAGAGGACCCGAAGCGGGCTCTGCGCTGACAGCAGAGGGCCTGATGTGGGGCTCGATCCCATGAACCACAACATCACGACCTGAGCCGGAGTCGGATGCTTGACCCACTGAGCCACACAGGCACCCCGCCCCCGGCTACAGTTTCTGCGTGGAAGTTTGCCTGGGCGGGTATAGAGGCTCGCGTCCCCAGAAGTAGCCGTCCCATCTGTCCGCTTTGGGTTTGTGATTGCATTTCTGGTTTGCGTGTGAAAGATCCACCCGGATCAGGCTCCTGGCCGTGCACGCGGAGCTGGTCAGGCTGGCTGACGCCACGGAAGGGGCCTCGGCTTCGGAACCATCAAGTCTCTCTAGACTCTGGTTCTGGCTCCGCCTCCTCTGGAGAGAACCTGCGTGCGGTGCGTCCCCTCCGAGCCTGCTTGTGTCCCCTGTAAAGCTCTTGGTGGGAAGAGCTGGATGCCAGGCAGAACCCGCCCCTTGAGGTAAACGATTCGCAGCGTAAAGTCCCCTTCCTTTCGTAAAGGACCAGGAGCACTTCTTTCCAAGGAAGGGCCGTGGGATTTATTTGCCATTCCTCCCAGACAGCTATTGACGCCCAAACAGCCAGTGGAGGGGGGCCTCGCCTCCTGAGGCCCTGCCACGTGGGATCCGCAGCCCCTCCTGGGAAGCGAGACTTCACGCCCCTCGTGGCTGAGTGCCGGCTCACTTTGGACCCACAGAAATGGGCTCTTTCTTGTGTGTGTTTTTCCATAGAGAATGGAAGCCAGTATCCAGAAATCGTCTTCCTCGGGACGGGGTCTGCCATCCCGATGAAGATTCGGAACGTCAGCGCCACGCTTGTCAACATCAGGTACTGCGTTCCTGGAGCCCGCCCCCCCCCCGCGCCGGGCACCGCCCCGACTTGCCAAACAGAACCCCTGCCCCGCCGCCCGGCCCAGGGGCAGATGGGGCGTCCTCTCGGCCAGAGTGCCGGGGAGAGGAGTCGTGGGCGCTGATGCGTCTCGTGATTAACCTCAGTAGCTGGCGCTTCCGCGACTCACCAGGCTTCGTCCCCTGCGCTGTTGATGAAAATAGCCGGCCCTGCCGTCTGCCGTGCGCTTTGCTGAGAAACCATCTCGCTGAGTTTTCACGTTAACCCTATGAAGCAATGCCCACCCGATGCCTTGATCGGTAAACCAACGCTCAGAGAGGCTACTAGTTCCCACCGTCGGTCGCGGCAGCTCCGGAGTGAGGCGGTGTGTTCATCGCCGCGCCGTGCTGTCCCCGAGCTGGTGTCTGCTGGTGCGTGGAGCGGCCGTGGGGCCGGTGCGCCCGTCTCGTGCTCGGCCCCCGGACTCGGTTCTCTTGGGTCGGGCTGGCGTCCTCGCCCGCGGAGAAGTTAACCCGGGCGCCGGGCCGTGTTCGCCGTGCGCCTGCAGATGCGTCCGTGGAGGAAGTCAGACTGTGAGGGGCCGGGCCCGCTTTGAGACTGTGCGTGCTCGTCTCGGATGCCAGCCGTGTCCAGTGCGCACGGCACGTACGAGGCGCGCCCTGACATCAAGCGTGCGCGCATCTGGGACGGACTCCGTAGGACCCCGGAAGAGCAGTCAGGCGGCCAGGCCTCCCTCTGGGGGCTGAGAGGCTCCGTGGAAGGGGCTTCTCCCGACCGACCCCCCCCCCCCCCCCCCCCCCAGTGGCACTGAGCCTGACGCGACTCGTCCGGAGGCGCTTCCGCAACGCGGTCCCTGCCCAGAAGGTCACGTGTCTGTGTGTCTGGGGCTTCTCCTCGGAGCCCGGCCACAGCGCCCCCTGCCGGACGGCCCCTCCCAGAGGAGGACGAAGGCCTGCGGGAGACTGGCCTCTCCCCTCGGGGCAGAGGCTGAGACGGGCCGTCGGGATGGAAGCACCCGGGGCCCGACTCCACCAGCGGCTCCCCGGCAGTAGCGGGGCCTCCGCCGGTCACGCCCCCTGCGCCGCCGGCGGTCATTGCCTGTCCTGCCCCTGCCGGGCAGGGGGCGACCCGGGCTGAGGAGGCCAGGACTGCTCGACCGGAAGCACAGCGGGCGGCTGCCCCGCGTGCGCACCCGTGCCCGGCGCCGGTGCGGCCGCGGGGGCCGTTGCCGGGTTCAGCTCCGATAACCCGAGGGGCCTCCTTGCGAGTAGATGCTTTTGTCCTCCCGTTTCACGAGCCGGGCGCCAGCATCCGCGTGGCCCTGGGTGCTGTGTGTGTTCAGGGGTTTCCGTGGCCGGTGGCCGCCTGTGTGTGATGAGCTCCGGCGTCCGGAGTTGCCGCGGCGTCGGGCTCGGCCTCTCAGCGCGCGAGAGGTGTGGGAAGGCGTGGGAGGGACGCAGCCGCTCGCCCCGCCTCTTCCGGACGTGGGAGCCCTGCGGGCCCCAGGGGCCTTTCCCGGCCACGTGACCGTCACCCTCGTCCCCAGCCCCGACAGGTCCCTCCTCCTGGACTGTGGCGAAGGCACGTTCGGGCAGCTGTGCCGTCACTACGGAGACGAGGTGGACAGGGTCCTGGGCACCCTCGCCGCTGTGTTCGTGTCCCACCTGCACGCGGATCACCACACGGTGAGCGGCGGAGGGACCCCGGCGGAGGGCAGGCGCCGCTCTGGCCCGCGCTACCCGCTTCCTTTCCTGCTGTGCCCAGATGTGCCCAGGGCCTTGGCTCTCCTCTCGCTGGTGCGGTCGCTCCGCTCGGTGCACTGCTTTGGACAAGGTCCCGCTGTCAGCCTTCACCGGGCTTGCCTGCCCACGAGCCTGCCCTGAGGGGACCTCCCAGGGCCAGTGGGGACCCCAGACCCCTGCCCTGTCCCTGGTCACGCTGCCCACGGATTGTGGCCGATAGGGAGGTGGGAGCGGCTGCAAGAGGAGGACGCCAGAAGCCAGACGAGGCGTGGCGGAGGGGACTCCGGACGTGGCTGACGCGTGTCCCCTTCTCCCCCCTGCAGGGCTTGCTAAATATTCTGCTGCAGAGGGAGCGAGCCCTGGTAAGTGCCGCGCGCACTTTTATTGTCCTTTGAGTTTGGTTGGCTCACCCCTCAGCCACATCTCCCGTCACCCTGAGCTCCCGTCCCTCGGGTGTCCTTGCCTCAGGCATCTCTGGGAAAGCCGTGTCACCCTCTGCCCGTGGTCGCCCCGACCCAGCTCAGGGCTTGGCTCCAGCAGTACCACCACCAGTGCCAGCGGATCCTGCACCACGTCAGGTGAGCGTCGGCACCTGCCGCCTTCGGCCGCGGCCCTCGCGAGACGCCGGGACCCCGCGGCCTTCCCCGGGACTGGGCCCCCGGCGGCGGGCGACGGGGTAGGGACGCTTTGACTCCAGGACAGGAACCGTCGACGGTTCTCGCGCGCGCCTGTGTTGATGTCCCGCGTCGCATCTCAGCCCAGGCCTCTTTTCGGTTCTGCTCTAGTTCCTAGCTTTCCGCCCGCACTTCTCCGTGAAAGCGGCCCAGGGCCCGGCGCCCGAGCAGGGGCCGACAGACACACAGGCGACCCGGGGAGGGAGTCCCTGTGCCTGGGGTCGGTCCCCTCACTGTAGCCTCCGGCGGCCTTCATCCTCGAGGTCTCTTACCGCGGCCTCGGGGCTTGGTTTGGCTCTTTTTAAACGACAACCCTCTTCTCTTAGTTCCTGATTTAAATACTTTCCTTACAATAACGATTTTGGGGCTTTCTAGCCAGACACTTGTACTTTGAATCACGTTAACATAACATAACATAACACCCAGGGGCACTTGGGTGGCTCAGTCGGTTGAGTGACCGGCTCTTGATTTTTGCTCGGGTCATGATCTCACTGTTCGTGAGATTAAGCCATGAGTCGGGATCTGCGCTGACAGTGCCCGTTTGGGATAGTCTCTCTCTCTGCCCCTCCCCCACTTGCCCTCCCTTTCTCTCTCAAAATAATTTTTTTTTTTAATGTTTTCATTTATTTTTGAGACAGAGACAGAGCATGAGCAGGGGAGGGGCAGAGAGAGAGAGAGGGAGACGCAGAATCTGAAGCAGGCTCCCGGCCCCGAGCTGTCAGCACAGAGCCCGACACATGGCTTGAACCCACAAACTGCGAGATCATGACCTGAGCCGAAGTCGGACGCTCAACCGACTGAGGCACCCAGGCGCCCCCTCTCTCAAAATAATTTAAAAAACGCGTGACATTTTTTTTTTCACGCTTGCCGTTAAACTCTTCTGTCTTCTCCCAGCCTGATTCCCGCCAAATGCCTTCAGAAAGGGGCAGAGGTGCCCAGCCCCGAGGTTGAAAGGCTGATTGGTTCGCTGCTGCAAGCGTGTGATCTGGGAGAGGTAAGGGGGCGCCCGCAGGGGGGAGGGTGACGGGGGCACAGCCAGAGGCTGCTCAGTCGCTCCTTCAGTTTCAGACCTGCCTGGTCCGGCACTGCAAGCATGCTTTCGGCTGTGCGCTGGTCCACACGTCCGGCTGGAAGCTGGTCTATTCCGGCGACACCATGCCCTGCGAGGCTCTGGTCCAGATGGGTGAGTGGAGGCGAGTGTGGGCGGGGGAACGGATGGCGGTGTGGACCCGGGACCCAGCGTTTCTCAGGCAGAGGGCGCTGCTCCAGTGTCTGCTGCTTCCTCTCTAGGGAAGGACGCCACCCTCCTGATACACGAGGCCACGCTGGAGGACGGCTTGGAGGAGGAGGCCGTGGAAAAGACGCACAGGTAGGGGAGACTGATGAGCCGCTCCCTTCTCCCCGGGGGCACTCGGAGCCACCTCGCGCCAGCCCCGAAGGGAACGACTGTGCTTTCCAGGGACCGTGACACGGGGCCAGCTGGCTTCCCACTAGGCCGTGGGGGCTTCTGCCCTCATTTCTGCAGCGCCGTCCAGGCAGGCGCTAGCCGGGGTGGGGATCGAGTATTGCGCATATGGTGGCAGAAACGGAAGCCACAGCTGAGAGCTGCCCGGGGAAGTGCGGGCCCGCCTGGGTCGCAGGCTGTTGCTGTGACAAGAGTATGTACCCCAAGCGAGAAGCCCCCTGCCCGTTCGCTGCCCTCAGGACGGGCGCCCTGACGCCACCCCCGGCCTGGGCTCCATTTGGGGGCGTGTGCGCAGAATCCGGCCGTCAGGAAGAGTTTGTAGGCAGTAGGGGCGCTGACGGAGGAGCCCGCCCCCACCCGGCCTTCCCGGGGCGCGCCGGGGACCCGGGGCCTGTGTGCGACGGCGTCTCCCTCCGCTGGGCGCCGGCCTCACGTGCGCCCTCTGTCGGCAGCACCACGTCTCAGGCGATCGGCGTGGGTGTGCGGATGAACGCGGGCTTCACCATGCTCACCCACTTCAGCCAGCGCTACGCCAAGGTCCCCCTCTTCAGCCCCGGCTTCAACGAGAAAGTGGGGATCGCCTTTGACCACATGAAGGTCTGTGCGTGTGGGTCTTGCACGGGGGGCTCCGGGTAGGAGGGGGGGGGGTCTGTCCATCCTCCCGCCATGGCCTGCCCCGGCAGGATGGCAAAGCCGACCTTCTCCGGGGCCTTCGGGCTGGACCAGGGTCTCTGGCCACTGGAGTCCCTGAGGAGTCAGGCCCGGCCGTCCCCACGGCCGCGTCTGCGCCTCGGCACTTGCTGGGGAGTCGGTGTTCTCTCTCGTCAACTGGCCAGGAAGCCAGCCTGGGGCCTCTGGTCCCTCTGAGTGAGGACGGGCAGCCTTGCCTTTCCTGACCCCTGTGCGGTTTTGCTCCTTTGGCCACGAGCGGGGCGTCCCTGCCCCTTTCCCTAGAGGGCTTCCTCCTCCCGCTGGTAGGAAGGCAGGGTGGTAGGAAGCCGGTAGGAATGTGGGTGGGGGGCGAGCCGGCACCTGCCGCGGCAGAGGGCTCCCTCGGCGCAGCTGACCCTGACGCACGTCCTTGTTCTCCGCTCTCCTCCCAGGTCTGCTTCGGGGACTCTGCCACGGTCTCCAAGCTGATCGCCCCGCTCCAGGCCCTGTTTGCTGGCGACATCGAGGAGATGGAGGGGCGCAGGGAGAAGCGGGGGGTTCGGCTGGCACGGGCGGCCCTCCTCTCTGGGGAGCAGGCGGGCGGCCCCGAGGACGGCGCGCCCCAGCAGAAACGAGCCCTCCCGGAGCAGCCGCAGAGCCCTCAGAGCAAGAAGGTCAGGGCCCAGTGAAGGCAGGGCGACCCCGGACTCGGGAGGCTGGCATCCTCTGCACGGTGGCCCCGGGTCTGCTCCCCTGGGCGGCCCTCGGTGGGGCCCAGCCCGGCCTTGGGACGTGAGGCTGCCGGATGGAAAAACGGACAGCTGGAATTCGGTACAAGCCAATTTTTAAGGAAGTCACGAAAAATGGCGTGCCCACGCCTGCCGCAGCCAATGCATTCTATCTGCACACCCGAGGCAAGCCGTGTCCCAGGAACGCTGCGTCGTGGACGTGAGTGCCCGAGACTCCAGAAATACCACTTCCAAAGACAGAACCCAGTAAAGATGCCGCGTGGAACCTAAGTGCTTTGCTTCGTCCTCTTAACACCTCTGAGCAGGAGTCTCCCTGCCCTGCACCCAGGGTGACCTGGAAGTCAGCTCCGGTGATGGCGAGGACCTCCGGAGCCTGTCCCCAGGGAGTGGCCATCCCTCTGTGCCCTGGATTTTGACAGAAGTCAAGCCGTGCCGGCTCAGGAAGACGCGGGTCCTCCCACTGCTCGGGGGAGACCCCCCTCACCACCCTGGAGTCATGAGAAATCCGACCCCGAGTTGGCTCTCCTGCCCTCCTTGTGGGATTTAACAACGCTGAGGTTAGTGCTTGGAAACGGAGGGAAGCTTCAAAGATGAGTCTGGTATTTATTTGTGTCTTCTCCCTCCCCGGAGAACACACAGATTTGAAAGTGAAACCAAGGATGTAGCCTTGCCCAGCCCTGGGCTCAGGTTTCCTCCCGAGGAGGAATGTTCCCGGCAAGTTGATCGTCAGAACAAGAAGATAGGCCACGCTCAGGGATAATAAATCTATTTTAATAACATTACTTTTGACAACTATTTGTACATGTATTTAAAGGTAACTTTCAACCCCTGGGCTCCGTTACAAATTGGGTACTGAACCATCCTCGCCAGAAGTGAGCAAAGCTGTTTGTTAGCATCAAAAGTGGCAAAATCCCACCAGCGGGGAGGGTTCCTTTCCACCGTGTGGGGGGGAAAAATAAGCATTTGAATTTCTCATTGTACACCTATACATGGGTTTAGTTTGGCTCAAATTCAACAAATATAGATTTCATATATACAAACATTATATCATGTATAGGTAGATCGCATCGATTTTAAACGGATAAAATCGGAACTTTTGAGTTGCATGCAAGACCCGATGCCGTCTCACTCCCTCAATCCCCAAGTGTGACTGGGCTTCCTGTGTCCTCCGGCCCCGCCTCACTGCTGAGCGCAGGCCGCGGGGCCGTGCCTCCTGCCCCGCGTGGCCGAGGGCCACCTTCCCTTCCTGCGTGCTGCTCGGGTTCGCGCGATTATTGCTGTTCCCTGCGGCCTCCGGGAAGGAGAGGCGACCTGCCTGGGGCGGGGGAGGGGGGGGGGGGTTATGGGGGTAGTTACTGTCGGCAGAGGTTTCTGCGGGGCCGGGGCGCCATCCTCCGCCGTCCAGGCGCCCTCAAGATCAGATTAGAAATTCAGAAGTATAAAACGAGAAGGTAGTGACGGGAGCTTTCGGTCACACGGTAGGGAAAAGCAAAACCCTTAGGAAGGGAAGCAAATTTTGTGTTAAGCCATTGACTTTAAAGCCCGCGCGTCAGGGGCGGCCGCAGGTTGTACACCGGCTGCCTCCCCCACCCTCCGACTTGCGCTGCGGGCGCACGTCGCTGCCACGACTTCTGGATCCCAGAGCCAGTCTGCTGGGGGGGGGGGGGGGGGGGGTCCCCTGCAGTCACCGAGGTGACGGGAGGGCGCCCCCCGAGCTGTCAGAGCCTGGGAGGGCAACCGCGGGTGGCACCAGGCACCCCAACCCTGCCCGCACCCCCAGCCTGCAGCTGCAAACGACCTTTCTGACGCGCAAGCCCGGGGGGGGGGGGGTGCTGAAAGTGGATCAAAATAGGCACAAAGTCAAAAGGCAAAGATCAAACCAAAGGCAAAGTCACCACCCCGGGGAACAAACGAACTCTGCACCTACTCCGGCCGCGCAGGCCGGAGGGGACAGTTTGGCGCACGACTCCAGCGTCGCTGGCAGTGACCGCACAGCCGCTCGCTCGGCGAGCCCAGGGGGCGCTCCAGGGTGGGTGGTGGGCGGGGCCTGCGCGGGTCAGAGGGCGGTGCTCTCAGACTCCTCCTCCGAGTCCCTCTTCTCCGTCACCGAGTGTCGCCGCGCGTGCTCCAGGGGGCTCAGGCGGAGCGGCGGCCCGAGCTCTACGTGGATGGAGGGGATGTCAAAGTGGACGAGATCTGCAAGGTGGCAGAGAGAGGGGCGGCTGAGGGGCTGGCGGGGGCCTCCCGCCCACCGCAGGGTCGGGGTGGGCCTGGGTTGCTCTGCTCCTTCCCCCGGAGCCTGTGGGAGCGGAGCACCCCGACCCCTTCCGAAACCCATCCCGCGGGGGCGGGGGGGGGGGGGCGGTTCACGGAGGAGCCCCCGCAGCTCCCGGGCCGCGCCCCGCTGACGCCCCCCAGCTCCGTTCTCCTAGGGGAGGTGGCTTTCGGGGCGGGGCTCAGGGACCTCAGGCTGTGGGGACAGACCCCCCCCCCCCCCCCCCCCCCCGTCGGCCCCAGGACAGCTGCTCACCTCCCGGTACGTCCTTACTGCGGGCACTGAAAGATCATGCCTTCTGGGAGCCGATCAGGAAGACTGTGCCCGAGGAAACCGGGCTCCGCATGCGGAACTCAGGGCCTCTGCGGGCCCCAAGCCCAGGCGGTTCCTCAGAGCCGGTAGCTAGGTGCACACGGGAGGTGGTGGACCCAGGGGGTGGCCGGGGGGCGGGGCAGAACCAAGGCCCTGGGGGTGCTCCACCCCCCCCCTCGCCCCCCTTAGCCAGCTTCCTTTCTGGCCCCACACAGCCTTGCCTTCAACCTGGGCCTGGAGGACAGGGACGAGCTCCTAGAAGGGGTGGCCCTGGGCCAGCCTCCGGGGTGGGGGAGGGAGGGGGGGCTCTTTAGGGTATTTTTTGAAACCAACATTCAGCCCAAGGACAGACAGACATTCGGACATACAAACATGGAAGCTCTGGGACAAACGTCCTTCTGTTTGTCACCCCGCCCCCCAAACGGTCCTCAAAGCGTCCTTCCAACCCGTCTTCATCCTACTGAGAGGGGGCCCCAGGCTCAGCTCCCCCTGCCCCCGGGGATGCCTCGTGGCCCCCGCCTGGGGACGTCTACCCTGCAGCCTTCTGTCCAGATTCGAAAGCCTGTCCTGTCACCTTGCGGGTGTGGCTGTGCGGGGAATCACAGGCTGGCTGCTGACCCGACTGTTCCCTGAGAGCCCGGAGGGAAGGCAGCCCACTGGCCGGGGGCAGGATGGGGGGGGGGGGGGAACAGGAGCCCCCACCGACTGCCGGGGAGGGGAGACAGCCTCAGAAGCATCTGTTAGGAGACCCGGGGCGGGGGAGGAGGAGGGCCCAGGACACCCTCGGGCTGTGCCTGTCCCCAGTCTCCACAGGACCAAGGGCCTGGCAGCTTCCACGGAGGGCTGGCCCCCAGGGGGAGAGCCGCCCCTTCTTACTGAGACCAGAACAGCGGCTTTCCTCGCTTTTACTTTTGAGCATCTAGTCCCTGTGGGCAGAGGAGACCGGGCACAAACCGGGGGGAATGCTCCCCAAACCCTGAGTTAGGAAGGACCCGGCCGGCCGCAGACACTGGGGCGAACAAGCCCAGGCTGAACCCACCGCGGCGGATTCTTCGGGCCTCGCCGGCTGCGTCGGCCCAGAGGACAAGTTAGAGCCCGCGTGGGAAAGTGGGGGTCCGCCAGGGGGACCTCACGGCCACGGGGACCCCGTCCCCGCAGCACTGGGCGGGACCCTCACGGGACACCCGCCAGAGCCAAGGCCCACGCCGTCACGCCTGCACTCGTAAACCACAGGGAGGGGGCGCCCGGTGCCTGGGGGTGGGGGTGGGGGTGGGGGCGGAGAAGGTGGCGGGAGCGGCTAAGCCTGCTTGCGGACTTCCTCCCCGGGACCCAGCGCGAAGCCAGCCAGACCCCACGAGGCCAGCGGTCCCCCGAAAGCCAGAGGGGCTCGCGGGCGTCCCCGAGGCCGGGGAGGGCGCGGAGTGGAGCTGCCATGCGGGCGGGTCGGAGCCACATGCAGAGCCGGGTGCGCCGTGGCCCCGGGGGCCGCTTACCCTGAAATCCCCCTCACGCGCATCCGCAACCGCGGCCCTCCCGTCACACGGCTGCAGGAACACAACGACAGGATTCGGAGAGAGGAATAAACACGATGAGACAAGAACGGGACAAAAAACTACGCCGAGCAGGACAGTCCGTCGGGCCGCGCCCCAAGTGTCACAGAGGAGGCCCGTGCGGACGGACAGGACGACAGCGTGCTGCAAAGAACACGGACACGCCACGGCGTGGGGGCCGCCCCTCAGAGCCTTCCACTGCCCACGTTCGGCCCCCGAATTTGTCCTCTGATGGTGTCACCACCCGTCCGTCTCTGTCCAGGGGCGGCCCAAGCTCCTTCCGCTGCTTCCGGCATCAACGACGCCACCCCGCGTCCCTTCCCTGGGGTGGCTGGAGGAGCGGCCCCTCGGGCCGACTCGGGGTGACCTCGAGCTCCTGGGGTCACCCGGGCCCCCTCCCCTGTGGAGGCATCCCCGCCGTCAACTACCAGCAGGAGGCGGCACTCACCGTCGATTTTCGGGGAGGGATTTCCTGTATTTTTTACAAGCCTCGCGCAGCCGTCAGCGGCTGTACCTCGGACCTTAATCACACCCCAAAATAAAGCCAAACCACCAGAGGCCGCTCCCCGCAACGTTCCAATCTCCCGACCCGCCCCAACCGCTCGGATCAGACAAGCCCAAGGGCGCTGGACCCCGCAGGCTCGCCCTCCCTGGTGACCCAGGTGGAAAAAAACCTCGCTCTTGGGGGTGGGGGGGTGGGGGGGAGGGGAAATGGGTAAAACTACCATCCCAGTCGGAAGTCGCAGGGGACCTGAGACCTAGGACCCCTGACGCGTGCGGGGTACAATGTGTGGACGCGGTAGGGGCACAGGTCACGTGTACTTGGGTGTGGTGTGTACGCATGTGTAGGCCTCTGGTACGGAACGTGGACGCGGACGTTGGGCATGTGTTTGCGTCTGCGCAGGGTTTGCGTGCTGTGCGCGCGAATCCGGATATGTGCACGCACACCCCAAGCCGCCTCGGCTTCTGCTCCTTGGGACGACACAGGCGAGACACGCCCGGGCCCCGCCGCCCGGCCAGACGCGGCCCAGCGCCCTGCCTGCCTCCCTGACCGAGGAAAACGCTCGAAGGACTTGGGCGGCCGCCGCAAAGAGCCCCTAACGTCACGTGGTCGAGCGCGCCTGGGGAGACGTTTCAAAAATACCCTCTTTCTCCAACCCACAAACGGGTTCTGCTGAATGCGGCATTCGTGATGTCGCGCTCTTACGTTTCCTCTGTTGGGGTGGGGGTGGGGGTGGGGGTGGGGGGCGGGGATAGCTCCATCTTTAATTTTTAAACTTCAAGCAAAACTAGGTGGAGCGGTTGTGGGCCCGTCCGACAAGCACCTCAAAGAGCCGGGATAGCGGGGCGGGAAGACGCATCTTTCCTGAAACCGACCCTCCCCTGAGCGTGGCTGGAAACGCATTTTTCCAACGAGGCTGATTTCCTTAAGAGGGAAAAACCGCCTCTGGATCTCGGCCTCTGTTCTCAAGATCGGGGCCTGCAACTGCGCCTGCACGCGGGCTCTAGCCGAGGCAAGCGGCCAGTACACTCACCTGCTGGTCTGGATCCCGGTCCGGCCCCCCCCCTCCCCTGAAGCCCCATCCCGAGGACTCGGTGCTCAGCCCCCAGGTTCCGAGCGGAATCCGGAATCGGAACCCCGTGCCGGCAGGGGTTCCACGGGGAGAAATGCCATCGGGAGCGCTTCCCGCGGGACAACCTGGATCCACTGACCTCGTGGCGCCGGGAGGATGGGGGGTGGGCTCCCCGGGCCCCAGCGCAGCTTGTCGAAGGACAGTGGCGCCAGTGACCCCGTCCACCGGGCACAGCCAGCTGAGCGCGCGGAAAAGCATGCGGGCGCCGCGGCTCGGTTACCTGTAGACATGCTCTCCCCGGGGGCCACGCCATCCAGCACGGGGTGCTCCGTGGACTGCGGACTCGGGGCCGGCAGGCTGACCGTGGGAGGCTGAGGGGGCGGCAGCGTGGGTCTCTGTCGGGGCTTGGGGGTGGGCCGAGACTTGGCCGTGGCGCTCGTGAAGCCGGAGGGGGAGGCCAGGGCAGGGGCCGCGGCGGCCGGGGAGAGCTGGCCGGAGGCCAGGGAGTACCCCTGAGGGTAACTCAGTCCGTAGGGCGAGGGGGTGCTCGGGGGCGTGGGGGACAGGCTGAGCGGGGACGGCTGGCCGGCAGGCTGGTCAGCCACGGCCCCCGGCTGGCCGAAGGGGACCTTGGGCGGGATGGGTGCCAGCTTCTTGGAAACTGGAAGAGAAAACGCAAGAACACACACGCGCGAGGTTGTGACGCGTGCCCGTTGTCGGCCCAGCCTCGCCACCCCCTGGCCCACGCTCCCCCCGCCCTCGCCACCCTGCGCGCAGCCGGTACAGCTTTTAGAGATCACCCAGAACCGCAAGCTTTCGTGCCTTCCCATCTGCGCTAGTCTCTCCTCCTCCGCCCTGGATCCCCGCCGTGACGCACACGCGGCCCCAGCCAAGGCCGAGAGCGCGCTGCCCACGCACGACCGGTGGCCGGCTCCCCAGCGTCCTCTCGTGGCTTCCGAGAGGTGACAGGTGTCCAAAGTGCACTGGGAAGGGGGAGTCTGCGACACGGGGTCCGACAAGGACGATCAGAGCTCACTTGGAGACACGGGGGACCCTGGAGCTGGGCAGGGGGCCGGGGGCCAGCGTCTGGGGACTTTTGGCTGAACCTGCCCACTGGCTCCTGGCTCCTGGCAGAGCGACCGATGCCCCGGGTCCTCCGGCCGCAGAAGCCCAGCGTCTCTCTCGCCTTCTCTGTCCTTTCCCGGTCCTTCCTCGGAACCCTGTCTACTCGCCTCCGACGTGGTTTTCTCTCGAGAATTGTACCCTCTGGGCAAAGACCACCCAGGCATACTGCCCCAACCCCTCTTTTTATTTACTTGACCCTGCTATGGGATGGCAGATACTTTACAAATTACAGATGAACCGGTAAGAAGGACAAAATCCAGCACTTGGATGACCCCGCTGCTGTGCAGACGTTTTGAGAAAGCGATCACTAACTAACGTGGCAGAACCAGGTGAGGGCTGCGGGGGGCAGCGCTGATTCCAGAAGAAACTGCCTTTTAGATGCTCCAGGAGGCACCGAGGACTCTTCTCCCTACCCCCCGCTTCCCACCCCCCCACCTTGGAACCAAATCTATTCTAATGCGCTCCCCGGGCTCCGCCGGGGTGCGGAGTGGACAGGGACGGTCTCACCAACCTGGGGTCAGGTCCCTACCTCGTCTTACCCACTGCAGTTTATTTCAACCTCCTCCACACAACGGGCAGGGCAGTCTATCCCGCACAGGGTGGTAGTGGTTACACAGCATCATTCATGGAGAGCAGCAACCAGGACCCGTAACAAAACCACTGCTCAGCTGGACAGCCCCCGCGAGGACAGCCGGGGCTCGCGACAGCGGAGTGGCTGCTGCTGGACCGACTCGGGGTGGGCGGCGAGCGGAGACCCTAGGCACCGAGGCTCGAACACAAGCTGGGGGGAGGGGAGTGCCAGGTGACGGCACCATGTCTGTGATGACACTGACCACTCCTTGGTGGCGACGGGACTGGGCCATGACATAAAGCTGGAGGCACGGTGTGAAAAGACGAAGGGGGCTTAAAAACACACAAAAAAGCTTGGGGCGCCGGGGTGGCTCAGTGGGTTGAGTGTCTGACTCTTGGTTTCGGCTCAGGTCACAATCTCACGGTTCGTGAGTTCAAAGCCCCACGTCGTGCTCTGTGCTGACAACACAGAGCCTGCTTGGGATTCTCTCTCCCTCTTTCTCTGTCCCTCCCCTGCTCATACTCCGTCTCTCTCTCAAAAATAAACAAACTTCAAAAACATTTTTTAAAAAATTAAAAAAAAAACAACAAAAAAGGTTAGGACAAGTACACATTCTGTGCTGCTCCCCATTTATGACATGTCCCCACAGAGCAGTTCGTTAGCTTCCGGAAAGTCATTCCAGAGAGAATAACGGGGCCTTTTACAGTACGCTCCACGGAAGATTCTGGGTTGGGCGGCTCATGGGTCCGCCTTCCCAAACAGAAACACGGAAGGTCAGGACTTCTGTGGAAACAGTCCCGATTCCCTCGGGAACCTTCCAATCTGTGGAACCTTCCAGAAACGATCCCAGGGGTAGGCAGTTGTGCGCCAGTGTCTCTGGGCTCCTGCCGAAGACGCCACATAGCATCTTAAATGATGGCGGTAGGGCCCGGAAGGGTCCTTGAAGACCCGTGCCATCCTGGGCAATGACGTCTACACAGAGGTCTTAGTGTACGAGAACCGACGCCCCGGGTACACTGTTCAAATGAGTCGAAGAAGGAATAAATACGAAGTGGGCCCTCTCAGAGCTGGTTAACTTCCAAAAGCTCTCACGCCCGGCCCAGGGACGTCTCGCTAAGTCCGCGGTTTCTCAATATCCACGCCCGCCGAGGGACACGAGCGTCCAGGCAGTGTCCCAGGCCCGAGACCCACGCGAAGGGTGGCGGTGACGTACCTTTCCGAAGAGTGTGAGGGCTCTGGTCTGGGGGCGGCTGGCTGGGGCTGGTGCCTGGCGGGGCCCCTGGCTGGGTCCCCGTACAGGGCGTCCCCTGGCTGGAGCCTGGACTTCCTTTCTGCCCAGATCCAGGAGAAAGCTCCTTGCTTTTCGAAGCGCTGGAAAAGAAGCACACAGGATAAGAAAGCCCCTGAACTCGGGCAGGTGCAGCGTCTGCCTGTGGGTCGCAGTCCCGCGTGCTCCTCCGGGCCAGCTCCGGTCTGCCCCACGCCCTTCATAATGCTTTCAGAGATACTCCTGGAGGCCACTGTCCCTTCCTGGGCTCTGGGGGCCCGGGTGCTGCTCGCCACATCCGTGGCCCCCACTGCCAGCCCCCTCTCCACGCCTGTGCCCTCTGTCCACCGGGAGACCATGAGCATCCCCACTCTATCCTGTGATCGACACGGGGGTTCTTGGACACCCTGACATGGGAACACCTAGCTGCTCTTGGTGTTTCTGTGTCCACGGCATAGCAGGGCCAAGAGGGCTTCCTTGGGTCACTGTGCGACATGGGGGCTCCCTGCGGGGCCTCGTGGCCGTGGCTCTCCACTGATTTCCCTGACCTCCACCACAGCCCCAAGCCGAGTAGGGCTTCTGGAACCCATCCTGGGGACGAGCGAGTCCCAGCAGGTGGGAGGGCTAACACAGTCCTCGGCTGTGCTTCCAAATGTGGCCAGCTCAAGTCCCAGGCCCCCCGGCTTAGGCGGCGTAAGGGCCAATGGCAGTGAGGGCCTCTGACGTCCCTTGAATTGACAAAGGGACACCTGGGTCACCGTGTCCCAAAGGGGATTCATCCTTCACTGCTGGCTTTCCGCCAGGCATGGTCCTAAGCATCAAGTGCATGTTAAGAGACACCCTACTCCACGCCACAGAATAGGGACAGC
The DNA here is from genome assembly GCF_018350215.1 of Panthera leo. Classification (NCBI taxonomy): domain Eukaryota; kingdom Metazoa; phylum Chordata; class Mammalia; order Carnivora; family Felidae; genus Panthera; species Panthera leo. Next base: position 6,850,887 of record NC_056692.1, on the reverse strand, counting down.
AGATATACGGCCAGCTCATCACTCCGCCCCATCCCCCACTACACCCTCCAAGGCAGACATTCCTAGTTGATCTCCAGATGTCCCCTCTGCTGGGGTTCCCCACGCGGTGCGCCAGGAGCCCCTGGCAAACCAGGGTTTAAGCTACCTGCCAGCCGTACAGGAAACCGCCTGGACTCTGATGCCCCCGGGGAGGGTGTGGGGATGGGAACCTCAGTCCTTCACCCTGGCCACCTCTTCCCCACGACGAGACAGAGCCTAAATCTATCTCGAGGCCCCAACTATGAGAGCTACAGATATGGCACCCCTTCCCACCGGGGTTCGGTGAGAAGGGCTGGGAGGCAGGGGCCGGGCCTGGGAGAGCAAACGCCAACGTTCAACCGGTTTTCCCCACGTGAAGGAGTGAAGGGAGCACCACGTCCAAGGCCGTGGTAAACTCTCCCCCTTCTCGGGGGGGAGTTTCAAACCACACGTGGGTAAGTCCCCTGTCCACCCCCCAAAAAAGCCATTTCATCCAGAGGGTCTGGAAGGGCAACTCCTTTCTCTGTGCTGTTAACAAAAACAATGAAACCCTCGAGCGCCCTTGGCTCACTCGGGTGAGGTGAGACTCTCTCTTTTCTTCTTCCTCAGACCCAACGTCACCAGACACCCAGGTATTCAGGCCAAGTATCTATCCATCCTTCCTTCCACCTCTACCACCGTTAAAACAGTAAAAGAAAACACAAAAGCAGCAAAGAATCTGCTTCTGGTGGGATTCCAGACTCTTCTTCCTTACGATTGGTAAGACACCTGCCCATGGAGTGTAGGGACCAAGCAGCTCACACGTCTTTGCCCCGCCCAGCTGAAGCACCCCCCCCCCCCAAACAAGTCTTTACCTACTTACTAGCCTTGCTGGTTTCTCTCCAGCACAGGTGCAGCTGACCCAGTGGGGAGAGGTGGGGTGTAAGCTGGTTACTAGGAGCGCTACATGGAGAAGGTGCAGGGAAGGGCCCGCTCAAGGACACGTTAGTTCTGGGGACACAGGACTCAGCGAGCTGGGGCGCAAAGGGGGCGGGAAGCAGAGTCTGGGGTCAGAGTTAATGCCAAGCAGATGAGCGGGAGGCCGAAGCTGAGCCTGGCTGGAGAGAGCCGCCAGGCCTGGAGGTTTGGGGGGGGGGGGCGTGCTGGGGAGGGGGATGCACGGAGAGGCTTGAGCAAGCCAGAGGGAGGAGGGAAGGGCCTGACATCCTGGGGAGGCAGCTGGGGGGGGGGTGGTGGTGCGTAACAGGAATCTGGCAACTGGAGGCAACATCATCTGAGCTGCAAATGTCCACAACACAGAAAAAAACAAAAACAAAAACAAAAACACCAATGCAACACCCGTCTGTACTGGAAAGAATCCATGTGGGGGAGAGAAGAAGAGAGGTAGGAGACAAACAGAAACGCTGGTGCCCAAAGGAAAGCGACAGCTGGTTACCCCGAGAGAAAGGGGCGGTACGATGTATGGCTGTAGAGAGAGGAGAACGGCCTCTTGGTTACTCTGATCCAGCGGGTAATGTCCCCTGCCCGTGAGCGACTCTCAAGGCCACCCCTCTGTGACATTCCGGGACATCTTCAGAGGCTGGGGGAATCCACCTTTGAGGGGCATTTCCTAGAAATGTTGTTTCTATACCAAACGGCGTTTAGCACCAAGTGTTGGTTCAGGCTCAGTTGGTTAAGTGCCCGACTCTCGGTTTCAGCTTGGGTCATGATCTCGTGGTTCGTGGGTTTGAGCCCCACATCGGGCTCCATGCTGATAGTGCAGAGCCTGCTTAGGATTCTTTTTCCCTCTCTGCTCCTCCCCTGGTTGCTCTCTCTCTCTCCCTCTCTCAAAACAAATAAAATGAAATAAAATGAAATAAAATAAAATAGAGTAAAATAAAATAAAATAAAACAAAATAAAATAAAATAAAATAAAACAAAATAAATAAAAGTTTGGCTTCCCGAAGTCTCCAACAAATTTTTTCCAGCAGCAGCAGCCATGGGGGAAGGCTGTGTCCCCTAACAGAACACAGAGGCATCTGATTTTTCCCAGAACACATGGAAACACCCAGCAAAGCAGTCTTGTGCCATTCCCACTTCTAGGATACCCCTTTCAAGGAAGGGCCAGATGAGGAAGGGCCAAAGTCTCTCTCCCCTGTGACCCCGGAGTGGCCGTCGCTGGGACGGGACTGCCTGACGAGCACCGATCACACGTTTCCTCCTTGGATGGACACAGTCCTCCATAAATGCTCACTGCACTGGCGGCGCCCTGAGCTGGTCTGCTTTCTCCCCCCCTGGAAAGAATGGAAGCTCCACCCGGCAGCAGGCTGCACGGGCCACCAGGCCCAGGGAGGCCACCTGACTTCCTCTCCAACTTCCCCGATCTGCGCCCAGGAAACTAGGCAGTGAGAACGGCGCAGAGGAGAGAAAGGGAGGAATCCTGAAACTCCGTATTTCGAAACCGGAAGTATTTACAGCCCAGGAAGCAAGCGGACAGGAGAGCGGGAAGCTTCGGTCTCTCACGGATTTTAAGAGCTGCCACCTTAGCCGGCTGCTGGCGGAGGGAGTGGGGGAGGGGGAGGGAGTGCTATTCTTGGGAAGCCTGGGCTCGGTCTGAAAATCCGCGGAGCCCGGAATCAGCAGGTGCCGGCGTGACGCGCGAAGCCAAACACGAAGGCTCAGGCACCGGGAAAGTGACAGCAGCCGGAGGGCCCCCCAGAGCAGGTGCAGCGACCCCCGCCCCGCGCAGGCGCGCAGCCAGCCCGGCCCCCCACCGCTCCCCCTCCCCCGGCTTACCTGGTGCGCTCCACCCCGGGCTGGAGCCCCAAGCCCGACGGCGAAAGCGAGGGGGCCGCCACCGCCGCCGCCACCGCGGGGCCGTCCGGGGGCTGCTCCGGGAGTGGCGAAGGCAGAGGCGCGGCAGCCAGCTCGGCGGGCGGCGCGGGGGGCTGCATGGTGGGCGGGGCGCAGGACGCCTTCCTGCCGGCCGAGGAGCCTCTTCGGGCCACCCAGGACGTGTCCATGACCCGCACGCCCATGCTGGCGAGGGACACAAAGACAGCCGCTTAGCCGCGCGTGACGGGGGTGGGGCTCCCTCCCCCGCGCGGCGGACACATTCAAGCACGTCCGCCGGGAGAACAGCAGCGAAGCCTTAGCGACCCTCCTGGGCGCCCCGGGGAAGCGAGGCCGGGCCGCCGCCGCGCCCCCTGCCGGAGGCTCCGGGGTCCCCCAGCCGCGCGCACCAGCGGCCCCCGGCGCTTCCACCCTCTGCCAAAGCCAGCTGGCCTTAGATCTGCGTGTGGACTCCAAAGCTGTCCCCCAGAGCAGAATGCAGCCTCTCTGGGGGGCACTCGCTCCCCCCACCCCCCCACGAGTGAGAGATGGAGATGAGAAGGGCAGGGAGCAGCATCGCACTAGAACATGGCACTGACCAGCAGGACACATCTAAACGTCCGTCCTTCCTTTTGTCACTTGGGGTCTAGAGCACAGGCCCGAGTCCGGACTCCCGCACTGGCCCCAGGACCCTGGCCCGGCTGCAACCCCTACAGGCCCCAGCCGCTCGTCTCTGCCGCAGGGAAGGGGCTGATCGTGCCTATTGGTCACTCCGGGTTCCGATTCGCTTTTAACCACCGAGCCACAGCTTCCATTAAAGCCGGCCAAGCACCCAAACACGGCACATTCACCCTCTCGCGGAGCTCACTAAGGCATGGCTTGCTTTGTTTTCAGAGATTGAACGTGACCTCATGGCTACCCGCGAATACCGTACCTTTGGATTTTCCTAAGGCTGCAGGGACAGAAACATACAGATATTAGTGTCAAAAAAACTATGCCTTCCTTTGGACACACAGGTTGCCGGGGTCGGGGTCTGAGAGTGGGGCCTTTACGGTGCTGTGAAATGGTTTCAATTGACTTGCCCTCTCTAGTTCCAGCGACTCTTCTGATTGGGCCAAGGTTGTATCCTACCAAGGTCACAGGTGAATAGAGAATCTGGAGGGCTGATATCGGTGTGGGTAGGAGTGCGGGTTGTGGGGAGAGGGTGTCATAAGGGAGAAGAAAGAAATCAGTGGAAATTGCCATCTGCCGGCTTCCAAGTTACATGATTTAGAAGGCTATTCATTCTGGGGCGCCTGGGTGGCTCAGTCGGTTAAGCGTTTGACTCTTGATTTTGGCTCAGGTCATGATCTCACTGTTCGTGAGTCGAGCCTCCATTGGGCTCTGCGCAGACAGCTCGGAGCCTGCTTGGGATTCTTTCTCTTCCTCTCTCTCTGCCCCTCCCCCACTCACACTTTCTCTCTCTCTCCCCAAATAAACGTTAAAAGAAAAAAAAGTTTTAGAAGGCTGTAAGTTCTTTCCATCGCCCTAGGAGGTAACTGGTACCGTGGTGTGAAGTCAAGACTTTCGCCGTCTAAGCCAAGACCTGATTATTTCCAGTACCAGGGAGACGCAAACATTTGTGCGACGAGAAAACCTTCCAGCCTCCATGTCTGCCGTGTATCTGCACAGTGGGGTGTGGGTATGGGGGTGATCTCGTGCTTACTCTGACCCACCCCGGTCAGAAGCACAGACCTATTACCGTGAATTCTGTCCACCCCGAAAGGGCTTTTAGACATGAGCACCAACATCAAGCAAACAAACAAAACAAAAGGCTCAAGTTCCTAGACTGGTTGCTGCAGGTAGGATTTAGGTTCCTTGAAGGAAACGTGCCTCAGGATGGAGCAGGGTCAGTAAAAGCAGAGCACACACGAGGATGGGGACAGCTTCCTGACACTCGTCCCTCCATAAGATCCCCGGAGGTCTTTTCGCGTCCCGTGTCATGGTTACTATTTCTCATCTCCTGTGGAGGGCACCTGGGGGATTAGGGGGCTGGATGCCTGGGTCTCTTTCCAGGACCTACTAGCTTTCAAGTCATATTGGGTCTGAGGAACCCCCCCCCCCCCCCGCCCCAGTAAATAAGCACCTTCTCCAGGAGCTCCAGAATCGCTCCTGGAGGCCACTCGAAACTCTAGGACAAGGTCCAGCTGCATACCCTGGTGTTTAAAGGGGACTGCAGGGGAGAATCATTAGGCTCCGGAAATTATCAGGATGAAAAGGGCAAAAGGCTTAGTCTCAGCAGAGGAAGGGAAATGACAGGGCTTAGCTGTGGTGGTAGGTGAGGGTGACACACAGGCAGGATGGTTGCCACAGCGACCAACGGGGGGGGGGGGGGCTAAGGATGTCCGTCTGTCCATCTCACCCCGTCTTCTTTACCCAGTGCTCTTTTACTTAGAAGGATCTTTCCAGGGGCCCGTGGGTGGCTCAGTTAAATGGATGACTTCGGCTCAAGTCACGATCTCAAGGTTTGTGGGTTCGAGTCCCGCGTCGAGCTGTCAGCAACAGAGCCTGGAGCCTGCTTCGGATTCTGTCTCCCTCTCTCTCTGCCCCTCCCCTGCTCATGCTCTGTCTCTCTCTCAAAAACAAACATTAAAAAAAAAAAAAAAGATCTTTCCAATTTAGGGGAGGGGGGTGCATCAGGGCGGGGCATGGGCTTCAGGATCAGGGCTCCTGGGGGATGCCTTCTATTTCCAGGGGCATCTTCCAGCATCGGCAACCTCCGATACCAGGCTCCCTGGTGATCTGGTTTACCAAGTGCAACGGGCTTTAGGGTCTGAATCCCAGCTTTTCTCATTACCGTGTGATATGGGTTGAGTTACTTAACGTGTCACGTCCTCTGCTCAAATGGGAGTGATAATGACCCTCCCCCCTCCTCCTCAGGGTCGTCAAGAACAAGCAGGACAGTGTGTACAAACCACGGAGCAGCTACTAAGAAACCAACTAGCGGTAGCCTTGACAATGATGATGCTCTGTCCTTGCAGGTGCCAAGTACAGCCTTTTCTTTCTTAATCTTCACAGAGAATGAAGTAAAGACAGTGAATCCGGCCAGGAGGAGATGGAGATACCATGAAGACCCCATCTGGGTCACGTCACCCGAGTCCACAGGATCTGCCATGAGATCGTTTCCCCCTCCTAACAAAACACCAAAGATCAGGGTGGGGGGTTCTCTGGTAGGCGTAAGAGGAACAAACAAGGAATACAGTCCCTTTCCCCCAGGCTCTGGAGTCTTCCAGGGACCTGGTGAGGTGGGCCCGTGTGGGCATCAGAGGGCGGGATGCTGAAAGCCTCCTTGGATGACTGTAGGCATCAGGAATAGAAAAATAAAGAGGGGATCCTCACCTCCCTAAGTCTTACTGCCTAGCCCGGGTCGTCAGGGCAGGAAAGAAGGGAAGAAGAGGGGTCGTCTTGGCTGAAGGGTTCTTTGGGAAGCAAAACCTGTGACGGGCAGCAGGGGACTCGGGCAGAAATGGCCACAACACTCCGCCCCACAGAGGCCTTCCACGTCCCGGGCGGGGGGCTGCGGGGGACGTCCGGCAACCTTCCTCGGTCCTCGGCCAGTCCACAGGCGGTGCCCACAGCGGGTGGAGCCAAAAAACCATTTCAGGTGTTCTCAGTGAGACGGAACACCATCCACCCAGTGAGTGGAAAGGAAGGGGTTGGTCAGAGTACCTCATGGACGGAGAAGCGTACCCAGGCATGTCGCTATCTTAAAAATGGCACGACGTCACTCAAAATTCCAGTCTGTGTGCTAAAAGCAGCTAACGCTGACCATGTACGGAAGATTGCTCTAAACACTTCATAAGCCAAATTTTATTTAATGCTCAAGGCAACTCTCAGGTGGGTGCCTACTATCATTTCCCCATTTTGCGTATCAAGAAACGGAGGCAGTCAGAGATTAGGTGACCTCCCAAGGTCACGGGACCAGAATCTGAACTTGGAGAGAGTCTGACCCCAAAGCTCACATGCCACATGTTCAGAGTATGTAAGGCTTCTTCTTCTCCCACAAGGTGGGTGGACGGAGAGAATGGAAAGGTCAGACCTATAAATGTCTCCTTGGTGCAGGAAAGGAAGTGATGTTCTTGTTTGAAAGCCTGTAACCTGGTAGGCCATGCAGGGAAAGCCTAAGAGCCAGAATCTTAAAAATGAAGAGACAAAGGACTGCCTCCGTGGGGGGAGGGAAGAAAACAACCCAAGTCTGAAAGATGGAAAATCCAGCTGCAAGGACACGTCTACAGGGGTGCCTGGGGGGCTCAGTCGGTTGAGCGTCCGACTCCAGCTTGGGCCATGATCTCACGGTTGGTGGGTTCAAGCCCCATGTCGGGCTCTGTGTCGACAGCTCAGAGCCTGGAGCCTGCTTCCGATTCTGGGTCTCTCTCTCTCTCTCTCTGCCCTTCCCCTGCTCATGCTCTCTCAAAAATAAACATTAAAAAAAAGTAAAAAAAAAAAAAAAAAAAAAAATAGGTAGATCGTCACGGGTTAGCTGTTGCTTTTTGCTTTTTTCCCCTCTGCAGGACAGCTAGCTGCCACGCAGCTCCTGAATCCCCGGTCAGGGACAATCCTAGCCGGAGGTATTAACTAATATATGTCTTTGAAGTATTTTAAGTCTATAGAGATCTGGAAGGTTTTGATTTTTGTTCTAAAGATCAGTTGCATTGGGCAAAAGCCGGCCAAGGGAGAGGAGACAAGAAATGCGTCTGTCATCAGACGGGAGGCCCTGGGGAATCTGGGTGGCTCTCCAGGCATCCACGGAAGACTTTCAAGTTCAAGGAATGTTTAAGATACACTTGGGGGCCAGGAAGCAGTGGCAGGGGCCTTGGGGGTCACCACATGGTGAGTGACAGGAAACCTAAAAATCCAAAGACTTACCCTTGCCTACACGCACCTGGGAAGGCCAGACTCGGGTAATTTCCAGTCCCTCCAGGGATGATCCCTTTTTTAAATACCTAACAACAAAGTTTTGTAACCTCCCCCAGTACAAATAAAGGCTGGAGTCATCTGGCCACATTTCTCGGCCCGGGCCTGGGCCAAGAATTTACCTCTCCAAGGTCCATTTGGCCAGTACAAATCCAAAATAGGAGTCAACTTTCCCACTGATACCCAGGATGACTAGGTGAGCTCGTCTGCATTAGGGTTCAGGTTCTATCGGAAATAAAATGAACGCACCAGACAGACATCCATGACACGTCTTTTGGGGTCGCTGCCTTCGCTGTTCATCCTCCCCTTCAGGGTCTATAGAACACCTGATAGCCGCAATTACAGAAGCAAGGCCCTTGGACCACTAGCTCTGATTATCACGCGACCGCCGACTTCGATTTAATGAATTTGGGAAACAAAGCACGCCACAGCGCCCTCAGGAAGATCTGTGACACGTGACAGACTCTAAGAGGTCACACGCTAAACCAACTGGTCTCCGTGTGTTGAATCATGTGTTTTAGGAGTCCGTTAGACCCCAGACTCCCAAGCCAATACGACCAACAGCGGAACCAGTATTCCAGAAAGCACCATTCACATTGTTCTTGGACCTCCTCAATTAAAGACGCCTATCCCGAGATGGACATCTCGATGAAGGTCCAGGCGGGTGGGACAAGACCCATCAGAGAGTGGCTGTCACACACAGGCTAAGGATGTGTCACGCACCAAGCTGAGCTCTAAAGGAGATCATGAGCTCTGGTGGAAAGATCCTCGTAGATTTGTGGGCTGCTGATAGAACACCTCTGACGACCAGACCGCCGTGGGACAAGTGAAATGGCGACAGGCACGTCAGGTTTTAAGACTTGAAAGAGGAGCCACATGTTGGTCTTCTGAGTCGGAAGAGCCAATGCCACTGGGATTTCTGGGGACAGACTGCTGTCCCGCTGGGACCCAAGAGGCTAGAACTGAGCAGAGGCAGCGGGACAGATGTGCCACCGGCAGGGTTAAGTGAGGAGAGCGTGAGCCAGAGCCAGAAGGCAGTTAACAGACAGCAGGGAACCCGGTGTGTATGGAATGGGTCGTGTTGGTACCGGTGAGGTCTCTCAAGTATATAACAGGCAGTGGGCTGGGAGCGGAGGCAGAGGGGAGTACAAAGGGGGAGGACCATAGCCATCAGGTAAGCGAGCAGGGAGGCTCCGCTGTTGACGTCACTTCTCTTCCTGCCTCTGGCCTATCCACGGGCCTCTCGACCATCCCAGGTGAGTTTGTGCAGACTCTGCCGATGCATGCATCTGACAAATGCTCAGGGCTCCTGGGTCCCTCCTGACTAATGGGCAAGAGAGTGTAGACACCTTGGCCAACTCTTTAGGCAGGAGGGTTCACATAAACTATCTGATAGGACCAGGGCGCATGGGTGGCTCAGTCGGTTAAGCATCCAACTTTGGCTCTGGTCACGATCTCATGGTTCGTGAGTTCGAGCCACGCGTCAGGGCTCTGTGCTCACAGCATGGAGCCTGCTTGGGATTCTCTCGCTCTCCTTCTCTCTCTCTCTCTCTGTCCCTCCCCCTCTTGTGCTCTCTCTTAAAATAAATAAACTTAAAAAAATTTTTTTTTCAATTGTATCATTGCCAAGTTCTTTATTCAGAATGGCAAGATCTTTCTGTGATTCAGTGGTTCTCAGCCCTAGATGCATGTTAGAATCAGCCAGGACACCTTTAAAAAACCATCAATGCCTGAATCCCAGCCCAGGCCAATTAAATCATCCTAGAGGAATGGGGCTGGGGCCTCAGAACAGCAGTATTCTTTTTTTAAAGCATGTTTTATCTTTTATTGCATAAGAAGCCACCCTCGAAACAAACCAGCTTATTTATCTGGGTCTCAAATCCACACCTTTGGCAGAGTTTGGCAGGTACGGCTTGTATTTTCTACACGGCACTAGCCGAGATGGTCTGGCTTGGCGAGGACAACTCCCGAGACGATTCCCTTACTGGGCACTGGCTGTCAGCTCAGTGCTCAGCTGGGGATGAAGGCGGGGTGGGGGGGGGCGGGTTTCACTTCTCACCAGTGAGAAGAGTGGAGAGCTCTTGGGCTCCAAGAGTGGCTGCTTGGGCTCCCACACGGCGAGCTACTTGGGTTCCAAGAGCGAGTGCTTGGTAGACCCAGGCACAATCAACAGGGCTCTTTCCGACCCTGTTGAAGTGCTGGTAGATCTCTTCCACCACATTCTGTTAGTTAAGTCATGGACGCCAAATCATTGCCAAAGGGAGCGTGGCTAGATTTCAACCCCCAGTGGGAGAACCAAGCACCTGCCGCCATTTTCACCATGACACGCCCGGCACGCATTTGCGGCGAAGGGAGGTGTTAGGGCCCTGTGGCTGCTGTAACAAGTACCACAAAGCTGGGAAATGACAGACATCCATTCTTTCGTAGTTCTGGAGGCCAGGAGGCCAGGATCTGTAGGAATGGGCCAAAGCCAAGGTGTCAGCAGGACTGTGCTCCCTCCAGAGGCTCCAGGACAGAGGCTACATCTTGGCTCTTCCAGTATTTGGTGGCATACACTTCTTAGCACGTGGCCACATCTTTAGATCTCTCTCTGCTCCATTTCTGCATTTTGCCTTCTCCGTGTGCCTATGTCAAATCTCCTTCCGCATTTTAGGACACATGTGATTGCACTGAGGGCCCGCCCTGATAATCCAGAGTGATCCCCTTAGTTCAAGGTCCTCATTTTAATCACATCTGCAAAGACGCTTTTCCCAATTATTTACAGGTTCCGTGGTTCAGGACCTGCTATCTTTCGGTGGGGGGGGGGGGGGGGTGTCATTATTCTGCCAACCAGAACAATGAAAAAAGGCTGATGTGAGCTTGTAAATCTGCCTCCAGGCCTTACTAAAGACACTCTGTTTTCTAAGTCATCCTGAATCAGAGGCATCAGGACCAAAGCCTGGAGCTGGGATGGGAGTGAACCACCTTGAATAATGTCTGGGACAAGAGAGCCATCAGCCAGAAACACACTGCTGGCACTGAAGGGGAACTCACCATTTCTTCTAAGTATTGGCCAGTTTTTCCTTTTCTTTTCTTTCTCTCTTTTTCTTTCTTCCTTTTCTTTTCTTTTCTTTCTCTTTTTCTTTCTTTCTTTCCTTCCTTCCTCTTTCCCTTTCTTTCTTTTCTTCTGTCTTTCTTTCCTTCCTTCTTCTTTCTTTCCTTCCTTTTTCTTTCCTTCTTTCCTTTCTTTCCTTCCTTCCTCTCTTTTCTTTCTTTCTTTCTTTCTTTCTTTCTTTCTTTCTTTCTTTCTTTCTTTCTTTCTTTCTTTCCTTCCTTCCTTCCTTCCTTCCTTCCTTCCTTCCTTCCTTCCTTTCAGTAATGGCATTATTGACATACAATTGGTGGTTTTGTTTTTTAACTTCAGCAAAACGCTTTGACAAAATGAGCTTTAATTTATCACTGTTTCAAGGGGTAGTTTGGAGACTTTAAAATGTGTCTCATAGATTTGGGGTGCCTGGGTGGCTCAGTTGGTTAAGCGTCCGACTCTTGATTTTAGCTCAGGTCACGATCTCGCAGTTTGTGAGCTTGAGCCCCGTGTCAGGCTCTGCACTGACAGCAAAGAGCCTGCTTGGGATTCTCTCTCTTTGTCCCTCCCCTGCTCGTGTCCTTTCTCTCTCAAAATAAATGAACATTAAAATAAATGAAAGAAAATCAGTGTCTCATAGATTTTAGGAGCTCAGAAATGGGATGAACGTGGAGAATTCCCCTGCTATTACTAAAACAACACAGGGACTCAACTGACGTAAATTCCTTTCTTCTCCCCCAGAACATTTACTCACAACCTTGGGGTTCTAGTTCTGTTAAAGCCAGTTAAGATCTGATCATCTGTAAGCCCACTGAACCTTAAAACACCTGTGCCAGTACCCCATTACCCTAAGCTGGGAAGCCCTCTGCTTAATGTTTAATACAATTTTTAAAAATATTTATTTTGAGAGAAAGAGACAGGGCACAAGCAGGGGAGGGGCAGAGAGCGGGGGAGACCCAGAATGCGAAACAGGTTCCAGGCTCTGAGCTGTCAGCACAGAGCCCAACGTGAGGCTCAAACCCATGAACTGCGAGATCATGACCTGAGCTGAAGTCGGATGCTTAACCGACTGAGCCACCCAGGTGCCCCAGTACAAATTTTACAATTCATAAATGTATCCGTTTAGGGTGCCAAGAGTAATTCGCATAGCGCATCCCCTATACCCTAAAAGTAGACGGTGCCAGGTTCTGGCTTTCAGTCAGAATTGTATGCAGAAGGGGCATTTCATTTACAAAGTTCTTGAATGCCAGAATGTCATCAGAGATGAGGCAGTGGCTTGAAATATCATCATTCAAGGGGCACCTGGGTGGCTCAGTCGGTTAAGCACCAGACTTCGGCTCAGCTCGTGATCTCACTGTTCGTGAGTTCGAGCCCCGCATCAGGCTCTGTGCTGGCAGCTCAGAGCCTGGAGCCTGCTTCAGATTCTGTGTCTCCCTCTCTCTCTGCCCCTCCCCCGCTTGCACTCTCTCACTCTCAAAAAAAAAAAAACCATGAAAAATAAATAAATAAAATATCATTCAAGCTTCTGCAACTTCCTGTGTATTTTGGGGGCCAGTGGACTTTGGCCCAAGATTCCATAGTGGTAACTCTCCCATGGATGGCATCTGGATTGCTTTTCATGGGTGCCTGGAACCAGACAGGGTCTGGCAGGGAGGACAGAGCTGCACAACTCTGATGGAGAAACACTAAGACCCAAGGAGTTCTCCAGAACCCAGCCAGGTCCAGAATTCACCCTCCGGGGTATATCCCCTTGGCTCAACGAACTTCACAAAGGAACAGTGGCTTCGCCTGAGATTAAAAACAAAATGTGAGGGGCGCCTGGGTGGCTTGGTCGGTTAAGCGTCCGACTTCGGCTCAGGTCATGATCTCACCGTTCGTGAGTTCGAGCCCCGCGTCGGGCTCTGTGCTGACAGCTCAGAGCCTGGGGCCTGCTTCGGATTCTGTGTCTCCCTCTCTCTCTGCCCCTCCCATGTTCACGCTCTGTCTCTGTCTCAAAAATAAATAAAAATGTAAAAAAAAAATTAAAAAAAAACAAAAAACAAAATCTGAGGCACCTGCTAATATGCACTTGTCTGTCTCTTCTCTGTCTCTCTGACTTTCTCTTACAATGCAAAGATCAGATTCTAAGTACACTCTTTTTTTTTTTTTTTTTTTTTTTTATAGATTTAAGGAATTTCTCCTACTCCCTGCAGCGTCTAAGAACTCCCAGTCTTTCTTTCCCCTTCGCTGGAGAACAACCAACCACACAGAGCAGGTAATCAAGACACAAGACACAATGCACAGCAAGAGTCTGGTGGGTAAGGAGGTAAGCAGGGATTCTGGCCCCTTCTGAGCATGCCTCTGTCAATCCCACGACACAGGTCTAGGTCCCCACTCTGAAAACAAGAGGGGCGCGTGGTAAGACGCACGCACCCCTACAGTTCCTGGTTTCCAACCTTCCCTCTGCAGCCCTTCAGGCCAGATGCCTTTCAAGCAAGTGGGCCTTTCTGGCTGCCTTGTGACCTGTCGGGGAGACGGAAGTTGTGACTGCTACGCTTCTGTCATCTGAATTTCTGTCATTCCCATCCAACGTTTTACACTCCCGGTCCGGCTCAAAGGAGCAGTTGCTGCCTTTGATTTCATGGCGGCAATTTTCCGTTCTTAACCAAAGTTTACTTGACTGACTCCCTGGACCAACGATGCAACCCAATCCTTCTCTGAGACATATTTTCGCGGAGGCCCCCGGCTTGCGGCCATGCGCGGTCCTCGCGGTCGTGGCTGACGCTCACCGCGAATCAGCCGTGCTTGTCAGAAAACACGTTTATGCCCCTTTTATTTGCTTTGGGGATCCTAGGAGGCAGTTGCACGTTATGGAAACTGATTTCACAGCAGCGTGGAGGGGGTCATTCCTATGCAAGTGAAGCGGAAGGCATTGATGAGTCTCCCCTGGGGACTGTGGCATCAGGAGGTATAGGTGTCCATCATAAGAGACGAGAAAAAGTCTTAGAAACTGACAGGTGACACACAGATTGCGTCAGGTTGTAGGTTTTACTCTCGGTCTTAAAGAGACTGAGGCTGGAAACGTAAAAGCGTGCGTTTAAGGCGCTGCTCGTGCAGGAACGTTGATGGACAATGCAGGTGAGCAGAGCCATCGTCACCGAGGAACCGTTTAGGATTTGAGAACTGACGTACGCTGATAAATTTGCAGTCAAAATACAAAGCGTGTTCCCATCTTTTAATTCCCCTTGCTGGCCGACTTTTTTTCCTTCTTTTGATGATAACTAATGAGTATCGATCGCAACCCTCATTTCAGAAGGTTGCACTTACCTTCGCCCCTAAAGCCAGGGAAGCGAGCCAAGGGACCCAATCTAAACAGCACAGAGGAAAACCTCAAGCAGGAGGCAACAGCTTGATTGCTACAAATCCCCTAAATTGCTGCCAGAGAGGGCGTCCTGCCTGGCAATCCGGTTCCATGTTACCTCTCGGCCCCTCCCGGCTCCAACCCCCAATGCTGAGAAAGGCACACTAAGTCATACCCATCCTTTTTGTAAAACTCCAGCATCATATTATCCGTGGCAACGCTGAGGGGCCGGCGGATCTGCTCGGGCTGGCGACGGTCAGTGGGGTCCATGTCTGGGGAGGGCATTGAGCTATAGTTGGCGTTGTGGTTCACGTGTACCGGACTCCCATAATTCCCTGTGATGTTGAACTCTATCTCTGTGGAGAAGAAAGAAATAGGTGTACGTGATCTATGGGTCCATCACACCCTTCCTGGGCAGGAGAGATAGGAGCAGAGATGGGCTCTCATTTACACTTCACCCCTAGAAAACTCTGTCCCGCGGTTCAATGTTAGGTCACCTATTGATATGAATTCATCTTAACATAATTCATCACATCAGCAGGTGCACACAACTGCTCACCTCTCACATTAATATGATGGGCACTTAATAAAGCAATTTCTATTTGTGATTTAAAAAACAACATGGGGTGCCTGGGTAGCTCAGTCAGTTAAGCATCTGACTTCGGCTCAGGTCATGAGCTCACGGTTCATGAGTTCAAGCCCCGCCTCGGGCTCTGTGCTGATGGCTCAGAGCCTGGAGCCTGCTTCGGATTCTGTGTCTTATTCTCACTCTGCCCCTCCCTTGTTTGTGTTCTCTCTGTCTCTCAAAAATATATAAGTGTAAAAAAAGATTAAAAAAAAACCAAACAAACCCAAACTTAAACAAGGAACAGTTGGGGTACTTTCTGAAAAAGACAAAATCATCCATTTCAAACCTCATGGTTAAAAGTGAAACACCAGAGCAGTCTTAATTAAATCATGAAAAAGGACAATGCCTACAATCACCACTGTTACTTAACGTTGTTGGAGAAGCTGGCCAATGGAATAAGTCAAGAAAATGAAATGAGAGGAAAGATCGTTATTTTTAGTGATGATGATGTCTTTCTGGAAAACCAAAGAGAAAAAATTAGGAAGGACTGGAAGCAGAGATTTCACTAAGGTCACTAAGGTGGTGTTGGTGATCAAGTGACATCAGAAATATCCCAAAGTTCCCTTGCCATTTCCTATCTGCAACAGAAATTAATCCACTCATCCACAAACTTATAGTGTTATGCCTTAGACTCCTATTCCCTTCTTTCTTTATGCCGATTTCCCACCCTCACTCAACTTGATGTCATTGACAGAACTCTTAGGACATTAGCAGTTAAGAACCTTCATGGTCAAAACACACAAAACCAAGTCAACACCATCAAACTTCTTCGATGTTGATCATCTGAGTGATTACTGCTGATGGACAGAGCACAGAATTATTAACATTCTATCCTCACAGGAGGTAAACAGTTTACTGTAGCATAGCCAAAAGCACATCCTTAATGTTTACTAAACACAGGGTACAGTGCTCTTTTTTTTTCTTTTGAAAACAAACAGTGAAATTAGTACAACTGCTCTCTCCCGAAAGCTGTTACCTTCAGAGTTATCCCCTTCTGCTATGCTGCTTTTTGAACATTTATGAAGCATCATCCGAGGGAGCCACCTGTATAGCCTAATTTTGAACCGGATCCAAAAAAGAACCTGATTGCCTTTGAGCCTCACCTTTACATTTTGAGGGCAACTCAAAGGACACACAAAAGGAGTAACAAAAAGATGGCACCCAGGGGATCCCCGAGCCCTGGATAAAAATTCATGCGCATCTCAGATCTATGCAGCATCTATAAAAGCAGGCGATCTCGCTTTCCTTTCTGCTCCAGCATTTCATAATTCATAGATGTAAAGACACCACGGTGTGAATGTGAGACCAGTAAAATCCACAGACACGGTTAGTGCAGGCAATGGACAGCAATTGTCACTTAGCCAAGGATTAGACAGTAAGACACTGACGTGACTGTCCACACCCTACTTGAGTATGTGTGTGTGTGTGTGTGTGTGTGCGCGTGCGCTTGTGTAGGAGGATTAATAACAAACACTTTTGGTTTCAAAAGTTTCGAGGGGCGCCTAGGTGGCTCAGTCGGTTGAGCGTCTGACGTTTGATTTTGGCTCAGGTTGTGACCTCACGGTTGGTGAGTCTGAGGCCCACGTCGGGCTCTGTGCTGACGGTGTGGAGCCTGCTTGGGATTCCGTGTCTCTCTCCACCCCCTCCCCTGCTCACCACCTCTCTCACAAAATAATTAAAAATAAACTTAAGAATAAAGTCTTGCATCCACAGTAACACTGGTTCTTCCCCACCCCCACACCTCAATGCCGCCACATACCTCCAGGGAAGAACCAGTCTGCATGCTGGATGATGGGTTCGACAATCCCGACAATCTGCAGTGAAACCGTGGTCATCATCTCCGTGATGTTCCTGCCAGCGCAGAGCAGAGGGGGGGCAGGGCTGGGTCACCGGCCGGGGCGGGGAGGCACGTCTGGCCCCACAGCCCAGGGCCGGAAGCCTGCAGACCTAGGTCTAAGGGTAGGCTTTCTCTCTGCAAGGGCACTTGACCTTTCTGAGCCTCTCCTTCCCTTCCTCAGAAAGGGGTAACCACAAAAGGCCTCCTTACAGGAGACACATCAATGGATAATATACATAAAACTGTCTGCTTTCCAACTCTGTTCTCTTTTAGGAGACGGCCCTCTATCCCCCGGTTCCAGATGCTGGGGATGCATGCTCTTCGGAGACAGTCAGGAAGGCCTGGAACAGCTTGCCTGGCCTGGGGCTGGCTCAGATTAGCTCAAAGACCCTCACCGCAGACCCGTAGCTCTGAGACCATCATGGAGAAGGAGCTACAGAATTCTGGGTCTCCTCCTGAGTCTGAAACCTGAGCAGGCCAAGAGAGAAATAGAACTTGGCAAATAAATGAGGCCGATGATATGCTGGGGGCCCCGGTCGTGCCCTCTGCCACCCGCCCCATACCTTACCCATTCGCGTGTTCTGCCCTATACTCACCCTTCTGCTTGCGGCCACAGCAAGTTGGGGCCTAACACAATTGCCATGTTGCTGGGAGTCATCTTGTTCACATCTTGATATTCTGATAGCTTGGATAAAAATTTGATCAAGTATCTGAAAGGGAGTCACAAGGGCCAGGTTGAACCAGGGCTCAGCCCCAGCCGTGTTCCCCCAGCACAGGGCAGACACTTCTCTCCCCCACAGCCCATCTTACCGACAGCCAGATCATACACCCCGCCTTATAATGAAGACACATCATGGAAGAGGACACGAGAATACTTTACAGACAGACAGACTCATATACCAGGACGCGGCTACCTGTCAACATCTACATCACCTAACCCTGGCCAGAGAAATTCCCCATCTTTCCTTTTGACTCCGTTATCTAGTGACCTAAAGTCCCTCTTGTTCTTCAAACCTCAGTCGCCTGCCACCCTCCCCGTGTGCAGAGGTGAGAAGCAAAGTGTCCAGGTGTCACCGGCAGGGACCTCCACATGCTAGGGGTGGGATTAACCTCAGGGGGGCTTTCAGAGCTAATGGAAAAAGAAATTAAACATAGGGGCGCCTGGGTGGCTCAGCCGGTTGAACGTCCGACTTCGGCTCAGGTCACGATCTCACGGTTGGCGGGTTCGAGCCCTGCCTCAGGCTCTGTGCTGATGGCTCAGAGCCCGGAGCCTGCTTCGGATTCTGTGTCTCCCTCTCTCTGCCCCTCCCCTGCTCATGCTCTGTCTCTGTCTCAAAGTAAATAAAAAACATTAAAAAAAATTAAAAAAAAAGAAGTTAAACACAGAGCTAGCACACGAGCCAGGCACTCACTCCTAGAGATGTACCCAAGAGAAATACACCCACACATATGCATTTATGCACAGGTGTGCACAGCATTAAGTCAGCTAAGAAGTGGAGACCACCCAAATGTCCAGCAAGGGAGGACCGGATGAATGAAACGTGGTCTGTCCGTACAACGGAATACTATTCACCCACGAAAAGGAACAGAATACCGACACATGCTGCCACATGGATGAACCTTGAGGACACGATGCTACGTGAAAAAAGCCAGACACGAAAGACCGCATGTTGTGCATGTTGTGTAAGCCCACCTAGAGGAAGTTCCCAGAGAGGTACCTCCGCAGAGACAGAGAAGGCAGATAAGCGTTTGCCGGGGGCTGGGTTGGGGGAGATGGGGAGTGGCTGCTAATGGGAACAGTGGCTGCTAATGGCGGCGAATGAGATGGTCTAAAAACTAGGGGTGATAGTTGTGGGACTGTACAAACACACCAACAACCACGACACTGCACCCACCAAGAGGACACAACGGTATAGGACTTCTATCTCAAGGAACTATTGAAGGAGCCATACGTTAGATCGCTCTTGGGATTTTTTTTGTTAATGTTTACTTACTTATTTTGAGAGAGAGAGAGAAAGAGAGGGAGGGAAGGAAGGAGGGAGGGCAGGCACATGTGAGCAGGGGAGGGGCAGAGAGAGAGAGGGAGAGAGAGAATCCCAAGCAGGCTCTGTGCTGTCAGTGTTGAGCCCAACACGGGGCTCGATCCCACGAACCGTGAGATCATGAGCTGAGCCAAAATCAAGAGTCGGACGCTCAACCGAGCCATCCAGGCGCCCCGTGCTTGTTGTAAAATATACATAAAAAATTACCACCTTGATCATTTTCAAGTGTTAAGTACTTTTGCACTGGGAAGCGACCATCACCACCATCCTCCAGATCTTTTGCGGCTTCCAGAATAGAAACTCTGTCCCCATCGAACGCTAACGTCCCGGCTCCTGTCCCCCTCCCCCAGGCCCTGGCAAACACCCCTTTGCTTTCTGTCCCCGTGAACGTGATGGCTCCAGGTACCACATACATGTGGAATCACACAGTATCGGTCCTTTTGCGTCTGGCTTCTTTCATTTAGCACGAGGTTCTCAAGGTTTATCCATGTAGTAGCACGTGTCAGAATCCCCTTCCTAAAAAGGCTGAATATTGCATTACATGTATATTCTGTTTCTGTTACCCATCGACGGACATTTGGGCTGATTTCACCTCTTGGCTATTACGGATAACGCTGTCACGAACATTAGTGTGCGAGCAACGAGTCCCAGCTTTCGAATAATCCATCGGGCACATACAGATATACCCAGACGTGGAACTGTTGGATCGTATGGTAACTCTATGTTTAGTTTTTTTAAGGGTCCGCCACACCGTCGGCTCTTGGGATTTTTAACAGGAAGGCGGAAATACTCAGGCAGATGGAGACAGGCACTGACGCTGAAAATCTGCATCTGGGGAAGCACTGAGGAGAGGTGACAGGGCCAGGAGAAGTTGCTGGCAAGCCAAAGGGATAAGGAAGCAGAGAGTGTGAAGGTGCAGAAAAGATCCGCAGAGCGGCGGGAAGTGAAATCGAGGCGAAGCAACAGTGAGAGACGTGTGGAAAATAGCTAAGTGCCAGATCACCAGAGGACGTTCTCCGGTCTCCATCTCCGTGCAGACCAGCTCAAGGACACGTCTGCCAACCAGCTCCACGTTTGGTCAGCTTCCCACAGGTGCACCTGAACACCTACCTTTGCGACAAACCCACAAGATCTTTTTTTTTAATTAAAAAATTATTTTTAATATAGTTTATTGTCAAATTGGCTAACATACAGTGTATAAAGTGTGCTCTTGGCTTTTTTTTTTTAATGTTTATTTTTGAGAGAGAGAGAGAGAGAGAGAGAGAGAGAGAGAGCGAGCGGGACGGGCAGAGAGAGAGGGAGACACAGAATCTGAAGCAGGCTCCAGGCTCTGAGCTGTCAGCTCAGAGCCTGATGGGGGCTCGAACCCACAAACTGTGAGATCACAACCTGAGCCGAAGTTGGACGCTCAACCGAGCCACCCAGGCGCCCCTTTTTAAATTTTTTGAAGTGTTTAATTTACACCAAAGTTAGTTAGCATATAGTGCAATAATGATTTCAGGAGTAGAATCCAATGATTCATCCCCTACATATCACACCCAGTGCTCATCACAAGTGCCCTCCTTAATGCCCCTCCCCCGCTTAGCCCCTCCCCCACCCAATGCCCCACCAGCAACCCTCAGTTTGTTCTCTGTATTTAAGAGTCTCTTATGGTTTGTCCCCTTCCCTGTTTTTTATATTATTTTTGCTCCCCTTCCCTTATGTTCATCTGTTTTGTGTCTTAAATTCCACATATGAGTGAAGTCCTATGATGTTTCTCTTTCTCTGACTGGCTAATTTCGCTTAGCATAATACCCTCTAGTTCCCTCCACGTTGTTGCAACCACAAGATCTTAAAATAGGTTCCGTTAAGCTTTGCTTCTTGCAAATCAAAGAACTGAACTGCCTGAGCCACTGGCCGCCAAACATAGAGTGCCCTTCATTCTGTGTCTTCATTTGCAAAATGGCAGGGTTGCTTGAGGGTGGAAAGAGAGCCTGTGCATTAACCGTGCCTGGCACCCCATACAAGGCTGTGCATGCTAGTTACCATGGCCATTAGCCGGGAAGCCAAGTGTCTGTGGCCTCAATAACTCCGATCCCGTGTCTCCAGGATCCATCCACTTACCGGATGTTGTTGTGATTGGCCTTGGGCAATTTTTCACAAGCATTCCACAGCGCCTGAAGCCTCTTGTCTTGCTCCTGAATACTGGGAAATAAATGGGAAAGCCACTGGTTGAGCTTGAAGCAATGATATCTCACTGGCAATCATATTAACCAGTCATCATACTATGTGGGTATAAGAAACCAACTATCGGGGCGCCTGGGTGGCTCAGTCGGTTAAGCGTCCAACTTTGTCTCAGGACGTGATCTCGCGGTTCGTGAGTTCGAGCTCCGTGTCGGGCTCTATGCTGACAGTGTGGAGCCTGCTTGAGATTCCCTCTCTCTCCCTTGATAGATAGGTATTCTTACTGTATTTTATTTTACTTTATCCTATTTTACTTTATATTTTATTTTATTTTATTTATAAGCCCTCTGAGAATTAAAAGAAATTGCTTCTAGGACTACAGTTTGTATATACTTCTCCTGAAAATCTACATCAAGGTTCACATGGTGAGGAAGGCCTTTCTGCTCAAAGAATCTTTTCTCCAAAAAAAATTAAAAGGGAAAATGTCAGCAGGGTGAGGGCCCAGCTTTGACCCCTTGGCCTGGGGCCCAAGGCAGGGAGGTCCTCCCACAGATCATGACCAAGGCAAGAAAAATGGTTTTCCCTCATTTCAGGCTGAGGAAGAGGTAAGCATTCTCCAAAACACACTTCTACTAGGAAACTGAAGACCAAATGTCCCATTTAGAAACGGAAAGGTTAACAGATCATATTTGGTCGCAAGCTGACCAAAGGCTGGACGAAGAGGCCGTTAAAGACCCAGCTCCACCCTGCCCGCAATCTGGTGCCCATTACTGAATCTCTATGCGGCCTCACTTTTCCTAATCTGTAAAATGGGCTCATGGGAGTACTTTCTGTCCGGAGTTGGCATGAGTGGTTTAAAGGAGCATCTGTACAAAGCGCTCCACAGAGCGTCTGGTTCGTCTCAAGCTCTCAGTTCAGCGTCTGAGGGGAGAGGGCAGACGATGCCAAGACCTGGCTAGAACCTGAAGGCCTGGCTGCCTCCCTTCTCTAGCTCATATGTCATCAAGATCACACGTACAGTCAGGAAACAGAAGGGCCAGTTTCCATCGAAGGATACAGTCTCGCTTATCTTCATCCCTAAGACCACGGGGTGGCCCCAGAGAGGTGGCCAGTGCTGGAGATGAGCCCTTGGGTTCCTGAACCGGATCCCATTCCGCCATTTATTAGATGCCAGGGAACCTGCCCTCATACGTCATACACCTGTTCTTGTACTCGACTTCCTCCTCCATCAGCTGGGGAGAACAGCACAACCCACTTTCGAAGGGTTACTGTGACAAATAAGTTAAAAGCGTATCGTGAGCTTATAACAGCAGCGAGCCCCTCGTAAACACGGGACAGAGATATGGCTCGTGATTAATACTGTCACGGAACTCACGCCCACTCTCCACGGCGAGATGTTTACACATGCCAGATACTCGGCCAGGCTTTTCTGATACACAGTCTCTACTCCACCTTGAAAAAAAAAAAAAAAAACAACAAAAAACAAAACCATGGCGCTCTGAAACTTGATTGGAGCCAGCCTTCTAGAACACCACACAGATGAGCCTGGCTTCACGTCTCGGCCAGTGGGTTTTTTTTTCCAGGGCCCAAGGAAGCATAAACATACTCCAGTGATCCTTCCGACAGGCTAAGCTGGCTGTGCTTTGAGACTAAACCCACAACTAGAGAGTTCTAGAAATCATGTCCCTTGTCAAGCACCCAGCAGAGGCCAGCCCACTGACCAGAGATCATGTTTATATATTAGCATTTTTTTTTTAAGTTTATTTGTTCATTATTGGGGGCGGGACAGAGTGAGAGAAGGAGAGAGAATCCCAAGCAGGCTCTGTGCTGTCAGGGTGGAGCCCCGTGTGGGGCTCAATCCCACAAACTGTGAGATCATGACCTGAGCCCGAATCAAGAGTTGGACGCTGAATCAACTGATCCTCTGAGGCACCCGTATATTAGCTATTAATGAGCTGTTGTTAATATAGATGTAACGATTATAAGAGTCAAGGCTCTGTGACCACTCCTTTGTACTCTTCTCTCCAGAAGGAAGCACTACAATCCAGAACCTTCTATGCATTTACATTTACATGGAGGAGCACTCCTAAAACTGAACTGCTTTGAGTATGTTGTGCTTTTTTTCCTTTTTAAAACAACAGAACATCATACGTGTCCTCGTTAACTTGTTTTATTTCACTGAAGAGTATGTCTTCCTATCTTTTCATGCTAGCAGTAGCTCAAACAGAGCTTTTAAGCACTGCGGAGTATGTTAACAGGGCAGATACACCATAATTTATTTGGCCATGCCCCACATTCCCCACCAATGAGGCTTTACTAACTTCTAGGCTTTCGTTATCCCAAATAACACTGTCGTTGGCATCCTTGTTCATGCCTCTTTGGGCACATATTCGGGCATCTCTCCACGACACATACCAAGAAGTGGAGTCGTAAGATCACAGGCTAATAAGCTTTCGTAAGGCATACATAGGCTTTCATCATTTCAGCAGATACTTAAATCAACTCCAACCAACAGCACACTCCAAAAACGTGGCGTACTCACTTGGAAGCCTGAATCCACTCGTCATAGAGTTCAAAGGTCATAAGAGGTTCTGGCAACTCTCGGAGGTAAGATTTCAAAGCTCCTGGACACAAAGACAACATCGGCTAGGAGCACTTGCCATTGGCACAGACAAGTTCTACCAGCCAGCATCACCCATGTGGGTTACATGTGGGGATGGGTTCCCTGACCCTCATGTGGTTTCCCACACGCACGGATCGGAGGCTCTGGCATGGCGGTGGGACCTGGGCTTCCAATCACGCTCGCTTCCCCCTTTTATTTCCCACCAACACCTTGTCTTCTCTTGGCACGTTGGGGAGAACTTTCTTCAAGGGGCCCGAGCGACCAGGCTTAAAACCGAGCCCCGAGAGGACACATCGGAAGCACGTTGGGAGCCACATGGTGTCATGTGACCACATGCCCTCCACACTGACCCCTTCCCCGTGAGCCTCTGCAGCCCAAGGGAGCACCTTGCTACGGGGAGGTGGGCGCCCACCTGCAATTGCATGGGGGTCTGCTGAGTACTCCTGCACATCGACCACACAGCAGTCCAGGGCGGCTTTTAGCTTCTTCAACTTGGAGGCAGACGGCGCCACCCGGAAGAGTCCCTGCCGACAGCACAGAGGGTCAGCGCACAGCGCCGTAACTCAAGGGAAGGGCACAAGAGCAAGGCGAACAAACAGGAAGTCTCCCCACTCCCTTCCTCCAAAATCTCCTTGCTGCCTTCTTCCCATCACCATTTTCCAATATGGCGGCTGCCTGCTCTGCTCTCTGAATGTCTGCTCCTCCTTTAGACATAAGCAACTCTGGAGCAGGAACTGAGCCTCACCCACTGTTGTGTCCCCAGTGCCTAGGATGGGGTGACCCGTCATGCTGGTTCGGTAAGTATTTGTTGAGTTAATGAACCCTGGGCACTCCCCAACTTCTTGTTCTTTTGTATTTAAGATATATTTTGGAGAAGGGATGCGTGATCAGATGTGGAAGGCTAGGAAGCTCAACACGAAAAGGTCTATGGAGTGAGTGTGTGAGTGTGTGTGTGTGTGTGTGTGTGTGTGTGTATTGGGAGACACAGGGCTCTACTTGAGAGACAAAGTCTATGTCCTCAGGGGACGGGCAAACTAGGGATGGTCTGTGAGGGAGCAATGCCTCCTTTGGTCCTTCCGGGTTTCGTTCTTCAAGTTCTGAATCACTGTCCTGTCTTCCAAGTGAACCCTTGTGCTCTGTTCAAAAGTGAGCCCTGAAGAGAAAGAGAAGAAGACGGGTGTGCGGAGGGGCGATTACAGGTCAGAGTTAGAAGCGAACCCCCAAGTCACGCGTGGGATGAAAAGTTTGGCTTCAGCTTCTCGGCTCCTTACATTCTGTGATGCCACCCCCAGGGGTGAGAAACGGGCTGGCAGAACAGGCCTTTCAACCTTTCATGGCCATGGTTCAGGTCTCCAAGTTTTCTTTGGAAGAAAACATTCCTGGTCTGAAATACTGAGTTTCTGGCCTGCTGAGATCGCTAACTCCCTTCTAAGTAGATGTCCGAAGCTCTCTGGCATGTATGCAAGGACTCCATACGCGTTTGGACTGGTGCATCAATAAGGCTGCTGTGACCAAGAGCAAGCTACAGCATGTGTTAAAGAAATGGGTTGGATCGTCATAAAACCATGCCCCTACCGTGGAGGAAAACCAATAGCATTTGGTGATGGACAACATCAAAGAGAAGGGAGTAGGGTCGTCAAATAGAAGCCTATAGATTTTTTATTTGGTTCCTTAAAAAAATTTTTCTTAATGTTTATTTTTGAGAGAAAGAGAGAGAGCATGAGTGGGGGAGGGGCAGAGAGAGAGGGAGACACAGAACCCGAAGCAGGCTCCAGGCTCTGAGCTGTCAGCACAGAGCCTGACACATGGCTTGAACCCACGAACTGCGAGATCATGACCTGAGCCGAAGTCGGACGCTCAACCGACTGAGCCACCCAGGCGCCCCCACTGCGTCCCTGAGAAGGCCGTTTCACTGAACAACATAAAAACCAAGAGGAGGAGAAGGGGATTCTCACAATAGCTAGTGAGTCCGGTCTGGGGGTGTCATGGAAAATCTGCACGAGCATGTTGAAGAAATAGTGGCAAATGCGGGAGTAGAGTCCAGAGCAGGGGGGTGGGACCCCAAATCCTCACAGAAGGCAGGGCTGGGCTGATGGTGTTTGGACAGATAATCCCAATGCCCCTCGCTGGCAGAGGCAAGAGGGGACCTGGGGAGCCAAGGCAAGTGGTAGGTTCAAGGACAGCAACGCTTCCAAGGCGGCTGCATGAAGTCCTGGAACTTGGTACACTGGCTTCCCTGAGGATGGCAGAGGGAGTGGCCCAGGGGTGGGGACAGAATGGAGCTGTAGGAGAGCGAGAGGCAGTGCGAGGGGGTAAGGGTCCAGGGGCAGCACACATGGAGGGTTCTTTTAAGAAACTGGACGGCCCCTGGGGTGCCTGGGTGGCTCAGTCGGTTGAGCGTCCGACTTCAGCTCAGGTCATGATCTCACGGTTTGTGGGTTCAAGCCCCGCATCGGGCTCTGTGCTGATGCCTCGGAGCCTGGAGCCTGCTTCGGATTCTGTGTCTCCCTCTCTTTCTGCCCCTCCCTCACTTGCACTCTGTCTCTCTCTCTCTCTCTCTCTCTAAAAAAAAAAAAAAAAAAAAAGGAATTGGATGGCACCAAAGACAAAAACAGGAAGGCAGGGAAAGAATAAGAAGTGGTAGCTGGGTTGAGAGAAGATATTTCTCCCTAGGCTATGGGCCACCTGAGCTTATCTATGACTTACTACAAGGAAAAGAGCTACTGCGTGGGAAGGAAAGTTGAAAGGGAGAGAGCGAGGTCTAGTGAGCGGCGGAAAGAACCGGCTTACGTTGGTTACGTGTTCGAAGATATGAACAAATTATTTTTATGTTTTGCACATGATATTTTTAAGTTACGGGTTACACAGAACTATTACGCACTCCCCATCTTTTGGAGAAACGTCCCGAAATAGTACAGATGAAATCACAGAACGGTCTGGGATTGGCTTCAAATTATCCAAGGCAGGTGTTGGGGGGCAGGATCGGAGGGAGAGACAAAACAGGACCGTCCATAAGCTGGGTGATGAGGCTCATTATCTTGTCTTTACGTGTTTCAGGTTTTCCATAATTCCAAGAAGTGATGGGGAGGAAAACAATACAACAACAACCCAGTTTACCTTCCACCGTGAAGCTATGGCTCAGGGACCATACAGACCCCTTCATCTGCTAACTGATAACAGACATGAAAACGGCCAGCACTTAAAACGTGGTTCGTCTGGAATGGCCGGCGGGCGAACATGCCTGGCACAGGAGAGGGGGCCAACGCGCGTCTGAGCGTTCACTGGCTTCCTTGTCTTGCACGGCCCTCAGTGTGCCGCACGGGACCCAGTGCTCGCTTACAGACTTGTAACTGTTCCGAATTAATCAGGTTTTGAACCAGTAAGTTCGAAAGGCACCACGTCCCCTTTCATACTCTGCTCGGAGATAAATGCCTGGCACGCCCTGAATATCGACTGGCTGGTCAGATCAAAGGGAGATGTTGTTGAGACTTCAAAATAAGCCTACAGAAGAAACCAAACGTGAGGGCTGCCTCCCAGGAAATGGTTGACGCAGCAAAAAAACAACAGTCGCCGCTTTCCCATAGACGTCGTCACACGTGGCTCTTAAGAAGTGCTTCCTAACGTCTCTACCAATCATGTTTCCAGGCTCTCTGTGAGAGTTGTGATCAAAAAGGTTAAAAGGTCTATTTTTGAAATGGGGGAGCTTATAAAGCAGTGAAAATAGGAGGAGGAGGGGGAGGAGGAAGGGGGAGAAGGGGGAGGAGGAAGGGGGAGAAGGGGGAGGAGGAAGGGGAGGAGGAGGAGAAGGAGGAAGACGAGAAGGAAAAGGAGGAGGAGGAGAAGGAGGGGGGAGGGAGAGGAAGGGGGAGAAGGGGGTTGGAGAAGGGGGTTGGAGAAGGGGGTTGGAGGAGGGGGAGGAGGAGGGGGAGGAGGAGGGGGAGGAGGAGGGAGAGGAGGAGGGAGAGGAGGAGGGAGAGGAGGAAGGGGAAGGAGGAAGGAGGAGGAAGGGGGAGGAGGGGAGAGAAGGAGGAGGAGGGGTGGAGGAGGAGGGGGAGGAGAAGGAGGAAGAGGAGAAGGAGGAGGGGGAAGAGGAAGGGGGAGGGGGAAGGGGGAGGGGGAAGAGGAAGGGGGAGGAGGAAGGGGGAGGAGGGGGAGGAGGAAGGGGAGGAGGGGGCGGAGGAGGAGAAGGAGGAAGACGAGAAGGAAAAGGAGGAGGAGGAGGAGGAGAAGGAGGGGGGAGGGAGAGGAAGGGGGAGAAAGGGGTTGGAGGGGGGGAGGAGGAGGGAGAGGAGGAAGGGGAAGGAGGAAGGAGGGGGAAGGAGGAAGGAGGAGGAAGGGGGAGGAGGAGGAGGGGGAGGAGGAAGAAGGAAGAGAAGGAGGAGGAGGAGGAGGAGGAGGAGGAGGGGGAGGAAGAGAAGGAGGAGGAGAGGAGGAGGAGGGGGGGAGGAAGGAGGAGGAAGAGGAGGGAGGAGGAGGGAGGAGGAGGAAGGAGGAGGGGGAGGAGGAGGAAGAGGAGAGAGGAGAAGGGGGAGGGGGGAGGAGGAGGGGGAGGAGGAGGAAGAGGAGGTGAGAGGAGGCAGAGGAAGAGGGGGAGGAGGGAGAAGGAGGAGGAGGGTGGAGGAGGGAGGAGGGGGAGGAGGAAGAAGGAGCAGGAGTGGGGAGGAGAAGGAGGAGCAGGAGGGCGGGAAGAGGAAGGAGGAGGGGGAGGAGGAGGAGGAAGGAGGAGGGGGAGGAGGAGGAGGAAGGAGGAGGGGGAGGAGGAGGAGGAGGGTGGAGGAGGATGGAGGACAGGGGGAGGAGAAGGAGGGAGAGGAGGGGGAGGAGAAGGAGGGAGAGGAGGGGGAGGAGGGGAAGGGGGGAGGAAGAGGGGAAGGGGGGAGGAAGAGGAGGAGGGGGTAGGAGGGAGGAGGAGGGGGTAGGAGGAAGGAGGAGGAGGAGGAGGAAGGACCACCAGAGGCAGCACCAGCAGCAGCCGCAGCACGGCCACGTCCTGCTCAATATGAAGACGGGATCCTGGAGTGTGGCCAGAAGGTCCTCAGGCCAGTGCTGTCCACCTGCCACAACCCTCCCTCCCTCCCTGAAAAGTAAAAGCTTATGGGAGGAAGCAGGACCAGTGTGTGTGCTGGGGAGGGAGGGGGCTGCCCCGTATCGTCACACGTCTGCGTGGCTGGGGGCCAGAGAGGAGGAGACCCTGGAGGCGCGGTCACAGGGAGGAAGACCCCTGCTCGGGCGGGGTCGAGGCGCGCCCAGACCTACCTCCTCCTGCATCCCACATTCCAGCAGCATCGTCACACAGGCCTCAATGGGGAAGGCGATCTCCCGGCCG
This sequence comes from Panthera leo, assembly GCF_018350215.1. Taxonomy (NCBI): domain Eukaryota; kingdom Metazoa; phylum Chordata; class Mammalia; order Carnivora; family Felidae; genus Panthera; species Panthera leo. The sequence goes on along the minus strand of NC_056692.1, from coordinate 6,822,082 downwards.
CTGATCATGAGGTGCTCCTCCAGGGGCTTCCCGAAGGAAGGCTTCTCTACCCAGGCCTCTGAGCGGGGCAAGCGACAGAGGCCAGTGGGCAGTCAGTGAAGGTCACTGGTGCTCGGATACGTCTGCCCTCCGGTCAGATCTTCCTGACCATCAAACACACGGAGGACCAGTTAGGTCCCCGTTTTTGTGGTTTGGGGATGAGGGAGACAGGACTGGGTGGGGCAGAAGGCTGGCTAGCTGTGTCCAGACCGCCCGGCCTGCCTCCACGGGGCACAGCCCCCAACTCGTCGCCTCGTCGTGGGGGCCGTGCGTGTGAGTGCGCCATTAGAACAAGGCACCAGCCTTCGAAGTTCCAGAAGCTCAACCTAATGTGGTTCTGTCGGGGCGCTTGGGTGGCTCAGTCGGTTAAACATCTGACTCTTGATTTCAGCTCAGGTCGTGATCTCTGGTTTGTGGGTTCAAGTCCCACATTAGGCTCTGTGCTGAGAGCATGGAGCCTGCCTGGGATTCTCTCTCTCTCTCTCTCTCTCTGCCCCTTCCCCCTCTCCCTCAACATAAATACACTTAAAAATTAAAAAAATAAACAGATGTGGCTCTGTTGAGAGAGCGTAAGGGGGGCTGGAAGACAGGGAACAGTCTCGGCTCACAAGGCACTCGGCCCCCCCACCCCCCAGCTCACTCACCCTGCTGTGCCTTTATCTGGGGCAGCACAGCCTGCAGGAGCGTCAGGGACTTCCTGTGGTATTCTGCCTGCACTTCTATTAGCTGAGAAGACACAAGGACAAGGTTATCGCTCGCGGGAGGCTGGGGCGCACAGGAGGCTGGCCCCGGCGGGGTGCCCTGCGAGGAGGCGCGAGTCCCCTGCTCTCTCATCCACCGAATGTGACGGCTGCAGCATGCTTCCCCCCGAGCCTCGGCAGCAGAGAACTCGCCGGAAGTGGAAATCTCGGGGAGCCGGAGAGAACCACGAAGGAACAGGGGGACCACCCCAGGCCGGGAGCCTGACACGGAGAGCTGGCCTCCACGGCGACGGGACCTCGCCTGGCACCCCATCCTCAAAGCAAAAGCAGCAAAGGGAGGAAAGCGATAGGAAAACAAGTGGGAAACGCACTTAGAGATTGGCCTGGAAATTCCGTTTCCCTGGAAGACCGAGCTGTATGCTAGTCTGTATGGATCTTGGTTTCTGTAAGGTGAGTTTATACAGCTTTTTTTTTTTTTTTTTTAAATTTTGAGAGAGACAGAGAGTGCACGAGCGAGCTGGGGAGGGGCACAGAGAGAGAGAGGGAGAGAGAGAGAATATCCCAAGGAGGTTCTGTGTGGTCAGTGCAGAGCCCAACATGGGGCTCGATCCCATGAACCGTGAGATCACGACCTGAGCCGAAACCAAGAGTCAGTCGCTTACCCGACTGAGCCACCCAGGCACCCCTCTGCAAAATGGGTTTGATATGTAAGTGATCAGAAAACGTGTGGCTTGAGACGCCCGGGTGGTTCAGTCGGGTAAGCGACCGACTCTTGGTTTTGGTTCAGGTCGTGGTCTCATGGTTCGTGAGCTCGAGCGCCGTATGAGGCTCCATGTTGACAGCAGGGAGCCTGCTTCGGATATTCTCTCTCTCTCTCTCTTCTCTCTCTCCCTCTCCATCTGCCCCTCCCCCACTCACTCTCTCTCTCAAAACGAACTTAAAAAAAGAAAAAAGAAAAGAAAACGTGTGTGGCTTGATGTAGCATCCTCTGTGAGTACCTTGGCGGCGAAACGGCTTTGGCTCTCGTGATATGACCCTAAAAATCAAATTCTTTCAATTTGCCCACTTTTGACCATCCCACCGCTAAACCAGCGGCTGAAGTGTCCACAAGGGCAGACAAACCCCAGGGAACAACACCATTTCCGAACCCCCACCCCCCCACCCCGCCATCGGGTGTGCGTGCACCAGGGGAGGGGAGGGAACCGTTCTGTTTAAATGCTCGACGCGGACAGTAGATAACCTTGACCTCCGAGTGAAACCTAAAAACATGAGTTAAAAAAAAAAAAAAAATCCGAGCACCAGAATAAATGGTCCATAAGTAGGAAGGAGGCAGTCCAAGGTGGCTTTGGAATGTCAAAAAGGTCATTCATTTAAGAAATTTTAAAATATTACCTCCGTACATATACCCGATGGAATAAACTTGTGAACGTGCTGCTATTTTTAAATAAACCGTCCAGGTTGGAAGGAATATGCTTATCAGTGCTTTTTCAGGATAGAAGGGATTCATCTGAATGTCTGGACCACTCGCCGATCACAGCTGTGACCGGCCCTTGCCTCTGCTGCTACGCTTCCATCGTAAACGTTCCAGTCCTCTTTCTTCTCTTTACCTTCCTTCCTTATCATCCCATCACTTCCTGGATCATTTAAAGTTTTCATCTTATCCCCCAGAGTTAAAGGCAGGCGAGCTTAACCTGGATTTTTAACTTGTGGTTTTTCTCTCAGGTGTTTTGAATTGTTGCTGGTTTTGTTTTGCTCTGCTTTGTTTTTAAAAAACTATTTTTAACGTTTCTTTTTGAGAGAGACAGAGCACGAGCGGGGCAGGGGCAGGGGCAGAGAGAGAGAGAGGGAGACACAGAATCCCAAGCAGGACCAGGCTCTGAGCTGTCAGCACAGAGCCCGACGTGGGATTTGAACTCATGAACTGTGAGATCATGACCTGAGCCAAAGTTGGACGCTTAACCGACTGAGCCACCCAGGCACCCCTGTTCTGTTTTGTTTTTGACTTGCCTTGCACTTACCCTGGTAAAGAGCCAGGGTCTTAATTATTTGGACCAGATTATTCAAGTATGGATGACTCAGACCTGTTTCTTAATCTGCTTTCATCGATGAGAGGCCACCTTAATCATCGTTTACCTACTTGTCATGGTCTTTGGCCAAGATCGAAATGAAAAACAAATATTTGCTGGGGGGTTATCATCTCCTTCCCAAGCTCCCTGTTTATGATAGACCAGGGCGTCTTAACCTTGGCCCAACGGACATTTGGGATGGAGTCACTCTTTGCTGTGGGAGGCTGTCCTGTGCACTGTAAGATGTTCAGCAGCACTCCTGACCCTAGGTGCACCTCCCCCAGTGGTGACAGTCCCAAACGTCTGCAGACATGGCCAGACATCCACTGGAAGAGGGGACAAAATCACCCCTGAGAACCGCTGTTACAGACAACAGAATTGCAATCATCTGCATGGATGGATGGGTTGAGTTTTACTCTTAGGTTTTTAGTGAAATCCATGCAAAGGGAAATAGAAGACAGGATTTATTCACAGACAGAACCATTAAATACCATATTCTTTCCCATAGTGTGTTCCACCATTTGGTTCCACACCCCTTTCCTTCCTGTCCGCACCCTGCCTCTTGGGACCAAATTTTAAGGGCTCTTACCTTTCTGGACCCTTACCGTTTGAAAGTAGTTTGCATAGTCGATTTCTTTGGCCACAAAACTGTACATGTCCGCCGAGAGCTGGTCCTGCGGGAGGGGAAACGCAGCACTGAGGCCAAACATAAAATAATCGAGCAGCTAACGCGTGAGCCTAGACATCACAGGAAGCCTTCACCGCTGAAGGAAGCAGGAGCCTTCCCCACTGTGAAATCCCGTTTTTAATAATTCCTGACACATGGCCAAGTTTCCTCATGGGCGTCCCTGTGTCTCCCAACCAGGACTCCAGAGGATGAGTAAGTGTGAAAAGAACACCTAGGCCGGTAGTCTCCCCGGGGATTGTAACACGTGAGCCAGAGTCCAGAGTCAGGAAGGCTGGTGTGGGGGAGTGATGTGCAAATCACTTCCACACATCTCCGCGGCCGGCACCCCCTCCGAGGACAAGGGGCGCTCCTGCCCTCCCTGAAATGGCCTGCCACTTCCTTTCCCTGATCCCTGAACCGCTCTGCTCTCCTTCATCCTCACCACTGACTGGCTGGTCACCCGCGTCTGGGCGAGAAGTGGAAACACAACAGTTGGGGGGAAGGTGGCTAAGACAGGTGGGCCGGTTCAAAGCAGGGCTGCTGATTCAACATTGGGAAGAGCGCGGGCTCTGCCCACATCATGCGCAAGTCTCGGGGTGTTGACCGTCCTGCACCATCCAGCTCTCCGCGGGATCAGGGGGCAGTGGCCTCTTGCTGGATCGGAGTCTGGGGTGCGTTCTCTTTCGAGAGCGGTTCACTTCCATGGAAACGCCCACGGCAAGGGGGCAGTTAACGGTACGTTTTGGGTAGGACTGCAGACTCCGTCACTGAGCATGTCCATTAGCCTGTCGTGTCTCTGAACTTGTCTGCCCAAGTCAGGTGGTCTCTAGAGTTCCTCCCGGATCTCTGCAAGAGACAGATCTTTACAAGAGACGCTCAGCTGAGCAGAGAAGAATCGATCACGCGTGCGTTGCGGAAACTATGAGAACAGCCCTAGAAAGCGGATCGAGATGCTGAATGAAGGAAGGCGAGCCACCACATGCTTCAGGAAGAGGCTGTTTCATGGACTGCCCCCCTTCCCACCAAACATTCTACACCAACCTCACAACCCTCAGCCCCCCTGCCCCCCAGCTGCCAATGAAGCCAGGCTCAGTGAGGGCATTGGAACATGAGCAGGGATCTGTTTCCTTTTCCAGGACCCTGGACAGGCAGACACTGTTGAACTACAAGGCACCTACAAGGAACCTACAAGGCACAGAGTTAAAAGGGAAATCTGTTCTTTGGAGAGCTTTAAGCACAGATCAGTCAATGCTACACTTGGTCCAGTTTCAAAGGATGAAGAAACAGGAAAGAAATGAATTAACATTCTGGGCACCTGGGTGGCTCAGTGGGCTAAGTGTCCCTCTTGGGCTCAGGTCATGATCTCGCGGTCTGTGAGTTTGAGGTCTGTGAGTTTTAGCCCCGTGTCGGGCTCTGTGCTGACAGCTCAGAGCCTGGAGCCTGCTTTGGATTCTGTGTCTCCCTCTCTCTCTGCCCCTCCCCCACTCGTTCTATCTCTGTCTCTCTCTCAAAAATAAATAAACATTAAAAAGATTTTTAAAAAGAAATGAATTAACATTCGTGGGGAAGAATCTAGGTGCCAGGCACGACGTCACATGGAGTTCTCATCTAACCATCTTAGGTAAGTGCTGTATTTGGGGGGAGTGGCTACCAAGAAAGAGTTCAAGGATCTCACCTGCCCGTCCTCCACGGTCTTAAATGTGCTTTGCACAGCAGAGGCTTTGTAACTATTTGCTGAATGAGAAATGAAGGTGCGGCAATTTTCCCCACGGGTAAAATGGGTTCTTTAAAAAAAATTTTTTTTTTATTATTACGTTTCTTTATTTTTGAGAGGCAGAGAGAGACAGAGCACAAGTGGGGAGGGGCAGAGAGAGAAGGAGACAGAATCCAAAGCAGGCTCCAGCCTCTGAGCCCGACGTGGGGCTCAAACCCACGAACTGTGAGATCATGACCTGAGCCGAAGCTGGACGCTTGACCGACTGAGCCACCCAGGCGCCCCCAGGTAAAATGGGTTCTAAGCCTCAGCTCCCCCTCACCAGAGCTCCCCTACAATGAAAGCCTTTGTAGGACTGCGGAAGCCAGCAGTTTCTAGAGGAACCAACTTCATCTGCCATGCCTAAGACAGTTTTGGTCAGGAGGCATCCCACCAGCAGCCGTGAGGGAGGTAGGTCAAGGCAGGGAAAAAACAAAGGGTCGAATGACAAAAATGGTTCAGCACACAGAGGAAAGGCAGGGACCCCTTGAAAGACTAAATGGTACACCTTCGATGACTCAGCATTTGAGCTATGCCAAAAGATGATGCTGGAAAAGTCAGACAGACCATCTGTGGGCGCCCTCAGGAACACGAAAGGATTTCTTAAAGGTATAATCGGATTACCGTCTTACTGAGTTAACGACAGTCCCAAATAAGCCGAATTGTAAGGAATGAAAGTGAAAACTAAATCCAATTTCCATTTATGTGAATCATGAGCAAATTTCCTTTATAAAGAAAAGAAAAATCAATCATCACCAGAGTTTAACGTGTTTTAAAAATCATCTGTTTTCTGCTTTTGCGATGAATCCACACTCGGAAAAAATACAGAGTAAATACCCAAGTTCACCTGCAATCCCACCACACAGAGAGAGCGCTACAAACACACGTGATGTCTGCTCACATTGTATCTATTTTCATCAGTCCCACATTTTGTATGGTTGGTTTACAAAAATGGGACCAGACCATGTTGCAGTTTATTCCCCGCCCCCACCCCCCCAGAGAAACAATCTTTCTAACGGTCACATGACATTTAATGTATGAATGGACCATATATTGAACAGACCAACCAGTCTGTTGCTGGATACTGTGTTTCTAATTTTTCATTACAACACTTGGAAAGCATGTGTTCGTATAGATTTGCACCCGTCTCTTGATTATTTCCTTAGGATAAATTCTGCAGTTTAAAATTAATTCTGGTTTTGTATTTCCTTATAGTTAAATTTATTTAAAAGAATTTCTTTTTAAGTTTTTATTTACATTTGGGGGGGGGGAGGGAGGGAGGGTGAGAGAGAATTCCAAGCAGGTACCACACTGTCAGCACAGGGCCAAATGTGGGCTTGATCTCATGAACCGTGAGATCATGACCTGAGCCAAAATTAAGAGTTGGACGCTCAACCAACTGAGTCACCCAGGCACCCCGTTCTTATAGTTAAATTAAAAAATATTAGCAAGATTGAGTTGGGATATTAGGGATTTTAGTTAAAAAAAAAAAAAAGACACCTAGGCATAGCATAGCATATTCAAACTTCAGAAAATCAAAAACAAAGAAGAAATACTGAAAGAAGCCAGAGGTTAAAAATGTTTTAGCAGAACACTGAAGATAACAATTACATCTGACCTCTCCTCAGAAAACATGCAAAGCCAGAAGAGGGTAGAGTAAAATATTTAAAGTATGGAGAAGAGGGGGAAAAAAAAAAGCCCACCAACCTAGAAACCCATACACTGCAAAATTACTTTCAAAAGGGACTTAAAGAGGAGTGCCTGAGTGGCTCAGTTGGTTAAGCGCCCAACTTCGGCTCAGGTCATGATCTCACGGCTCATGAGTTCGAGCCCCACATCGGGCTCTGTGCTGACAGCTCAGAGCCTGGAGCCTGCTTAGATTCTACATCTCCCTCTCTCTCTCTGCCCCTCCCCTACTCATGCTCTCTCTCTCTCTCTCAAAAATAAGTAAAACATTAAAAAAAATTTTTTTTAAAGGGATTTGAAGAAATTTACGGGATTTGTTGCCAGTAGACCTGTCTTACAAGAAACGTGTGGAAAAAAATGTTAAGACACAATGAAAAAGAGAAAGGTCAGAAACTCAGACGCTCACAAAGAAAGGATGAGCATTAGAGAAGGACTAAGTGAAGATACCATAAAACTTTTATCTTTCTCATGCTTAATCTACGGGATAAATTTGCAAGCAACAATGTACTTACACATATGTGAACGTATCCATGCATTCAGAAAAACACACATGATTACGCGGTGTATGATTACATGGATACAGTCATGTATCCATGTAACGGATATAGTCAAGCACACCTGTGCTTACGAATGCTTATGTACAAGTCAGTGGAAGGAACTAGGGGTATTTTCTCACTGAGACATACTTGCACTATATGGGAAATGCTAAACAGCTCTTCCAAAGTGGACTTGGATGCGTTATAAATATATATTGCAAATTCTTGGGCTCCCACTAAAAACATAAACCCTAATGAAAGTATAATTAATATACCAAGAAAGGAGAAAAAGCAAAGCCACTTGAGAGGCTAAAGTGAAGCCTCAAAAGGCAGAAACCCTGAGAGCAAAAATAGTAACAGAGAACAAGAGAAACAAATAGAAAACAGGAAGAATTATGGTAGGTATTACTATATTCAATAATCACTTAAACATCAATGGTCTAAACACACCAATTCAAAGATTGTTGGGGCTCAGTCGGTTCAGCCTCTGACTCTTGGATCTTGGCTCAGGTCATGCTCTCACAGTTTGTGGGTTTAAGCCCCGTGTCGGGCTCTTTGCTGACTGCTCGGAGCCTGGAGCCTGCTTCCGATTCTGTGTCTCCCTCTCTCTGCCCCTCCCCGTTCACGCTCTATCTCTATCTCTCAAAAATAAATAAACATTAAAAAAAAATTTTTTTAACAACATGCTATTAAATAACCCAATTGAAAAATGGACAAAAGACCTGCACAAACACGTCACCAAAGAACATAGACGGATAGCAAGTAAGTGCATGAGAAAATGTTCATCATCTTATGTCGTTAGGGAAGTACAATTTAGAACAACAAGGAGATACCACTGTACCTCTGCTGAAATGCCCAATATTCAAAACACAGACCGGGCCAAATGCTTTAACCTTAAGGTGGAAGATGCCTGGAATCTTATCCCCGTGCAAGGGAAACATATACATATAAACAAGTTTTTAATGGCAGACATCAACAAAGACTAACCGCAGACTGGAAAATGACTTGGACACAACAGGTAGAAGAAAGTTGAATAACCTGAATATGCGGGGAACATCTATAAACTGGCATTTAAGGAAAGTAGAAATGTTAGTTCAAATGCCAACAAAAATAGGCAATTAGAGGGGCACCTGGGTGGCTCAGTCAGTTAAGCGTCTGACTTCGGCTCAGGTCATAATCTCGCGGTTCGTGGGTTTGAGCCCGGCGTCGGGCTCTGTGGTGACAGCTCGGAGCCTGGAGCCTGCTTCCGATTCTGTGTCTCCCTCTCTCTCTGCCCCTCCGCTGCTTGTGCTGTGTGTGTCTCTCTCTCTCTCAAAAATAAAGACACATTAAACAAATTTAAAAATAAATATCGGTGAGCAGGGGGACTTGGTCATCCTCTTTGGAAGCAAAAGGGTTGCTGGGCAGGAATGGGGCGGGGGGGAATTACTGGTGCTTTTCTTGATATGTTTTTGTACTTTTTCACTGGTTATGGTAAATTGTATCACTTTTTTAACCTGTGAAGAGGAAACTAACATAGTTTTTGGTAAAAATAGCAACTGTAAAAAGGCATGGACCAATGAAGGTATTAAAGTTCTGTTCTGATGTAGTTGGATAGTCCTATCCAGCACCCCCTCGACACCACCGTCTCTTGTGTGTTAAGGTATAATTTTGTAAGAAACAAGATTCTTTAAAAAAAAGTGTTTTTTAAATGTTTTTATTTATTTTTGAGAGAGAGACAGAGCACAAGCAGGGGAGGGACAGAGAGAGAGAGGAGGACAGAGAGAGAGAGAGGAGGACAGAGAATCCAAAGCAGGCTCCAGGCTCTGAGCTGTCAGCACAGAGCCTGACACGGGGCTCGAACTCGTGAACCGCGAGATCGTGACCTGGGCCAAAGTCAGACACTTAACTGACTGAGCCACCCACGTGCCCCAAGAAACAAGATTCTTACCTAAGGAACACATTGCCACGTTACGATGGCAAATAAGCTGTACTTACTCACGAGGAGTCCTGGATCTGATGAAGTATTTCAAAGTTTTACTTTGCTGGATTCCATAGCACCGCAGGTGGAGAGATCATGAGTTCTTGACAGATTGGCCAGTGTTGCTAATTTCCAGAGAGAAATGCTATCTGACCCTGAACGTCATCTGAATGCAAGGTCAAAGCCACCTGCGCTGTAAAAGGATGCGCCCATGGGCCAGCAGACGAGACTAGAAAAGGCCACAAAGATCAGAGATGTCTGCATGCAAAGTGGCTATTCTCTGCTAAAAGCGCAGGACATAAAGACACCTGGTTCCCAGCATACTTCCAGGAACATGACACGTTTGTTCGTTGGATCTGAACCAAACGGACCTGAGCGCACATATACAGACGTGCATAGACTGTTCTTCGGACTGAAGCCAAACGGACCTGAGGCCACGCATACAGATGTGCATAGACTGTTCCCCAGATCTGAACCCAAACGGACCTGAGCGCACGTATACATAAGTGCATAGCCTGTGCCTAACATCTGAAGCCAAACGGACCTGAGCGCACGTATATAGATTTGCATAGACTGTTCCCCGGATCTGAACCCAAAGGGACTTGAGCGCACGTATACAGACGTGCATAGACTGTTCCTTGGTCCTAAAGCCAAACGGACCTGAGCGCACGCATACAGATGTGCATAGACACAGAGCTCCATAAACGGCATGTTGCCAATTAACGCCTATCAGCTCCAAGGCAACTATTTCTCTCTCAAACCAGAGGGAACGTGTCTCGTCCGTGACTATCTCCTTGGTCAGCATTCCAGCGTCATCATTAACTGTGTCCCGGGAGGCGAGAGACGGATAAAAGGGCTCAGGGAGTATTAAAGCGTGAACCAGAAGCTAAACAATTTAATACCAGCAGTGAGTCAAGGTTCGCCTACCGTCTAGATTCTCGACTGTTCTTTCCAGCCCGGAATCTATCCTGTGGGACTCAGAGCGCCCTACAAACGCTTCGCACGGAGGCCAAGGCCATTTCCTCTTTGCCTGCCACGCAGGAACCCTGTTGATAACCCACCACTGCCACCAACCCCACCCCCAGTCTAGGTCGCCTCAAAGCCCCAGCTCTTAGGGCTCATCCTGGCTCTGGGGATGCCCGTGGGCAAGCCTGGGGACGTTCAGTCCAACCAGACCTCACCCTTAGGGTTTTCCTACAACTCTGGTGAAGAATCAGGGACTCCCTGAGGGCTCCCCCATCTGTCCCAGTGAGGAGGAGCAAAGTTGGGGGGGGGGCGGATACCCTGCAAATCTCCACTCGGTTGGCGGCCTCGTCCATCTCTTCCCTGAGGGCGTCAGCTTTGGCACCTGCGGGCTGCAAGCTGCCGGACAAACCTAAAGACTTCGACGTCTGCTGCCACCTGGTGGAAAACAGGACAAAAAAGAGGAGAGGTGTGAGACAGGCCGAGCCCCGGGGTATCATGGGGACACCGAGAGAAGAGCCGGTTAGGGACGTTCCCCAGGAGGACCCGGGCGGTAGCTGCTCGACACAGAGGATCAGCCGCCCCGTTCGGACAAGGGCGGGCATTCCCCAGATTGTCCCCCACGTCCCCTGAACACCAAGGATCACACAGGACCAGCACCGGTGCTGTCTCTGAAGCACAGGGCTGGCTGTCCCTTTCTGGCCCCTGACTGTCCCGCGGACTCCGAGTCTGGAAACGCTCACTGACTTGGCTGCAGCCGAAACCGTGGCGAGCTGAGAGCCCGGGCAGTTAAGATTAAAGACGAATCTGAAAGCGAAAGCCTCTGCCAGCCAGCATGGAAAGCTTGCTGTCAACATTGAGAGGCGGTGCTTATATTTTCTTAAACGTTTCTCTTTTCGCGGACAAGACCCGCCGTCGGAGGCAGGCGCTGGGGGCAGGTTGGGTGGCGAAGCTGCTGCTCTGGCGTCATCAGGGAGACACCCACAAAGCAGCCCCCCGGAAGGAAGGCTCCGATGACCCTAGATGGTAGCAGGTGTCGCGGGGTCAGCAGCGGGTTCCTCATGTGATCAGGACGTCAGGACAGCCAACACCTGTCTGCAGCCTAACACCTGCCTGAAAATCGGGGTGGGGAGGGGCAGCGAGGGGAAGGGGGCCCTGGTGGGGGTCACTGCCCAGACTGCAGTGCACCTGTGTTTCAGCGGGGGCTCATGGGGCCCAAGCTGCCAGATGTCTCAATTGCCAAGAGAAAGCTGGCAACTGTCACAGGAACCCTCCTGATGAAATATGGCAACAGGTTAAATAGTTTCTTTCTTTTTTTTTTTAAGTTTATCTATTTATTTTGAGAGAGACAGGGAGAGAGACTCCCAAGCAGGCTCCGCACCATCAGCACAGAGCCTGATGTGGGTCTCGATCTCACAAACCATGAGATAATGACCTGAGCCGAAAGCAAGACTCAGACGCTTAATCAAATGAGCCAACCCGGCACCCCTAAATACTTTTTTAAAATTTACTTATTTATTTTGAGGGGTGGGGCAAGTGGGGGAGGGACAGAGAGAGAGGGAGAGAGAGAGAAAATCCCAAGCAGGCTCCATACTGTTAGCGCGGAGTCTGACGTGGGGCTCGATCTCGCAGACCGTGAGATCACAACCTGAGTGGAAACCAAGAGTTGGATGCTTGACCGACTGAGCCATCCAGGCCCCCCTAAATAACTTCTCTCAGACACCATACAGGCCAATAGCATACAGACCAAACTGGACGGCCCTGCAGGTACCATTTGGCTCTTACGCCATCCAACATAAAGGCAAAAGATAACGTGACCGTCACTTTGAGAGTCACAATCTCTTCTTACCCTCAGGACATACAGAGGGGTCCAAGGCTGTGACACAAGAAGAGGAAATAATAGTCATCTTTGCTATTAGCAAAATAACAACAACAACAACAACAACAACAACAACGGATTCTGTATTCCTTAGAGAAATGCATTCACGGGAAAATTACTTAAAAAGCCTTTGGGACGTCAAGCTGGCTTGAAGGTCCAGAGACGGACACACAGGTCTTGGGAACCATTCCTCGCTCAAGGAAAGAATTCAAGGCAAAATTAAAAGGAAATACTCTACTCAAAGATGTTTCAAAATCTAAACTAACAGATAAGGATTAATACAAATTCCTGGGGAATTCTTTCTCATAAAATGGTTTGCCCTACAGAAAGGATACATTTAATAGACATCCGGAGGTTTGTTTAAGCATTTGAAACGAAGTATTAAAGTGTTGTGGATGGGGTGCTTGGGTGGCTCAGTTAAGCGTCTGACTTCAGCTCAGGTCAGGATCTCACGGTTCGTGAGTTCTAGCCCCGCGTCGGGCTCTGTACTGACAGCTCAGAGCCCGGAGCCTGCTTCGGATTCTGTGTCTCCCTCTCTCTCTGTTCCTCTCCCGATCTCACTCTCTCTTTCTCAAAAATAAATAGTGTTTAAAAAATTTAACAAAAAATAAAATTTTTAAAATAAAGCGTCGTAGGGCTTTCAAATAAAATAGGAGACTCCATGGATGTAATTTAGATCACTGATAATGAATAGGGTAGATTATGAGATCAAGCTCTAGGGCGCCTGGCTCACTCAGTCAGTGGGGCATGTGGCTCTCGTTCTCAGGGTTGTGAGTTCAAGCCCCACCTTGGGCGTGAGCCTACTTTAAAAAAAAAAAAAAAAATATATATATATTATAAATATATATATAAATATATATAAATATATATAAATATATAAATAAATAAATAATATATATATATATATATCTATAACCACCATTTGGCTCATGCTACCTAACAAAAAAATAACTAACCAACATAGGTGTGAAAAAAATAAGTAAAGTTTACAGACATGGATTTTTATGGCTTCAAAGATCTGGATTAGATTAAAAAATAAAACAATTGTACTTAAATGGGTGTATTAAAATGAGGACATTTTCCTAGGTTACCTTTCTTTTCTTCCTTATTTCCTTCTATTTTCCCCGTAAATTCTACCCCCTTGGCCCACATCTTGGTAATTTATTTATTTGTTCCTCTGAGTGTGTAATTTTTTTTTTAATTATTATTATTTTTTTTTTAGAGAGAGAACATGTGCGAGCAGGGAAGAGGAGGGGAGAGAGAGAGAGAGAGAGAGAGAGAGAGAGAGAGAGAGGAAGGGAGGGAATCTTAAGCAGGCTCCATACTCAGTGCAGAGATCCTGGTGCAGGGCTCGAACTCACGAACCGTGAGATCATAACCTGACCCAAGATCAAGAATCAGATGCTCAACCAACTGAGCCAACCAGGCACCCCCCACATCTTGGTAGTTTAAAATCCTACATCTTGGGGCGCCTGGGTGGCGCAGTCGGTTAAGCGTCCGACTTCAGCCAGGTCACGATCTCGCGGTCCGTGAGTTCGAGCCCCGCGTCAGGCTCTGGGCTGATGGCTCGGAGCCTGGAGCCTGTTTCCGATTCTGTGTCTCCCTCTCTCTCTGCCCCTCCCCCGTTCATGCTCTGTCTCTCTCTGTCCCAAAAATAAATTAAAAAACGTTGAAAAAAAAAATTAAAAAAAAAATCCTACATCTTTCCCCTCCTTTTATAGGGAATTTTATTCGTAATAGATAAATCACCTATTTTGAGATCACAAAGTAGTGATAAGATGTGGAATGAGACTGTGGAAATAAAGAATAAAATGACAAGGAAAACACAGAAACATGTGTATGGACAGTAATCTGCCAGGAAAAGAGACCTTAACCGTGAATTTCAAGGTACGGTGGTCTTGCCAGCCACCTGTTCTATAAATAAACTCAAGAACTGTCCTGCTTTGTCAAGAGAAGAAAACAGGGATTCTTGACCAAGAAGCGTGAGCTTTAAAATTTGCAGAGCAGAAAGGTCTGCTGTGACACCATCGTTTGCTGGGAAAGATGTCATCACTATACAATCTGGGGGAGGTGGAGACAGAATACCGGCTGGCTTTCATGAAGGCGAGAGGAGAGAAAACGGCCGGAAGTAAGGGTATGAGATTTTAGGGATCAGGAGGAGGGTCAAGAGGGCAAATGCAAGAGAATTTCAAGGCAACCGGAAATCAAGAGGAAGACTTTTCAGAATGGGAATGTTCCTGTAATGGGACATTTATTATTTCCTCTGGCCAGTCTCCCCCTTTCCTGTGTCACTGTCATCCTCTGCTTTGTGAGGCCCTGCCCCACTCCTGCTCCGATGTGTGGGCCCCAGAGAGCAGCCAGTTTGGCATGGCCCTCACCGTGAGCGGTCCAGATGAGGGTCCCTGATGCAAACCGACCCCGTGCCCCCACCCTTCATCACTGTGACCAACTGACAGGCCAAGAAAGTGGCATGTAAGCAAAGTCCGGACAAACGAGCCTCTCCTTTGTACTTCTAGAACTAGAACGAAAGGGTCAAGGGTCATGCTGAAGAGACATGAGCCTAGAGGACCATGAAGACAATGGATGGAAGAGGCCCGTATGTGGAGAGAAGCAGAGGTGACAGATGAAGAACAGCTATTGCCCTCCCTTCCAGAGGTACTTAAATCGGCCACAGCTCCACAATTCACTTCTAATTAGCCACTTCCTTACTTCCATGAGCTACTCAGGATCCTTCCCCAAACTCTCCTGCTTTATTTATATTAGTTTATCTGCTTCTGAAGAAGGCAGGTGTCTTAATCTGCTCAGGATGCCATGATAATATGCCACACACCTGGGAGCTTGAACAACAGGAATTGGTTTTCTCATAGCTCTGAAGACTGCAAGTCCTAGGTCAAGGCTCTGGCAAGGTTTGGGTTTGGGGAGGGCTCTGTTGCTGGTTGGCAGAGAGCTGCCTCCTCACTCCTCAGCACACGGCCCTTCCTCTGAGCATGGAGAGAGAAAGAAATCTCTCTTCCTCTTCTTATAAGGCCACCAACCCTACTGGATTAAGACCCTCCCCTTACGACCTGACTTCATCTTAATTACTTCAGAAAGGCCCTATCTCCAAAGACTGTAGGGATTAGTGCTTCGACATATGAATTTGGGGAGGGAAAACACAATTTAGTCCACAGTGGGATCCAGAGGCATCAATTCAGCAGAAATGTGACGTGTTCTGGACTCAGAAGGGTTGACCTTGAGATACGTGCCCAGAAAAAAAGTGAGGCAGACTTTGGAAAGGAATGGGGCTCCTTCTGTAACCATTGTCCAACCAAACCTATCACAGAAAAGACATCTGTATAACATTCAATTCAGTTTAATTCAATTCAGTTCAATTCAATTCAGTTCAGTTCAATTCAATTCAGTTCCATTCAGTTCAATTCAATTCAGTTCAGTTCAATTCAGTTCAGTTCAATTCAATTCAGTTCAATTCAGTTCAATTCAAATCAGTTCAATTCAATTCAGTTCAATTCAATTCGCATCTTTAATCCAGCGTAAAGCTTCCTTGAGTTTTTCCTCCATCCTCCTTATCTACAATCTTTTACTCAGCTTTGGTCTTCTCTGAGGATATGAAGGCTTATCAAATTGGCTTTTGAAACAGATAAACCAGATATACTCGGATAGAGGTAAAGACACACCTCGAATTTGAATTAAACACTGGAAAAATGAGGTGGATTTGACACTACTCACCCTAGTTGTAGTAGAATTCAAAGATCTAGTCACAATGATCAAGAGCGTGTGTCCACCTGGGACATGCTGCACAGTGGAGAGTGTAACTCATGAAGGACCAAACAAACAAGACTAAAGAAAGGTCTAATAATCAGAAGAAGGACATCACAAAGAACAGAAGCGCAAACTGACCACACGGGGAGGCTGGGAGGGGTGGAGATCAGGGCAGGGAGAACCCAACTGTTCCAGAAGAACGGCTGGTGATCTTGCTATTGAACATTTGGTCTTACTCTCACTGCTGCCTCTCGGGATGCAGTCCTCATGTGGGGTGATGAGCCAGGGGTCAGGGAAAAGGCAGAAGTTGGGGGTGGGTTGGCTTCCGAAACAACGAGGGTTGTGAAGGGTCTCGGCTGAAGTTCAGAGGCATAAAGATTTGGATAGGGGAGGTAGCGATTTCCTCCCCGAATCCCAGCATATAAGAGATGACGGGCTGGAAATGTGCAAGAGTTCATTATATGGCAGAGTTCATTAAATCATGGAAGGCAGGTTCCTAATGACGCTTCTCTATGGTTTCAGAATCTCTACGCCACTTGGTGTCACCATCAAAAACACACCATGTGACCAGATGGACCATGACTGCCCACGCACTCCCCATCTCATAAGGAGAGTGAACAAAAATACGAACGTAGAGACAGCAACTGCGAGCCCCTGATGCTACTAGGATCTGGCCCCCCAACCAGAAGCTCCGTGTTGGAAATTCAGGTTTCCCTTACAGAAGCAGAGAGAAGCCCTCTGAGCTAAGAACCAGGTCCCCACAGAAGGAAATCACTCTACAAACCCAGGAGCAAGGCATCTACCAGTGGGACCAACAGCATGTGTTTCCTCCTCCCGTGTGACTCCCACATGTGGGTCTTGAATGCTGACGTCATGGGAGCATCTGTATGTGACCCAAGCATGTAGTCGTGAGCGATGCCAAATGAACACTCCCCATACAACCTGCTCGGTCTTCCTCCACATACGCTAAGGAGAGAGCCTCAGGGGGCGCCTGGGTGGCTCTGTTGGTGAAGCGTCCAACTCTTGATTTCGGCTCAGGCCATGATCTCACGGCGCATGAGATCCAGCCCTGCGTCAGGCTCTGCGCTAACAGTATGGGGCCTGCTTGGGATTCTCTCTCTCCCTCCCTCTCTCTGCCCCTCCCCTGCTCATGCTCTCTCTCTCTCTCAAAATATATACGTAAACTTTGGGGCGGGGAAGGAGAGAGCCTCAGATCTGGGTCAGAATAGCTCTGACAACCTTTCTGTTCCTCTTCCTTCTTAACAGAAGAGGAGTGTCAGCATCACCACCTTCCGTAGGCAACGGGATTTAACAGCACTGGCTTTGCTTTTGTCCCGGTCACTTTCAGGTGTAGCCAGTACATATACAGCAGGGGCTACTGCGTTTCAGTTTCTGGGAGCGCTCTACAATGTTTCTAACAGATTCATTGGGAAGAAGTGAATCAACTTTTTACCAGATGTGTGGCTCCAGAGGCCCCCAAAACCGTTCAGGTGGACTGGGAGTCTGGGAAACACAAAATTAACTAAAGAAATCTTTGTGTCTCTGTTGATACGACCCGTTCTATTTCTGGTCTTGGGGGACTGGCCTACATTTCCTATTGGTCCAGATGCAGAATTCCAGGGTCTGAACCAGTTACCGTAGCTGCTTCCTTTTGTAAAGCAGTTGCAAAGTGTTTAAAAAAAAAAAAAAAGGGATAAACGTGATCTCACTGGACACTGAAAACAATCCTCAAGTCAACCCACAAGTGGCGTTATTACCCGTGGGCAGGTGAGGGCACTGGAGTTCGGGGGGCAGGTGGACTGAGTAATGTAACCAGGTGGTCTGGATCTGGGAACCTCACCAGAGATTCCTGGTTCAGGATTCTATATTGCATCTCTCGGCCCAAGCAGATCCGTCTATTTGGGGTTTTTGTTTCTTTTTCTCAGGAAAATCAAAAAAGAGCTGTGCAGGTGATTAAAACTGACCGCCCAAAGGTCCTAGAGTCGAACCAAAATGTGCCTTCCACATTCGTATTCGTGAACCTACATTCCTTCGAGGTGTGAGCTTGGGCGCACACACCAGGGCAAGGATTAGAAAGGTGGATACGCGCCATTGGGACAAAAGGAGGCCAGAGTCAATGGTGGCGTCTCGGAGCCTCTGGAGGTTCCCCTGCTGTAACAGGAGCTTTCTGGGGGCTTCTGGGAGACAGTGCCGGAGGAGAACAGCACAGTGGGAATGGTGCTTCCCTCATAATAGTCTGGGGTTCAGAACACGGCTACAGAGGGGACAGCTGCACCACTGGCCCCTTCTACCCCAGCCACACTGCCTTCATGCTGTACCCTGGATATGGCAGCCTGACTCCCCACCTCAGGACCTCTGCATGTGCTGTTCCTGCTGTCATGAATCCTTCTGCACCCAATCTCTGCATGGCTACCTCCTTGTCATTTGTGTCCCAGATCAAGTGTCACCTCCTCCAAAAAAGCCTCCTCTGTTTTAACGGACCTAATGTTGTTGCCTTCCTTTCTCCATCATTCTCTCTCAAAATTGCACCGTGCTATCTTCATTTTTTTTTTTTAATTAATTAGTTTGAGAGACCGAGACAGAGAGAGTGTGTGCGTGAGCAGGGAGAGGGACAGAGAGAGAATCCCAAGCAGGCTCCGCACTGTCAACACAGAGCCCAACACGGGGCTCGATCTCACGAACTGTGAGATCATGACCTGAGCTGAAACCCAGAGTCGGATGTTTCACCGACTGAGCCCCCCAGGCATCCCAAGTGCCGTCTTCTTTATATGACTCACGGCTGCCCGAAATCACCACATGTTCACTCCTCATCTAGGGTTTCTGTCTCCCACACTAGACTACAGCCCCCAAGAGAGCAGGGACCCCATGTCTCTGACTCATGACTCTTACCGCCAGTGCCTGGCACGTTGTGAGTGTTCGGAAAAACTTAGTCAATGAAAACATACTCAACATGCAAACCCCTACACGCAAAGCCCTACACGCCACCCCCCCCCCCCAAATATGATCACTATTCCTTCCAAGAAGCAAAAATGAAAGCGGAGAAACTCTACCTTGTTCGTGATGAATCCATATCCAACACCAACTTTGCTAAATGTTTCCTCTGCTTCTGAATATTTGGGATTTCCACCTGTGGTTACAGAAGGTAAGAGACATAGTCAAACTGAAGTTCCAGACAAATTCTTTTCGTTTTTAAAATGTATATATATTTTTAAAAATTTTTAATGTTATTTTGAGAGAGAGACAGAGAGAGACAGAGAGAGAGAGAACGAACCAGGAGGTGTGGGGCAGAGAGAGAGGGAGACACAGAATCCGAAGCAGGTGCTTCAGGCTCCGAGCTGTCAGCACAGAGCCCGACACGGGGCTCGAACTCACGGACTGCAAGATCATGACCTGAGCTGGAGTTGGATGCTTAACCGACTGAGCCACCCGGGCACCCCAAGTTCCAGATAAATTCTTAAAGAACTACGGACAGCCAGCCATTCAACAAGTGTGGTGGAGGGCTCCCAAGCCTTATTTCCGGATGAAACCTTTGATTCTTGATCCTGAGCTGACCTCTGCTCTTTTTTTCGCCGGACACCTGCCAGGCCCCCCATCACCCAGACCCTGTAGGGGTTCTGCTCTGCTCTGCTCACTGATGCCTGGCCTCATTCTTGTTCCTACCTCAGCCAGCAAAAAAAAAAAAAAAAAGGCTCAATCCCAGCTCTGTCCTCCACACCAGGGTCACAAGTGGAGAGCAAAGCAGAAAGAGTGGACACACGGACCTAATTCAAAACAGACAGCAGGCGGATGACGGAGACGAGTCTCAGGAGACCTGAGATCCGATGAGGAATGCAATTAGGACATATTTTTATAGAAATTCAGTAAGAAGTTTTTCCAAAATAAAAACCAAATAAACACAGCCATGGCTTTGCTCGGCTACAGCAAGTTCTTCCATAGTGGGTGTATGTGGATGCTCTTTCTCTATTTTTATTTCTAAAAAAATGACTTCTCTCAACATCCCGGGGTGTGGGATTTGGGGTCCAGGCTTAGCCAAAGTGGGGCAGGAAGTGAGAATTTCGAAGGGAAAATTGGCTGTGCATTGAAACCAGCATCATCTCAGGCTATGGTTTTTATAGAGAAGGAAGAAATGGGAAGAAGATCTTCTGAGCAGGGATGACTGACGTATGGGGGTAATAACTTCTGGCAGGTAAGAGAAGATGTGGCCCTGGGCTCCCAGAGTCATCACTGCCCCCAGAAGCAAAGTTGGAGGGTCACAGGGACATCTGGGTGGTGTTAAGTGAGCCTCAGCATCCAGGTCAAACACATCCCTTGGGTTTCAGTCAGGCTTTGCCAGGGACCCCAAACCACCTTTATGAAGAGAGAAGGGCCTCTCATGCACGCTGTTGGTTGAGCAATGGCCTCTAACCGGATGGTATCCGAGAAGTCTAGAGCTGATCTCTGTCAAACCACCATATATAGGATTTTCTCCTTGAATACTTTTAGGCACCCAAGTATTTATTTGCCCATACATTCTGTCACAGAAATTGCATCGGGAGATGTGGAGGTGCTGGGGGCAGTCCGGGAAGGAAACAGACGGGGTCTGGAGCAATGCTAATCCAATATGGTAGCCTCTAGCTCCTGGTGGCTACATCATTTTAAATTCTCAGGAACACAACAATAGCCAAACTCTGGAAAGAGCCTAAATGTCCATCAACTGATGAATGGATAAAGAAATTGTGGTTTATATATACAATGGAATACTACGTGGCAATGAGAAAAAATGAAATCTGGCCTTTTGTAGCAACGTGGATGGAACTGGAGAGTGTGATGCTAAGTGAAATAAGTCACACAGAGAAAGACAGATACCATATGTTTTCACTCTTATGTGGATCCTGAGAAACTTAACAGAAGACCATGGGGGAGGGGAAGGAAAAAAAAAAAAAAAAAGGTTAGAGAGGGAGGGAGCCAAAACATAAGAGACTCTTAAAAACTGAGAACAAACTGAGGGTTGATGGGGGGTAGCGGGGGAGGTGAGGGTGGGTGATGGGCATTGAGGAGGGCATCTGTTGGGATGAGCACTGGGTGTTGTAAGGAAACCAATGTGACAATAAATTCCATATTTAAAAAAAAATTGAAAAAATTCTCAGGAGCAAAAATTAAACAAAATTAAAAATTGAATTCCTTAGTCACACTAACCACATTTCAAGAGCTCGATGGCCATGGGTGGCTCCTGGAGAACAAACTGTGCAGATGTAAAGCATTTACATCACTGCAGGCAGCCATATGGGATGGTACCCAGGGAGGTTTTATAGGACCAACTAGAGGCAATCGGGGGGAGGTCCGGGGTTCAAGGCAAAAAAACCCCCAATCATTTCCTTTCTTACTTGACACACAATTTTACTTGGTGGAAGCCAGCAAAATCGTCACAGAGACCTTAAGTTGTCTTTGTAATAAAATCGTTTTTATTTAGTACCCTTTAAAATCCAGGGATGAAGGAGATTAAGAGCACACTTATTAATGTTTGTTTATTTTTGAGAGAGACAAAGTGTGAATGGAGGAGGGGCCGAGAGAGAGGGGGAGACACAGAATCCGAAGTGGGATCCAGGCTCCGAGCTGTCAGCACAGAGCCCGACACGGGGGTTCGAACCCACGAACCACGAGATCATGACCTGAGCCAAAGTCGGACGCTCAACCGACTGAGCCACCCAGGCATCCCAAGAGCACACTTACTGTGAGGAGCACTGAGTAACGTACAGAATTGTTGAATCAGTATGTTTGTGCAGCTGAGGCTAATATAACACTGTGTGTTAACCGCACTGGAATTCATGCAAATAAACTAAACTAAAGTGAGTAAAATAAAATAAATAAATAAATAAAAATAAAAATAAATAAATTAAAATAAAATAAATTAATAAAATAAATAAATAAAATAAAATAAAAATAAAATAAAATAAAAATAAAAATAAATAAATTAAAATAAAATAAATTAAAAAATAAATAAAAAATAAAATAAAATAAAAAATAAACTAATAATATAAAATAAAAGAAAAAATAAAATGAATAAAATAAAAATAATAAAATAAAATAAATGAATAAAATAAAATGAATAAAGTAAAATAAAATGAATAAAATAAAATAAAAAGTAAATGAATAAAACAAAATAAAAAATAAAATAATAAAACAAAATAAATAAAATGAGTAAAATAAAATAAAAATAAATTAAAATAACAAAAGAACAAAATAAATAAAAGTAAAATAAAAAATAAAATAAGATATAATAAACTAATAATATAAAATAAAATAAAAAATAAAATGAGTGAAATAAAAATAAAATAAAATAAATGAATAAAATAAAATGAATAAAATAAAATAAAAATAAAAGTAAATGGGGCGCCTGGGTGGCTCAGTCGGTTAAGCGTCCGACTTCGGCTCAGGTCACGATCTCGCGGTATGTGAGTTCGAGCCCCGCATCGGGCTCTGTGCTGACTGCTCAGAGCCTGGAGCCTGTTTCAGATTCTGTGTCTCCCTCTCTCTCTCTGACCCTCCCCTGTTCGTGCTCTGTCTCTCTCTGTCTCAAAAATGAATAAATGTTAAAAAAATAAAAATAAAAAAAATAAATAAAAGTAAATGAATAAAACAAAATAAAAAATAGAATAAAAAATAATAAAATAAAATGAATAAAATAAAATAAAAATAAATTAAAATAGATGAATAAAATAATAAAATAAAATAAAATAAAAATAAGGTAAACTAATAAAAGAAAAAATAAAATGAATAAGTACAATAAAATAAAATAAATGAATAAAATGAATAAAGTACAATAAAAATAATCAAATCAAATCAAATCAATCCATGTACACATAACCTGTGAGCCCCTACAGAGTCTCCTTCTGAGGAAGGGCTGCCTTCATTTCAGTGAAGACTAGAGACGGGTGGAGGGCAGGGACAGTATAGCAGTGTAGACCCTGGTGGGGAAGGAGGTACAGTGCCAGCTTTATTCCCTTCCCCAGCGGAACGCCAACAGAGACCAGTACGGGTGGGAGACAGAGCTGACAAACAGTGCACGGGGCTGTCATACCAGGGAATCCTGACCACGCGGACAGGCAGTAATCATCCGTGGTGAAAAACAGTCTCACAGCGCGGGTGGCCTCATCCCCGCTGCTTACCTCGGCCAGCAAAAACAGGGGCTCAATCACGTCTCTCTCCACCTGCAACTCAAAGTGGATCAGCTCCTGAGCCAGCTTGTCCTCGGTCTCTCCACAGAGTTTCAGCATCTTCCTGCAACAGGAGGGGGAAGCCAGGCTGAAAACCCCAGAAGGCAAGAGGTCACCTGCAACCACCATCATCGGCTCAAGGCTGGGTAAGCTTTCAGGGGATGGTGTTCCTACACTGGCTGGTTCCCCTGCTGCAACACTGACCAACGTGCTCCATTCATTTGCATTTCTGAAATTTTCAGGTTTTTTTTTTTTTTTAACATTTATTTTTTGGGAAGAGGCAAGCGGGAGAGGGGCAGAGAGAGGGGAACAGGGGATCCAAAGAGGGGTCTGCGCTGACGGGCTGACAGCAGTGAGCCCGATATGAGGCTTGAACTCACAAATCATGAGCTCATGAAATCATGACCTGAGCCGAAGTCGGACGCTCAACCGACTGAGCCACCTAGGCGCCCCTGAAATTTTCAGTTTTTTTAAATGATGCTAAGTACCTACCGTGTGCCTGGAGTAAAGGGAACATGTAGGGAAACATAAGAGAGGTGTGGGGAGCACAGACTCATGCATGCTGAATGCACACTCCTCTAAGACCCAGATGCTTCTATCTGCCCGGAGCACTGGAAAACTAGCTATAACTGATACACGAACAAACCAACATCTTTAAACACATTCCAAAATCTTCAATTGCAAGAGGCTCTTAGAGACAGAAAACCCCTTCTCTTAAGCCGTGACAACTTACCTTTGTAGAGAATGAACAATTATCCAGTGGAAAGTTGGAATGGAAAAACCGTTACAAAAGTGTGTTCGTAATAAGCAAATAACAGAAGACCTGAATGAGTAGAAAGCTATATACCATATTCCTAGATGAGACGATATGTTATTTCAAGGATGTTAATGCCCCCTGAATGGGTATACAGACAGTCCTCCTTTTGCGTGGTACCATGCTGACTGAAACTCACGCAAAAAGTTTTTACAAATCAATAAAAGTATAAGAAGAGACCACTGTTACTTTTCAGTTAGTATGTATTTGTTGTTTCCTGTTATGTTTACACTTTGATGACACATAAGCGGTCACATACAATACATGATACCAATGCCCCACCTGAACGACAAGTTCACATCAGGGGGCGCCTGGGTGGCTCAATTGATTAAGCATCTGACTTAGGCTCAGGTCATGATCTCAAGGTTCATGGGTTTGAGCCCCATGTGGGGCTCTGTCCTGATGGCTCAGAGTCTGGAGCCTGCTTCGGATTCTGTCTCCCTTTCTCTCTCTGCCCCTCCCCCACTCACACTGTCTCTGTCTCTCTGTGTCTCTCTCAAAAATAAACATTAAAAAAAGAAACAAGTTCACAGCAATGGTTTTAGGCTGAACCTATCTGCTGCTTGCTTTTTTCATGCATCATCATCTTTGGGGCTTATGTGTCTCGATATCCACAGAATTAAGTCATTCTGGTGTATGCATTTTCACTCCACCATTTATTAACCCTTCCCATAATCAACACTGCCATTCCGTCCAGAGCTGCAGGACATATGTGCACGGTCTCTGTTTGCATGTGAGAATTTTTCTGTGCAAAGGAGAGGAGACACACATCCCCTTAACCTTACTAGATACTTGCTCTTTAAGTGAGAATGCTAACTTCTCTCTCACCAGTGCAAATAGGAGTTCCCAATGCTCCACACTCTCTCCAACCCTCGGTACCAGTAAGGCATTTAATTTCTGCCAAACTGGTGGGTGCAAAACATTACCCCATCCTGACTTTAATTCGCATTCCTTGGCTCCTGGAGAGACTGAAGATCTTTCCGTGTTTGGGGCCATTCACGATTCCTGTTCCACGATGTGCTTGTTCATGTTATTTGTGTACCCGGATCTATTTATTTCATTTTATTTGCAGGAGTTCCTTTTATATACTTAAAAATACGTGTATGGAGGCAGAGTGGATTCACATTCTATTTCATATCTGCTGCAGATGTCAAACTTCCAGGTCGTGGGCTTAGGATCATTGTTTTCTTCTTCTAATGGTGTCTTTGACCTAATTTGTCTGTTACTTACCTCCATGCTCCTGATGCTACTTTGTTGTTGTTGTTGAATTGTAACCACTGGCTATTGACTGCCAACTGTGGAAAGTGAAAATTTAGCTACCTTTACACCTGACCTCCCTGCACGTATTTAGAGACCCTTAGTATTTGCACTATATTTTTGACCCCATGTGTTTGATTCAGAGTCGTATATTGCAATCGCTGGTCTTTGCTGTGTATGTGTCCTCTCTGTGGAGTTAATAATCGCCTTGTTTCGGTTTGCGTGTTTATTTCTCTATAGACCTGATCGAACCCCAAACCCTCCACCACGAACTACTTTCTCTCTTAAGAAACTGAATCACGCTGGATGTGAATGAATTTCAACTTCTCCAATTCTTCTCTCCCGGACCCGCGTCAACCTGGATTGAGTTTTCCTTCAATCGTTTGGCATGGCCATCTTCCCGCATACTTTCTTCCCCATTTCCTGGGATTTTCCTCTGTCCTGTACTGGACAGACCTTATTTCCCATGTCCTCTGTCTATACCTCTTTCTTGGTCACTCCCTCACTGTCGAGCACGTCTTGCTGAAGCAGCTTGAGAGAGTGTGTGGGAAGTCAATTTTTAAAAAAAAATTTTAATGTTTATTCATTTTTAAGAGAGAGAGAGAGACAGAGACAGTGCATGAGCAGGGGAGGAGCAGAGAGAGAGGGAGACACAGAATCTGAAGTGGGATCCAGGCTCTGAGCTGTCAGCACAGAGCCTGATGTGGGGCTCGAACCCTGAACTGTGAGCTCACGACCTGAGCCAAAGTCGGATGCTTAACCGACTGAGCCACCCAGGCGCCCCTTGGGAAGCCAATTGTTGAGACCCTGTGTGCCACAACATTCTCCTCTATTACCCTGAGTGTTGACTGACAGCGAGGCAGGATACTGAATTCTACACTGATCATCAGACGCCTTCAGAAATTTGAAGGCATTCCACAGTAATTAATCTTCTGTTTCTACTGTTGATCTTGGCAAGTCTGGAAGCATTCAGATTTCTGAGACTTTGTCTATGACAATTTTTTTTTTTTTTTTTTTTTTTCCCCTCCAGAAGGTTGTAGAATCTTTTCACTTGTCACTCGGTCCTCACTAGTGGTGAGCCTGGCATTGGTCCAACTTTTTCTATTGTACCAGGAGCTCCGTGGGCCCTTTCAATAGAACAGCTCATGCCCTTTGGTTCTGGAAAACTCTTTCGGATTCCTTTATTATTTAAGTTATTCCTTAACTACTGTTACTGCTAGGATTATTTCTTCCTCTCCTTTTCTCTGAAGTCCTGCTATTCAGGCCTAAAACCTCCTGGATTCGCCTTCCAATCTTCCAACTTTTCTATTTTCCACATCATGGTCATGTTTTTCTAGCCTCTGAATTTCTTCCACTTTATCTTCTAAACCTACCACTGAAAAAAAGTTGTACGTTTTGTTTCCATGAGCTTGCTTTTGATCTCAGAGTATTTTTCCATAAGTTTTTTTTTTTTTTAAGTTTATTTATGAGACAGAGAGCGAGCACGAGCAGGGAAGGAGCGGAGAAAGAGGGAGAGAGAAGGAATCCCAAGCAGGTTCTACGCTGCCAGCTCAGAGCCCAATGCAAGGCTGGAACTCTTGAACCTGCAAGATCATGACCTGAGCCAAAACCAAGCTTATGGCACCCCATAAGCATTTTTTTTATTTTTTTGAATGTTTGTTTATTTTTGAGAAAGACAGCATGAGCGGGGGAGGGGCACAGAGAGGGGGAGACACAGAATCCAAAGCAGGCTCCAGGCTCTGAGCTGTCAGCACAGAGCCCAACGCAGGGCTCGAACCCATGAACCGTGAGATCATGACCTGAGTCGAAGTCGGATGATCAACCGACTAAGCCACCCAGGTGCCCCGCCCCCCCCCCCTTTTTTTTAAATTGACACCCTGGGCTGTTGCGTGTTTTTTTTTTAAATACTTTTTTTTTCATTGAGATATAACTGACAAACATCCTTTTATTTCACGGACACATTTTCTCTGATCACATGACAATGTTACGTGAAGCATTTTCCTGAAAGTATCTCCTCCTGACGTGGTATCTATCTCTCCCCAGTTACATTCTCTGCCCCCACCTCCAATTGTTTTGGTATATAGGTTTCAGGTCAGACTTCCCTCCAATGTGTGGAGATCTGGGACGCCTGTCTATATTTAAGAGTGGAGACTCGGGGGCGCCTGGGTGGCTCAGTTGTTTAAGCGTCCAACTTCAGCTCAGGTCATGATCTCGTGGTTTGTGAGTTCAAGCCCCACATCGGGCTCTGTGCTGACAGCTTGGAGCCTGCTTCAGATTCTTTGTCTCCCTTGCTCTCTGCCCCTCCACTGCTCACGCTCTGTCTCTCTCTCTCAAAAATAAACATGGAAAAAAAAAAAAAAGAGTGGAGACTCAAAGCTGGGAGTACGTGAAGAAAGGCTTCGAGATCGTCTGTAGGATGGTCAAGATGGGTCATATTAATTGGAGCAGTGTCCCCTCCAATATCTTTGATCTTTAGTCCATTCCTGTTGGGCCGGTCACATTTGCCAGGCTCTTGTTTCTTTCCTGCCTAGAGAGCACGGGCCTGGGGAGGCTTGCAGAGGTCAGGGGGAAGAGACATGAAGAGTCTCAGCATCCAGTATGCGTCAGTCACTTTAACGCCTGAGACCCTTACACGGTGCCCGCGGTCTGGGGACACTCTGCTTTACCCCCTCCAGAGAACAAAGCTGCAGACTCTTCTGCTGGGGTTGGGCACAAGGGGATGAGAGTCTCCCAGGGCTGTGGATAAGGGCTGCGTGTGAACCGTCCAAGTGGTACCCGACTAGCTTTTGATGCACATGCCTAACTGCAATCCCTCGCCATTCTAGAGATCCCGAGGGCCAGCAACCCTGAACCAGTGAGCATTTCGGGACGTAAGGGATGTGGCTCTCTGCAGAGCCTACTTCTGGCTCCGGAGTCCCCTTTCTGAGACCCGCTAATACCGGGTCAGTTACTGGTACCATCCAGAACCTTTACAGCTTTCGCCAACTCTTGTTTTCTTTCCTGGCTTTCAGGCCTTTCCGGGTTTATTAGATGGTTGTGCTCAGTCTGTCATGTTTACCTGGGTGTCCCTCATCACCTGACCTTCAATCTACCTGCGTCACTATGTTTTGGGCAAGTCTCTGAAACGGCGCGGGTGTCTTATCCACCTGCGACTCTCTAGATTATGAGCAGTCGAGGTTATTTTGTCCTCTACAACTAGAGATACAGACCCAGTAAGTGCTCTCAATTTCACCTGCTGTTTGCCCTTTATTACGCTTTTCTCTTGGCCCGTGCTGCTCGTGTAGCCCCTCCCAGGGGGTGTTTTCTATTTTATCGGTTTCCCTTTACATCCTTTCACTAGTTTACAGGTTTTCCATTCTATTCCTTGTGTGGTGGCTCATTTTTCCAACATGCACACTATACATGGAAATGTGATACCTTTTAAGAAAACACTTCTTAACGTTTATTTTTGAGAGAGAGCAGAGCGCAAGCAGGGAAGGGGCAGAGAGAGAGGGAGGCACAGAATCCGAAGCAGGCTCCAGGCTCCGAGATGTCAGCACAGAGCCCGATGACGGGCTCAAACTCACGAGCTGTGAGATCATGACCGGAGCTGAAGCTGGATGCCTAATCGACTGAGCCCCCCAGGCCCTCCTCCCCCTGCTTTTTAAAATTCCCTATGTTGTACCTTTCATCTCTGTGACTGGTTTCATAACTGGAAGCCTGGCCCTCGCACCCCTCCCCTCTGGGCAACCATGAGTGTGTTCTCTATATTTATAGGTCTGTTTCTGCTTTGTTTGTTTGTTTTTGAGTCCACATGTAAATGAAATCATATAGTATTTGTCTTTCTCGGTCTGTCTGATTTATTTCACTTAGCATAAAACCCTCTAGGTCCATCCATGATCACAAGCGGCAACATCTTACTCTTTTTTACGGCTTAGTAATATTCCATCATATATAAATACACACACACACACACACACACACACACACACACACACACACACCACTTGGGCTGCTTCCGAATCCTTGCTATAGTACATAATGCTGCAACAAACACAGGAGTGCATATACGCTTGTGAATTCGGGTTTTTGTTTTCTTTGGGTAAATACCCAATAGCACGACTACTGGGCCGTAGAGTAGCTCTATTTCTAATTTTTGGAGGAACCTCCATCCTGTTTTCCAAAGTGGCTTCCACCTGTTTGCATTTCCACCCACAGCGCACGAGGCTTCTTTCCCCGCAACCCCCCCCCCCGCCCCCGCATTCTCGCCAATAGCTTGCCTCACGTTTTTAAATCATATTAAGTACGATTTGAATTTTTCAAAATCCTATTTGCTTTTTCTTTGATTCTATTCTCTCTCTCCCTCTTTTTTTTTTTTTTTTTTCCATATCACTTGATTCTTTTGTTAAGGACTATTTTGTCTTTACATGTTAATTGACATACATAATATAATCGACGTATAACGGTATATTAGCTCTAGGTGCACGACACAATGATTCCATATTTGTATATATCGTGAAAAGAGCATGAGAAGTCTAGTTAACATTTGTCACCGTACATAGTTCCAAAAACACTTTTCCTTAAAAATAGGGGATGTTTCACCCACCTGTGTGTTACCCATTTCTGGGGGCCGTGCTAACATCTACTGTTCTGATTTGGGGGTACGTGCTGCTAAAGCCTGCACTGTCCGTAATTTTTCAGCTTCATGTTAAGAACAGTTGCTTCATAGCGACATTATGATTTCCTATTTTCCCTCCTATTATCCTACCATTTTTTAGTTCGTAGGGACCCGATTCTCCTGCTGACGGTGCCTGCTGCTTCTCCCTCACGACGATTCTATTTTTAGTTTGTTTTCATTGTGAGCTCCAAATCAGCCAGGGCGGTTCTCGGAATTCTGTAATTTTTGACATCTGACATGGAGAGCTTTCCCATTTGCTTCCGCTGGAGCCCTGGGGGTTTCAACTGTCCTTCCACAGTGTAGTGTGTTTAGTATGCTAATTTTCTCCCCCAGGGAAGTTGCCTCACTGCACAGAAAAGATGACTTCGATCCCTGGGCTTTTTGCATTTTTCTCACTGGCAAACCCTTTCTTCTTCGCACCCAAGCCCCAGCCAGACTTTCAGGTGTCCTCAGGGCATCCCTGAGAAGTTCTGGTGCCCTTTTCAGGGATGGGGGCTTACGCAGATTTGGTACAAACCCACACATGGTGTCACTTACCCGAGAAGCGTGTCATCTCCCAGGATAGCTGACCCCTCCATCAAACACTGAGCCAGCGTTGTCAAAGGCAACTTTTTCTGAAAAGGAGAACAACAACAACGACGACGACGACGTTGTAATGAAAACCACTCCAACAGTCACCTGCCTACTCTAAAACAGCAGAAAGTCAAATTCCTGCCTCAATACTGTGTTAGTTAAGATACAAACCGACCTTAAAAGTTTAAAACCTAAACACTCATAGCATACAAGGACGGATTAGACGCAGACAGGTCAAAACTCAGAAAATCAAAACTGAAATAAAGGTGCCAATTTAGGGGGCGCCTGGATAGCTCGGTCGGTTGAGCGTCTGACTCTGGCTCAGGTCATGATCTCATAGTTTGTGAGTTCAAGCCCCGCGTCGGGCTCTGTGCTGACGGCTCAGAGCCTAGAGCCTGCTTTGGATTCTGTGTTTCCCTCTCTCTCTGACCCTCCCCTGCTCATGATCTGTCTCTCTCTTTCTCTCTCTCTCTCTCAAAAATGAGTAAGCATTAAAAAAAATTTTTTTTTAAAGAGATTTAAAAAAAAATGTGCCAATTTGGAAAATAAGCCTACAGTTTACAGACTGCATTTTATTTTTTATTTTTATTAAAAAAAAATTTTTTTTTAACGTTTATTTATTTTTGAGACAGAGAGAGACAGAGCATGAACGGGGGAGGGTCAGAGAAAGAGGGAGACACAGAATCCGAAACAGGCTCCAGGCTCTGAGCTGTCAGCACAGAGCCCGACGCGGGGCTCAAACTCACGGACTGAGTGATCGTGACCTGAGCTGAAGTTGGACGCTTAGCCGACTGAGCCACCCAGACGCCCCCAGACTGCATTTTAAAATACAATGAGATAGGGGCGCCTGGGTGGCTCAGTAGGTTAGTCATCCAAGTCTTGATTTCGGCTCATGTCACGTCATGGTTGTGAGTTAGAGCCCTGCATTGGGCTGAACGTTGAGCCTGGAGCCTGCTTGGGATTCTCTCTCTCTGCCCCTCCCCTGCTCGCTTTCTCTAAAAAATGAAAATAAAGTGGAATAACAGCAAGAAAAAAAAAAAAGACAAGATTTGAAACTTATGTTAACAATGACTTGAACAATGCTTTAAGTTCCAAAGGTCAGTCTCTCCTGGGAGAAGTACCACAGCTCCATTTTATAAACGAGGCAGCTTATGGTCAAGAGAGAGAGAGAGAGAGAGAGAGAGAGAGAGGGAGGGAGGGAGGGGGAGGGAGAGAGAAAAGTGTTCACATACAGTGACAATGCGAAGAAAGTAACCATAAAAACAAAGGCACCCTCCAAAGAAGGCAGAAAATGCCTCTGAACATATGAAAGACGCTTGACGTCATCAGTTATGAAGGAAATCCACATCAGAGCCTCAAAGAGATACTACTTCATAGCCACTAGCATGGCAAGGGCAATAATAACAACCAGAAAGAAAGTATCGGTGACCATGGGGAGCCTTGGTGAACAGGTAGAGAAACGCTGAGCTTCATCGAGCAGGGCTGGTGGAAATGCAAAATGGGGCAGCGCTCTGCGGAGCGTGGCAACATTTCAATAAACGACACAAAATTACCATACGGCCTGGCGATTCTACTCAATTCCACTCAGAGTAATTGAAAGCAGATGGTCAAAAGAAACACACCACATGTGCACGCATGAGAACGGCAGCTCGATTCGCAACAGCCGAAAGGCGCAAACAGCTTGATCGTCCACCACCTGACGCAGGGATCGATAAAAAGCGGTATAATCAGACAAGGGAATATTATTCAGCCATAAAAAGGAACGAAGCGCTGACATAAGCTGAGGGGGAACCTCGAAAACATTATGCTAAGTGAAATGAGCCAGACGCGGGGCACGTATCATACGAGTCTATTTAAATGAAATATCCAACTTTGGCAAATCCACAGTAGGGTAGCACGACCCATTCCTTCCTTACTAGTAAGTGACCAGCTCTCTCCTTGCTGAGCCTGAACCATCCAACACACACACAGACAACAACAAGCTGGGAACTGCCAACACAGTGGTACCTGGGGGGGGGGGGCGGTGGGCAGGCAGGGGGCTCAGTCGGTTGAGCAGCTGACTCTTGACTTCAGCTCAGGTCACGATCCCAGGGTCGTGAGATCGAGCCCCGCCTCGGGCTCCATACTGAGCATGCAGCCTGCTTGAGATTCTACCTTCCCTTCCTCTACCCTTCCTCTACCTCCCCCACCCCTTTCCAAAATAAATAAGCAAATAAATAACCAGCAGCATGAGAAAGAATAGTCCAGGTAGAGGGAACTGCATGTGCAAAGGCCCTGAGTTGGGACCAATATGGCTGCCCTAAGGTCCCCACCGAGGCCAGCACAGCTGGGGCACAGTGAGTGAGTGACAAGGAGTGGGTAGAGCATTAAGGCAGAGGCCAGATTGTAGAGGGCCTTCTCCTCCAGAGGCAGGCACCGAGGTCTCATTCTGAGGGCGTCTGATGACCCTCGGAGGATTTAAGAGTGTGATCGGATTAAAATGACTCAATCCATGGGGCTCCTGGGTGGCTCAGTCAGCTGAGCACCTCTTTTTTTAATTTTTTTTTTTAATGTTTATTTATTTTTGAGACAGAGGGAGACAGAACATGAGTTGGGGAGGGGCATAGAGAGAGGGAGACACAGAATCTGAAACAGGCTCCGGGCTCTGAGCTGTCAGCACAGAGCCCAATGTGGGGCTCGAACCCACGAACCATGAGATCATGACCCAAGCCGAAGTCGGACACTTAACTGACTGAGCCACCCAGGCGCCCCGTGCACCTAACTCTTGATTTTGGCTCAGGTCATGATTCCGGGGTCGTGGGGTCGAGCCCTAAGTTGGGCTCTGCCCTGAACACAAAGCCTCCTTAACATTCCCTCTCTTTCTCTCCCCTGCTTTCTCTCTAAAAACATAAGTTAAAAAATAATTAAACTGAACTAAACTAACTCAATCCTGAGACAGACAAATCCAAATGGCTTGTAAGTGGGATCAAGCAGGAAAACAAGTTTTTAGGGCTCCATCCACTTGAATTTAGGGATCTGAACACCCCCAGGAAATCTGCATACTCTAATGTGTCCTCAGGGAAGACACGGGGAGGCAGGTCAACCCCCAAGAGTGATCTGGAAGTTCATGTGGGTCCTGAGGTAAATCCAGGGAGAGAGATCCCAAGACACCTGTGTGGATAAGGCCTTCCTTGGGTCTAACATGTATCCCTCTCCCTGCGCTTAGACACATCCATTCCAGTGGGGTCAGACGCCTTCCACACAGGGGACAAAATCATTACTCGTCACTTCAAATAAAATGGGACACTCTTCTTGGTAAAAAACTAGACTAGGCAACTCAGTATTAACACATCCAAACTTAAACATCACCTTCTAGTTGTCCTACAAGGCTGTGGTGTAGAAATTTCAGGAGACTTAAGAAAAGGTGCAGCAAACAATACGTTGTGAGGAAATGTATTTCCACATCACCTTTTTTTTTTTTTAAATTGTGTTTAACATCTGTTTATTTTTTGAGAGACAGAGACAGAGCGTGAGTGGGGGAGGAGCAGAGAGAAAGTCACAGATTCTAAAGCAGGCTCCAGGCTCCGAGCTGTCAGCACAGAGCCCGATGCGGGCTCGAACTCACAGACTGTGAGATCCTGACCTGAGCCGAAGTCGGATGCTTAACCAACAGAGCCACCTGGGTGCCCCCCCGCACCCCCCCCCCCACCAACATCACCTTTTATAAAAGTTATTTAAAGCACATTTTAAAAAAGTGTCTAAGGTAGTTAGAGAAGAAAAGAGTGAAGCAGGTCTAATATATGCTCACAGAGGCACCATGAATCATGGTCTTGTTCTTTTTTTTTTTTTTTTAACGTTCATTTATTCTTGAGAGATTGAGAGAGACAGAGCGTGAGCGAGGAAGCAGCAGAGAGAGACAGAGAGACAGAGAGAGAGAGAGACATGAATCTGAAGCAGGCTCCAGGCTCTGAGCCATCAGCACAGAGCGTGATGCAGGGCTCGAACCCACGACCCTGAGATCATGACCTGAGCCGAAGTTGGACGCTCAACCAACTGAGCCACCCAGTAGCCCCTGGTTTTGTTTTTAATCAGGAGTGATTCTGCCCTCTGTTCTCATGGGGGGTTTGGCAATGCACAAAGATACTCTCACTTATCAAAACATGGCGGACACTTCTGGCATCTAATGGATAGAGGCCAGGGATTCTGCTCAATATCCTACCACGCACAGGACAGCACCCCCGCCCCTCCGTCGAAATAAAGAATTACTTGGCCCAGAACATCAAGAGTGCTGAGGCTGAGAAACCTGGTTTAAAGAGAAAGGTCTTCAATACGTAACGTCCTAAAATATCCCAATAATCAACCGGCGGAGATGCTCTGTCTTGAATGCAGACAGAACAATCATAGTATCGATCTCTTCTGGTTTGTGTTGAGCACCTCAAGTCCCCCGGCTTTAGGGCAGGACCTCAGCTGTTCAGAATCCTTCTTTGAAATGTGACAAGGAAGAAAGCTAAGAGAGACGGTGCCTGTATCAGACTATAGAGGACTTTCAATAGCCAGGAGGTTGACATCCGTTGAAGAAACATACCTACTGGCTGATGACTCAAGTTTTTCTAACTATGGACAAAGATTAGTTCAATTAGTCCCATCAGAGGGTCTAAGTGAGCAAGAAACTGTGCCTGTGGGTGGCCAGAGGCACAAGGGTCAAGACCAACATAATAAAAACAGCCACTGATGATCATGAAGCTAACCAGTCTCGGGGAAGGATGGTGGGGACAGCCAAACATCTGAAAAATGCAGACTAGAAAAACCAGCCTGAAGTGTAGGACTTTGGGTCCTGCTCTTGTGTGAGGGAAGCAACATAAGTTTCCAGCCATTCCTAGTCACTTACCACGCTCGCTAATGACTCTGAGATGCGTTCAGGTGGCAGAGAGGGTAGTAGTCAGTGACAAAGTATCACACAGTGACAGGGACTCCTGTTTCAATGGCTCTTTCATTCTTAAGATTTTTAACGGGGAGAATGACCTTCTTCTCTCTCTTGTCCTTGGTCATATCTAGCTAGCTAGCTAGCTATTGGAGGAGGTCACCGAGAGGATGTGACTGCTGACTGACCCATGCACTGGACCCAGGCAATCGGAGGTTCCTCGCCCACTCCCCTGTCCTTGGAACATTCTATCCACCTGCCTCGCTCAACCAGCAAGCTGCCTTAAGGACACAGCCCTGGGAGAGTAAAGTAAGGTACTGTTGAGACCATCCGGACAGTCTACGTGACCAAACCCTAGTTGAGGTCTCTTTATGAACTTTTAAGATTTGGAGAGGGGGAGGGGGGATCTATTGGTCTTATGACCACCCAAGACAAACCACGTAAATAAGCTTCCTTATTAAACCTGCCACCTACTTAACCTGGAGCAGTCTGTCTGCCTCTTCCTTTGGGCTCTGCCCTGAACACAAAGCTCGCCCTCTGTGTACAAGGACCAGTTTACTGGACTTACAGTAAACTGAACAGGAACAGGAAATACATGGGCATGGCGCATGAAGTCACCAGAAGGGTTACAGCAACCAGTGTCCCTTGCATCTGTGACTCTTGCCACCAGAGAGCCAGTGACAGGGACCAGCCTTTTGTGTACCCTTCCACAAAGATTCTAAGTGGATCCATTATACTCAGTGTGTCTGTTCTTAGTGGATCTATTTCCCCCCACAAATGTTGGCATATAACTTACACGACTCTACGCCTTGCTCTCTGCTTGGTGTGGAGATACCGTGGGCTCCATTTCCCATGGTGACACACACAGCTGGCCCATTCTTTCTTTCTGTTTCTAACGGATACATAGATCACTGAACGAAGACGACAACATTTATTTAAACAAGTCCTCTACTGGGGCACCTGGCTGGCTTAGTCGGTTGAGTGTCCGACTTCAGCTCAGGTCATGATCTCATGGTTCGTGGGTTTGAGCCCCTTGTCGGGCTCTGTGCAGACAGCTCAGAGCCTGGAGCCTGCTTCGGATTCTGTGTCTCCCTCTCTCTCGGCATCTCCCCTACTCTCGTTCCATCTCTCTCTTTCAAAAAATAAATAAACATTACAAAAAACTAAAATAAACTTCCCCCCAATTCTAGAGGACTGATAGAACCTTAAGAATTAAGGTTAGGGAAGCCACAATGTTCCAGGGTCTGGAAGTCATCAAATCGACTTTTCTGAGATGACTGTTCCCTCTAAAATTATCTCAGGAACAATCAACACACTTTGTAGAATGACTAAGAGACAAAAAGTCTAATCCTAATATCCACTCTGTTTCCCCAACATACACACCCGTACCCTCTAGTCCTGAAAAACTGCTGATTCCAAACCCAGGCAACTCTCGAGTTCACTCCCCAAAATGGTCAATGGTTGTCAATGGTCATTTCAGCTGAACGGTGGGGCCCCAAAAATGGCAGTGGGTTACACCTCTTGAATATTTACTTACGTTAAGCACTGTGCTAGGCGTTCCTGTGTATTACCTCACTGAGCTCTCAAACAACATTATTGGGTA
This sequence comes from Panthera leo, assembly GCF_018350215.1. Taxonomy (NCBI): domain Eukaryota; kingdom Metazoa; phylum Chordata; class Mammalia; order Carnivora; family Felidae; genus Panthera; species Panthera leo. Next base: position 6,785,076 of record NC_056692.1, on the reverse strand, counting down.
GAAATTCGTTACTGTTCTTACCAAATGAAGAAGGCAAGAGATATACAAAGCTAACTGACTTGTCCAACGTCAGGTATAATCAGGAAGCAGTGGATCTGGGCTTCAAGCTCAGGCGATCAGCTTCCAGAGCTTAAGATCATGATGCTAAATTGCTTCTGGAGAGAAAAGGAAAGATTCAAACTGGCTTGCTGACACATTAGGCAGGTCCTGTGCCTAAAATACTCCTGGGCCATCCATTCATGACACAGATGTATTTTTAGCATTGCCTACCCTGTGGTGGGCCCTGTTCTAGGCATTAAAAATGTGGTCGTGATGGATGGGCAAGATCCCTGCTCCCGTGGAACTCATGTATTCGTGGAGGGGAATGATCTTAAGGATTTCAGATAATCATATTACACACGATGAAGGAAATAAAATGAGGTGATGTGATGGGGGGAGGAAGGGAACGAACACATTAGGTGCTGAGAACCCTAATTAGGAGCTGAGAATTGAAAAATAAAAAAGTTGCGGGCACCCCCGTGTTCTGCGACTGGTCAGTGCCGTTGGGACAATGATGACAGCGGGAGGGAACAAGAGCTGAGCTCAGAGATGCAGGGGAAGGCGTATCATTAGGGCCCAAGGGTCAGGGTGAGGAGCTCAAATGTTATTCTACAATGGGAATCTTTGGGTGGGACTGAAGCAGGACAGTGGCATTGTCTGATCTCCGTTGTAGACAGTGGATTATAACGGGGATGGGTTTGGAGTGGAGAGTGGGGGACCCGTCGGGAACAGCTGTGTTTAGGCCAGAGACGATGCCTGCATGGACGAGGGTGGCAAATGCTGAAGCACGTGGAAATTGTCTGAAGGAAGACAGTGGGCCCTCCCGAAAGTCTGGGTGTGGAAAGAGAAAAATAAAGGGTAATGTCTAGGAGTCACGGAGGTGGTTTTCCTGTACCATTCTTGACTGTTCCACCTTCTTTGCTAGATACTCCGCCAGTGAGGGCTTAAAATGTTGCAGGTCCTGGGGCTCTTGACTCAAGGCCATTTATCTCCTTAAGCGATCTCATCAAATCTTATGGAGTCTAGAGTCGCTCGAGCCAGAGAGACCCCGAAAGCCCTCTTGACTCTTCAAACCCCCATGTCCATTCAAGACCCGGATGCTCTACACGGTGTATCTACCACATCTGCCAATTTCTCTCCCTCTTCCCTGATCCTGGTGTATCTCCCAAAGATCGCCGCCATATTTGTCTCTCTTACTTCCCCCATAGCCCCTGCCCCACACAACTGGGGCCCCTGCCCCCTATGCCCCACCATAGCCACCGCCCCATTTTTCATACAACTGCCAATAAATCAGACCATGCTGCTCCTGATTAAAGCACTGGCTCCCCACTAATCTTAGAGATCAAGTCCAAATCCTTACCATGCCTACACAGTGAGATGGGGTCCCCGCTGCCCCATTTCCTGCCTCTCCCCTTGTCATCATCCATACTCTACGACCCCCTCGTGTTTCTCGAAAATGCCCCCGACTCCTTGCTGTCTCTGAAAACTCTGCACATGTCATCCCCTGTCCTACAGGCACCTTGACCTCTTTTGGTGCCACTATGTTCTGCTGTCCTTAAAGGCCACTTCCTCACAGAAACCCTCTACTACTTAATTCCTAGTGATGCCTAATTACTGACTCCACGGAATGGCTGCTTCCCTGCAAGACTGTGAGCCTCCAGAGAACAGGGATCTTGCTGGGTTTGCTCAGCACGCGGCATTAAGTGTGGCTTCACGTGGCAGACGTGGCCCTTTCCAAGTATTTAGTGATTAAGGTGGAGAAGGACTCCTCCTAACTGTGTGCTTGTTGAATGGGAATGCCCTACAGAAGAAGCACAAGGACGGTGAAAAACCAATCATGTTCATTATACTGACGGTCTCAGAAACCAATGAATTAACCAGCTATTGGCCTGGACTAAAGGAAGCAAAATGGCAACCTGATTCGTATCTTCTCTAGTCTCCATCCCACATAAGGAATCTGGTTTAGCTCAGTACCCACTGAATAATGCTGCTCGGGTCACTGAGACAGTGCCAACCAAACTCCACTCCTCTGTCTGCTCCCATGTGACAGCCAGCCCCGGCTTTCAGGTATACAGTAAGGCTGGAGGGTTGGAAACTACTAAACTGCTAAGAACTAATGAGCTTGGGGGCGCGTCCGACTTTGGCTCAGGTCATGATCTTGCAGTTCGTGAGTTGGAGCCCCATGTCAGGCTCTGTGCCGACAACTCGGAGCCTGGAGCCTGGTTCGGATTCTGTGTCTCCCTTTCTCTCTCTGCCCTTCCCCTACTTGCTCTCGTTCTCTCTCAAAAAACACAACAAAACAAACAAAAAACAAAAAAACCCACAACTAGCGAGCTTGTTTAAAAACAAGCGCCAAATAAGGGGGTGCCTGGGCGGCGCAGTCGGTTAAGCGTCCGACTCTTTGTTTCAGCTCAGAGCATGATCTCACAGTCGTGGGATCAAGCCCTGCATCAGGCTCTGCGCTGACAGCATGGAGCCTTCTTGGGATTCCCTGTTTGCCCCTCCCCCGCTCTCCCAAAATAAATGAACAATAAAAAAAAAAGAAAAGTGACGAGTAGCAACAAACTGCCATGGGCTCCAATAGAAAGCTGTGCACCTTCCGGGATAAAGTCCCTTCCCATCCTGAGACTCTAGGACTCCACCTCTCATTTCCGCTGGCCTTATTCCCCGAGGACCATCTCTTGACCCTCTCTCTCCCTCTCCCTCTCTTTTTACAGAAGTATAGATGGCAGACGATGATACGTTAGTTTCAGATGCATAATGTAGTGATTCGACAACCCTATACCCACGCACGTTATCTATGCGGACTGTCACCGTTGTATGATATCACCACACCACTGACTATTCCCCAGGCTGTCATCCCTGTGACTTATTCATCCCATAGCTGGAAGCCTGGACCTCCCTCTCCCCTCCACCCCTTTCACCCATCCCCCTACCGCCTACCCTCTGGCCTCCATCAGTCTGTTCTCTGTATTTACATCTCCCTCTCTGAACACCTACCTTCCTCGTTTGGTGTTAGCTCATTACTTTCTTCACTGCCAATCTTCCCCATTCTCTTCTATTTTTTTTTTTTTTCAGTTTCTCACTTAAAATTTTTTTTAATGTTTTATTTTTTGAGAGACAGAGAGAGACAGAGCGTGAGCAGGGGAGGGGCAGACAGAAAGGGAAACATAGAATCCAAAGTGGGCTCCAGGCTCTGAGCTGTCAGCACAGAGCCTGACGTGGGGCTCGAACCCATGAACACAAGATCATGACCTGAGCTAAAGTCAGACGCTCAACTGACTGAACTACCCAGGCACCCCCCTCTTTAAAAAAAAATTTTTTTTTAATGTTTTATTTTATTTTTTGAGAGACACAGAGCATGAGCAGGGGAGGGGCATAGAGAAAGGGAGACATGGTTAATGTTCTCACTTCTAATCCCTTTTTCTTTTTGCCTGTTTCTTGGATCTTGACATATCTCCTTACCTAATAATCTCAGAGAAATGAGCACATATTTCAGTATGAGGCAATTAATAAGTGCCATGGCTCCTATTAAACCCCTGGATGTGTTACTTCAGAAAAAAAACTGGAAAAATGGATTTGAGTCACGGCCTTGGACATTTTTTTCTGGCCGGTCTGAGGCTGTTCAATATTTAAAATAGCTCTTTGACTTTCTTTCCTGCCAGATCATATATTCGGTCCCAGGAGGACACGAGAAGACTGATCAGCTCAAGAAATCAATGACCAAATCAGATGCTTGAAATTTATGCTGTGGAATCACTGACCTATACGTATTTGAGCAATACCCCCGTGTTGAGCACAGACTTCCTCCAGGTCGACCAGAGGGGTGTCCAATTTGTATAGTGATCACTGTAATCCTCAGGGCCTGACAACAGCCACTGTGTGCCCCCCCCTCCCCCCCCCCCCCCCCCGCCAACAGCAGCCCCATCACCTGTGTCCCAGCTAGCGAATCATGGCCAGCCATGGCAACACCATTTCTCCCCAACACGTATTCCCCTCCTTAGCCTCCCTTGCAGCTAGGGCAACATAAAATATTCTGGGAAAGGCTTTTCTCTTCCCCGATAAAAACAAAACAGAAACAAGCATGCAAAGATAGTTCATCTTCTATACCACCCTCACGTGTTCTGCCTCTGATGGGGTTAACATGAAGATGTGATGCCTGGAGCCACAGCAGCCACGTTACAACTACTAGGAGGGACAAGAACATCGCAGACATGCTGGCCCAAAGCTGATGAATATACCTCGGGACCCACTACCTCAGACATCTCATTAAGTGATAAGTAAGATCCTTTATGCAAAAGTCACAATTAATCAGTGTGTTAACTATGTCCTGTATTTGTTGTAACCTGAGGCTTTGACATCTGGTGCCTTGATGACCCTGGGGGGACCACCTCTGCCAGGGTTAGCTGATTTTTTTTTTAAATGTTTATTTTTTGAGAGAGAGAGACAGAGAGAGACAGAGCACAAGTGAGGGAGGGGCAGAGAGAAAGGGAGACACAGAATCTGAAGCAAGCTCCAGGCTCTGAGCTGTCAGCACAGAACCCGACAGGGGCTTGGACTCATGAACAGCAAGATCATGACCTGAGTTTCAAGTCAGACGCTTAATCGATTGAGCCACCCAGGCGCCCCCATTTTCATTTTTTTAAATGTTTATTTTTGAGAGAGAGGGAGAGGGAGAGGGAGAGGGAGAGGGAGAGGGAGAGGGAGAGGCAGGCAGAGTACAAGCAGGGAAGAGGCAGAGAGAGAGGGAGACACAGAATCCAAAGCAGGCTCCAGGCTCTGAGCTGTCAGCATAGAGCCCAATGCGGGGCTCGAACCTATGAACCATGAGATCATGACCCGAGCTAAAATCGGATGCTCAACCAACTGAGCCACCCTCAGTTTATTTATTTTTGAGAGAGACAGAGAATGAGTCTGGAAAGGGGCAGAGAGAGGGGGTCAGAGGGTCTGACGTGAGCTCTGTGCAGACAGCAGTGAGACCAACACGGGGCTCTAACCCACAAACTGTGAGATGAGACAAAGTTGGATGCTCAACTGACTGAGCCACCCAGGAGTCACGGGTTAGCCAGTTCTCAGAGACAGTCAACAATTCACCCATGACTGTGCCTTTCGAATGAAAACCAACCAACCCACAGCTTGCACCCCAACGCGTTCGTTTATGGGGCTCTCGCTGTCCAATCCACCATCCACCTGCCCTAACCACCTCAGAGCCAGGTACCAGACATTAGAGACGGCCCCGTGCCCCAGAGCCTGCCGAAGTTACTCAATCCGGCCGACTCTAAGCCTCTTTATCCTGCCTCAACTATTCCTTCCAAGGGAAAGCACGATCAACTCTTGCGTGCACTTGCCGCTCTCTGTCCTGTCTGACCCTGGTGTTTCCCCGTGTGGCCCTCCATGACATAGTGTCTCCCTCCCCCATCAAACTTATCTTTTCAATGCCAATGATCCCCTAACCTGGTGGCCTCTCCCTATCTTAAATTTCCTATTAATATATTTTAGAACATGTGGGGAGCCAAATGCCTCCTAACTGATACAGTTTGCAAAGACCCTCAGTCAATTAAAACCCTACAGGTCTAGGCAATTTTATCTTATCCCAGGAAAAAAAAAAAAAAAAAAAAAAGGTCTAGCAAGAATCAACCTACCAACACCAAAGGCCAGTTTCAAACCCCTAGTGGTAACATTTGGATGCTACTCCTGAGCTTGAGTGGGGTAGGGGCAGAGAGAGAGAGGGAGACACAGAATGTGAAGCGGGCTCCAGGCTCCGAGCTGTCGCACAGAGCCTGATGCGGGGCTCGAACTCACGAACCTTGAGATCATGACCTCAGCCGAAGTCGGACACTTAACTGACTGAGCCTCCTAGGCGCCCCTGCAGACTCTCCCTTTAGACGGTTCGGGTGCCCCTTCCTAAAACACTGGATACACACAGAATTACTTCCACAGATATTTCCCAAACCCTGTGAACATTTTCTTTCTACCACACATAAGTGATTCCTTCTGGGAATGTTAAGAAAGAAGACACGAGCACTGGGAAGAAGATGGAATGATTGACAGGGAAGGTTCTAGAATGGCAGCATGAGACGGGATGAAGCATCCGGACACATTGCGTGACAGTCACTCAACATGAGCCCGCTCAAGCTGGGGGTGGGAGGCTCAGGAAGACCACTGGGAAGCAGAGGTCAACAGTAACTGCATGCCAGAGACAGAAAGACACCAAGCATGTTGACTATAAACTCAAGGAGGATTAAAACCTCCTAGATGGCAGAGTCCTTGTAATAAAGCCAATGGAACCTCTAAGAATTTGTTTTAACCTCTGGTGGAGTTGGGGGCGGGGAGGAGGTCAGGAGGGAAGCCAGAGACGACTGGTTCCAGCAAGGACTGTTCAACAGGATCGCAACAGGCAATGCCTCTTGTTACTAACGCAGCTTACACACAAAGACATTAGGATACCTTCATTTGTCAGGCTCTCTTTCAAGGTTTCATTAACGTTTATTAACCTTTCAGTAGCCTTCCCTTACAGGGAAGGGGTGCCCGGGTGGCTCAGTCGGTTAAGCCTCCAACTCTTGGTTTCGGTTCAGGTTATGATCTCACGGTTTCAGGAGTTCGAAACCCGCGTCGGGCTCTGTGCTGGCAGCATGGGGCCTGCTTGGGATTCCCTCTTTCTCCCTCTTTCTGCCTCTTCCCCACTCGCACTGTCTCTGTCTCTCTCAAAATAAATACACTTTAAAAATAAATAAATAAAATGAAGTTTTCATTATAGGGAAAATAATTTTCACAACGGTCTTTACAGGTGCCCTAGGGGGGATTTTTTTCCATGGGATCCTAAATACTCTGGAGGCACAGGGAGCCTGTAAGTGAGACAAAGCAGAGAGAAGACAGCTTAGAGCTTCCCTAACCGTGGAATCCCAAGCACACCCTGGTTGCCCCCCTCTGGGGAGAACAAAGAGAGGGACAGAGGGACAGGGTCTTGCCTGCTGAGGGTGGGGAAGGATGCCTCGGGCAGGGTTCAAGGGCAGGAAGGGGTGGGAAGCGGCTGCCACACGGCAGAAACACAGGACACGTCAACCCTCAGACACAGAAGTGGCCGTAGAAACACAGCGTAACCAAACACGGCCCCAGGAGCGGGACCCCTGTCCTCCGATGGCCAGGTTTAAGCTGCCAGGGTGGTGCGGTCAGGGCGTGGGGGGTACTTACAGAGCGCTTGTCAGCCTCGGCCCCTTGCTGGCCCTGGAGACATGCGGTGAGCTTCTTGTGCGTGCTGTGGGAGACTTGCTTCACCAGCTCCAGGCGTTTCTCAACCTGCACACAGAGCAGCGGGCGGGGTTACCAGGTGAGGGCAAGGTCAGGAGAAGCAGGGCCATCCATCCGGGCAACCGAGGGAGAAGAAACTACCCCGTGTCTGTGCAGAGACAAGCACTGCTGGGGATTCAACACCCAACGCTGGAGAACCGGAGCTGGGGGGAGGGAGGGACAATCACAGACCAGGAGACTCTGTGACCCCGCAGTGAAATGGCAGCCAGGTCTCCTGAAAAGTCTTACCTAAACCGGTATTTAAAGTAATATATAGGGGTGACTGGGTGGCTCAGTCGGTTGAGCCTCCGACTTCAGCTCAGGTCATGAGTTCGAGTCCTGCATCGGGCTCTGTGCTGATGGCTCAGAGCCTGGAGCCTGCTTTGGATTCTGTGTCTCCCTCTCTTTCTGTCCCTCCCCCGCTCATGCTCTGTCTCTGTCTCTCAAAAAAAAAAAAAAAAACAAAAAACAAAACCTAAAAAAGAAACCCCACCTAAATAAACATTAAAAAAAATAAAGTAATATCATAAAGGGAAAGAAGCTGTGTCTAAACAGACTGCATGAGGAGCAGTGTAAGCGGTTTAACGGGCACTGGGAACGACTCAGTTTTAACGGGAAGATATATTTCATGTCTATATGCTAAGGGGCCTGTGACAACCTTACCTGAAGAAGGTCTTCACTCAGAACTTCAGTCTTTTCTGCCCTAAAGAAAAAATTGAGAAATATATCAGTGAAAAAAAAAAAAGAAAAGAAAAAATTAAGAACACAGTCTCGTACTTATTCCCCACTTCCTCTGCTCATGGTGAGACTAGAAGAACACACATTATTAGTGGACATTTCTAGCAAGAGAAAATACAGACCATACTGTCATTTACTGGGAACCTTAAATACTCTGGCAAGTAAGATCCTCTAAAGAGTCTATTACCGTCTCAACCCGGGATGAAGGACAGCAAAACCATTTCTGTTGTTACAGACATTCTTTTTTTTTTTTTTTTTAAAGTAACAGAATTAAGCATGTTCCCCAACTTGTACCCCATGGCCTCCCCCAAACAAGCAAGTAAAAGTAACAGAAATCTGACCAGGGATCGATAAACAGCAAACAAGGAGAAAACATGGATTCCTAGTGATAAACTCAAATGCCACCATTCAGATCTGGCAACCAAGCGTTAGGCGCCCCTGCCAGAAAGTGGGGGTGGGGGAGCTTGAACCCGAGATGAACACATCTGGAGAAAGAACCTGGACACGGGCCGAAGTGTCCCCAACCTCTTAGCAACCCCTGCATCACATCAGGGGAGATTGCGAATCTTATATGGCGCAAAACATTCCTAATTTATTGTCTAGAGAATCTCAGAGATAAGGTTCAGTCAATGATTTCTCTCCCGTGGGCGTGTTCTCTGTCATCTTGTCTCTCTGGGGGTCACTCTCTCCCTCTCACACTCACACATACAAACTGCAAATTCCCATGAAAACAGATGATCAACACTCAAGGTACAGAGGAAGAAAACACAATATATGGAGAGCCTGAAGAACTTCAACGACCAGAATTGTCAAAGATGGCAACATATGTATGAAATACTGAAGAACTAATGATACACTGAAATATTAGTGCCAGGACTTCCACTTCTGGAGAGACGGAGGGAACACATTTCACCTATTTCCCGTCACTAACTAAAAGCAAAACCTTGGGGCTTTCCGTATAAAACACAAGACTTTGCAAGGCGGACAAAAGGTAGACTGGCCAGTGACCGCCAGACCCAACGAACGGCATGGTGTGAAATATGGGACTTCTGTCTCACATATTCCACACTTGAAGCTGTGAACGGAAATACCAGTGAGTGCAGAGATAAAAAGTCCAACAAAAGCCAGGTCCCTGTAGCCCAGGGATCAGGAAGGCGGCAGCCTAGCAAGATAGAAAATGTTCATAGATAATGACTGCTCACTTCAGCCAAATGCTACAGAAGAAAAAACCGTTGTCCTACCCCAACCACACCAGCCAACACTGAGAAGGGCACCTAGCCTTTCACCCTTGCCTGGCTATAACAAAGCACCCAATCCTCCCCTTCCTCTTGGCCAGTGTAGCATCAGAGACGTTTGAGTATGGAGCTGGGACATTTGTCACTTCTCAGCTATAACAATGGAAGCCAGATGAGCGGTCCACACATCAACCCTCACCTTGTGTTGACAAAGCCTCTGTCTCCTCCTCTGGGAATGTGGTGTAAAGGGAGGCCCAGGGGAGTCGAGACTTTCACCATCATCCAGCAGTAACAAAACCACCCTCTGGATGGCAACAATGGAAGCCTAGTGGGGAGCAATAATGAGCCACTCCCAGCCAGGGCGGTATCAGTGAAGGCCTAATGGGGAGCCAGAATTCCCACTCTCACCCAGCAGTAACGAGGGGCATCACCCTCTTGGGGGTGTGGGAACCAGTGACGGCCAAGGGGGGAACCAGGACTTCTATTTCCACCTGGCAGTAACAAAGCAGAATTCTCCCTTCCCTTGCTAGAATGAGATCAGAGGAAGTCAGCTAAAAGAGAAAGTTTAAATAAAACCCAGAATCTCATCATATAAGACAATAGTCAAGTATCAATAAAAAATTGCTTATCCTATCAAGAACCAGAAAGATCCCAAGTTGAATGAAGGCAATCAATGAATGCCAAGAGCAGGATGACGGAGACGTTTGAATTATCTGACAAAAACTTTAAAGCATTCGCCAAGAAAATGCTTTGATAAGCATTTATGAACGTGCTTGAAATGAATAAAAAAAATAGAAAGTCTCAGAACAGAAGATATAAAAAAGAAGAAAATGAAAATTTTAAAGTTGAAAACTGTAATAATCTAAGTTAAAAATCCTGGTAGATGGGGAGGGGGTGCCTTGATGGCTCACTCGTTTGGGGGTCTGACTTTGGCTCAGGTCAGGATCTCATGTTTTGTGGGTTCGAGCCCCGTGTCGGGCTCTGTGCTGACAGCTCAGAGCCTGGAGCCTGCTTCCGATTCTGTGTCTCCCTCTCTCTCTGTACTCTGTCTCTCTCAAAAATCACCGCCCCCCCCCCCCAAAAAAAAAAAATTCCTGGTGGATGGGTTCAACTGTCGAATGGAGAAAGCAGAGGAAAAATCTGTGAACTGCAAGAAAGCACAAGAGAAATTTCCCAGTCTAAACAACAGAACGAAGATAGAACAAACAACCCAAACCAAAGCATTAGGGACCTGTGGAACTATAGTGGAAGATTAAATGTTGATGTCATCAGAGTCCCAGAAGAGGGAAAAGAAGGGGGCTGAAAAAATACTCAAAGGTATAATGGCTGAAAACTGCCCCAATTTGGCAAAAGATGTAATATTCAAGAAGCTGAGCACATACAAACAGGATAAACACAAGGAAGTCCTCACCAAGACTCATAGTCAAATTTCTGAAAACTAAAGACAAAGAAAGACTTGATAACAGTGAGACAAAAATGATACCTTACTAATGGAGGGGAAACAACTCAAATTACAGAAGATTTCTGATGAGAGACTACAGAGGACAGAGGGATGTGGTACACCATTTTCCAAGTACTGAAAGAAAATAACTGCTAACCTACAATCCTATATCCAATTAAAATATCCTTTAGGAATGGAAAAACATCAGGATGTTCTCAGATAAAAGAAAACTAACAAAACATGTCATCAGCAGGCTCGTCTTAAACAACTGCTAAGGGAAGTTCTAAACAAAGAAAAAGAAATGGTAAAAGAAATAACCTTCAAGTATCAGGAACGAAAAAAGAACCTGGTGGTCAAAAATAGTAAATAAGATAGTCTTCTTTCTCCCCTTGAGTTTCCTCTATTAATGGTTGAAGCAAAAAATTTATAACATTGTGTATATGGCTCTATATGTATGTAAAGGAAATATTTAATACAATTATACTTTATTTGGAAAAGGATAAAGGGACATAAAGGGAAGTAAAGGTTCTAGATTTCACTGAAACTGGTAAAATAAAGATACTAGTATGCTGTGATAAGCTGCGTATATGTAATAACCAGAGCCACGGCTAAAAAAGCTACATAAGAAGATACACTCAAACATGTTATAGAGAAATCAAAATGTAACCTAACCCAGAAGGAAAGACAAAACAAAACAATGAAAAACAGAAAAACCAAACATAAAATAAAAAATAGTGGACGTAAGCCCTAAACCAGCCATACTTATGTTAAATGTAAATGGTGTAAATATACCAGTTAATAGAGATTGGCAGAGTAGGTTAAAAATGTTGTCTAAGAGAATCTCACTTCAAAGGACTATTTTCTTTTTTAACGTTTATTCATTTTTGAGAGACAGAGTGCAAGTAGGGGAGGGGTAGAGAGAAAGACACAGAATCTGAAGCAGGCTCCAGGCTCTGAGCTGTCAACAGAGTCCCACATGGGGCTCAAACTTGGGAAGGTGAGATCATGACCTGAGTCGAATGAGAATCTCACTTCAAATATAATTATATAAGTAGGTTGAAAGTAAAATTGTAGAAAAATATACTACATAAACATTAGTCAAAAGCAAGCAGGAGTACCCATATTAACATATGAAGTAGGCTTCTAAGACAGAGAAAATGACTAGAGACAGAAAGGAGAATCATATATTCGTAAAAGATCAATCAAATAGGAAGACACAGCAGTCCCAAGTGTGTATGAACTAAACAACAATACTGCAAAATACATAAAGCAGAAACTTATAGAACTAAAAGGACACATAGACAAATCCACATTCGTAACTGGAGACATCAGTACTTCCTCTCTCAATTATTGATAGACCAACTAGATATACAAAATTAGGAAGAATAAGTAAGGACACAATAACTCCATTAACCAATAGATTTTAACTGACATTTGTAGAACACTGCATTCAACATCAGCAGACATACTTTTTCCAGGGCTCATGGGACATATACAACATACAACATCTGGGGTCATAAAACAAACCTCAATTAACTTGAAATAAATGAAATCATAGACAATGCATTATCCAACCACAGAAGATGTCAAAGTAGAAATCAGTAACAGAAAGATAAGAAGAAAATATTGGAAAGTTCAAATACTTGGACAGTAAATGAAACACCTCTAAATAATCCATGGGCCAAAGAGAAAGCCTCAAAAGAAATAAAAAATACTGACCTGAATAAAAATGAAAATACCATGTATCAAAATGTTGGATGCAGCCAAAGCAGTGCTAAAGAGGGAAACTGGTAGCACTAAAATCCACACATTAGAAAAAGAAACATTCTCAAATTAAAATATAAGTTCCTACTGCAACACCTATAAAAAGTGAGTTAAAATAAATCCAAAGGAAGGACATCATAAAGATAAGGGCAGAAATGAGTGAATTTAAAACAAAAAAATAATAATAGAGAAAAATCAATGAAAGAAAGATCGGGTCCTTTAAAAAACTAAGGACAATTGAAATACACTGTAGCATGACTGAAAAGAAAGAAAAAGACAAATCACCAATAGTAGGAGTGAAACAGGAAACATCACTACAGAACACTGTAAATTTCAAAATGTCTTTGAACAACCTTACACATGTAAATTTGACAACTTGTATATGATGGACTAATTATTCAAAAAAAAAAGTTACTATAATATACCCAGTAGGAATAGACAATCTTAATAGTCTGTAACTAGTAGGAATTTGAACTTCTAAGATTAACTACCTCCCACCCCGCGAAGTCTTCACAAAATAATTCTACCAAATGTTTAAAGAAGAATTGACACCAATTCTATACAATGTCTTACAGAATATAGAAGAGGAGGGAATACTTCCCAATTCATTTTATGAAGTGAATATTCTTTTGATACCAAAGCTAGACAAAAAACAGTAAAAATAAATAAATAAAATTAAAAGTGAGATAACTATAGACTAATATTCCCCATGAATATAGATGTACAAATCCTTAACAAAAGATTACCAAAAGAATTCAACAATACAGAAAAATAATTATTTACCATGACCAAGGTGGGTTTGTTCCAGGGATTTGAAAATCAATCAGTGTAATCCATCATCTCAAATACAGACTGAAGAAGAAAAACCGGATCATATCAATAGATGTAGAAAAAGCATATGCAATTCAATTCAAAACCCATTCTTGGTGAAAACTCTCAGAAAGCTAACAATAGAAGGGAATGTCCTCAACTTAAATAACATGTGTAAAACAAAACAAAACAAAAATAATATCCTACAGTTAACATTATAGTTAGTGGTGAAAGATGAGATGCTTGACTTCCGAAGACCAAGAACAAGGCCAGTATGTCTGTACTTGACATTCATTCAACACAGTGCTACGCGTCTGAGTCAGTGCAGTAAGGCCAGAAAAGTAAACATAAACCAAAGAGATCTGAAAGGAACAAATTAAAATATCCCTATTTACAGATGACATTATTGTCTATGTAGAAAATGCCAAAAAACCTACAGCGTGCGAGCAGGGGAGGGAGGGAGAGAGAATCTTCCGCTCAGCATGGAGCCTGACGCAGAACTTGATCCCACAACCCTGGGATCACGCCCTGAGCTGAAATCAAGAGTCAGATGCCCAATCGACAGAGCCACGCAGGTGCCCCTCCAATGGGAATTTTTTAAGGTGATGGGTTGCCCCGTATCCTGTTTGTGCTGGTGGTGACACAAATCCATGTGTGTTAAAACTCAAAGAACCGTAACGAAAACGTGAGGTTTACTTTGTGCAAATTTTTAAAGTAAAAAAATAATTTCTTAAAAGAAAATCGAGATAATAGACAATAGCAGAAGTCAATGAGGGAGGATGAGGTGAATGAGGGAGGGGAGTTAAGTATTCTCAGCTCCTGGGGGAGCCTGGGTGGCTCAGTTGGTTGAGTGTCTGCCTTTGGCTCAGGTCATGATCTCGGGGTTCCTGAGAGTCCACATCCAGCTTTTTGCTGTCTTCGTGGAGCCCCCTTTGGATCTTCTGTCCTCTCTCTCTGCCCCTCCCTCACTTGTGCCTGCATGCACCCTCTCTCCCCACCCTCCTCTCTGTCCCTCCCAGGTTGGCACTCTCTTTGTCTCTGTCTCAAAAATAAACATTTTTAAAAAAGGCCTAAACACACCAGTTAAACACTAAACATGTTCAGCATAAAAATAAATAATAATAAAGAGAATTAGCATAGAGCTAGATTTTTAAAAACTAAGAACTGTATCTAAAACATAAACAATCAGGAAGATTAAAGAGAAAAACAGGGGAAAAAAAACATACCAGGCTATTTCTAATTAACATTATAATAATGTTGGCCAAAATAGACTTTGAGGCAAAAAATAAATAAAATAAAAATAAAATAAAGTAAAATAAAATAAAATAAAATAAAATAAAATACAAAAAAAAACAAAAAACGACATTAAAAGGGAGAGAGGATCGCAATATAATGATAAAAGTCTACCTCATCTAGGGGCTATGAGAATTTGAAACTTGGATGTACCTGTTTAGAATCACAAAGTATATAAATCAAAACTGACAGAACTTTAGGAAGCCTTTAAAAAATCTACCATAATTGAAATGTCAGCATTTCCCTTTTAATTAATGAGAGGTAAGGCAGAAAAAAAGTTAATCAAGATACAGAGGATCTGAAAAACCTAAGTCAACACGATTTATTTGACAGACATACATGGAACCCTGAATATCATCACTATAGAATATAAATTCTTCTCATGCACACAAGAATTCATTTCCAAAAATTAACCACTTATTAGCCTATAAAGCTCTTCTCGATCAACCCCAAAGAACAGATGCCTTGCAGATGATGTTTTCTGACCCCGGTGCAATTTAGTTTGAAATCCTTCACTAAAAAGTTAAAATCAAAAAGCAACAACAACAAAACAAGATTTGGAAACTTCAAAAACAATTCTAAATAGCTCATAGGTCAAAATGAAGGTGTTAGAATTTTTTAAATATTTAGAATTGAAAAACAATTAAAATACTGGATATCAACTTGTCAGCAAAGTGATACTTTAAAAAAAATACAGAAACTTGGGATGCCGGGATGGCTCAGTCAGTCAAGCGTACTACTCTTGATTCCAGCTGACATCATGATCTCGAGGTTTGTGATACCGTAGAGATGAAAACAATAAATGAAAGTGACGAACAGTTTTATTTGAAAACAGACAAAATGGCCAAATAGAAAAATAAAGCAAGCGCAAACTGACTCAAGAATAAATAGGATGCCAGGGGCGCCTGGGTGGCTCAGTCGGTTAAGAGTGCAAATTTGGCTCAGGTCATGATCGCGCTATTCCTGAGTTCAAGCCTCGAGTTGGGCTCTGTGCTGACAGCTCAGAGCCTGGAGCCTGCTTCGGATTCTGTGTCTCCCTCTCTCTCTCTCTGCCCCTTCTCTACTCACACTCTGTCTCTCTCTCTCTCAAAAATAATAAACATTAAAAAAAAGAATTAATTGGATGCCTGAATAGTCCTATAAACATTTAAAAAACATTAAAGCAGCAATTAAATATCTTTCCACAGCAGAAAAAGAGGACCAAGGTGTTTAGCAAGAAAATTTCCAAGAAATGCTTCTTTCCAAACTTGCACAAACTTCAAAAGAATAAAAAAAGAAGCTACACCCGCAGCTCATTCTAAGAGACAAGTATATAACGTGTTACAAAAACTACACAAGGATGTGCAAAGAAAATCAATCATAGACTGGTTCTGTATATTAACAATGATACAAATGCCCTAAACAAAATTAATTAGCACATTATGAGCAAATCAGATAAATTGCTAGACTGCATGAGTGGTTTTTGTGGGTTTTTAAGACTTTACTTTTGTGGTTTTTTAATGTTTGTTTATTTTTGAGAAAAAGAGAGAAAGAGAGCAAGAGAGTGCACTTGTGAGCGGGGGAGGGGCAGAGAGAGGGATACAAAGGATCTGAAGCGGGCTCCAGGCTCTGAGCTGTCAGCACAGAACCCAACGTGGGGCTCAAACTCACAAACCATGAGATCATGATCTGAGCTGAAGTCGGACACTTAACCGACTGAGCCACCCAGGCTCTTCTAAGATTTTAAGTAATCTCTATACCCATCGTGGGGCTCGAACTCACAACCCCAAGATCAAGATTTACATGCTCCATTGACTGAGTCAGCTAGTTGTCCCAGGAGTGCTTTAACACTAGAAATCTGCAAGTGTAATTCTTCACGCTGACAGGTTAAATGATAAACCATGACTATCTCCGGCAATGCAGACAAAATATTTAATAAAATTCAATGCCTATTCATGAAAAAATCTTAAAATTGTTAAGGAAAATCCTTATGTTTGTATTTTCAAACATACCTATAAAACATTATTCTTAATGGGAACATGTTAAAAATATTCCCTTTGAAGTCAAGAATAAGACAAAAATGCCTACTATCGCTTTCTACCCAGCTTACAAGTAAGCAACTAAAATAGAAGATTTAAAAACTAAAGAGAAAGAACCTAAACTAATATAACCTACAGAAGTTATAGAAAATAACTGGGGTGCCTGGATGGCTCAGTCAGTTATGCGTCTGACTTCAGCTCAAGTCATGATCTCATAATTCGTGGGTTTGAGCCCCCCAGCAGGCTCTGTGCTGACAGCTTAGGTAGAGCCTGGAGCCTGCTTCAGATTCTGTGTCTCCCTCTCTCTTTGCTCCTCCCTGGCTCATTCTCTGTCTCTCAAAAATAAAAATGTTAAAAAAAAATAAGTTATTTAAAATAATCTAAGTTTCCAATGATAGCTGGCTATAAAAGCAATATAACAAAATCAATATAGTCAGCAAATACTAAGAAAAACTAATTTTAAAAATCACTTAACATGGAACAAATATAGAATACATTTAATAAGAGACTGGCGATAGCTTATAGAGAAAGAATTAGTAAAAGACATTAAAAAGACAAATTGAGACACATACTATATTTATGGAAAGAATTAACTTTGTAAAGATATCAGTTCTCTTTATGCCGATGCAACCCTAATAAAAAAGTTTCAAATATTAACTTAAAACTGAGTTAATGAGCTAAATCTTAAACTTATAAGGAATGCAAGATGTAAGAAAAAAACACGAATATCTGTAGGAAGAATAAGTTGGAGGAACTTCACTTCCACACACTGAAACTTGCTCAAGTCAGAGTAATTAAGATAGTATTTATTCTATCAGTGTTCACACTGAACATGAGAACAGAAGACAATGTTGGGGAACAGACTCACACACACAAAATGATAGATAGAGGTGTTATCCCAGATTGTGGAAAAGGGGTGTTATGCAATATGTAGTGCTGGGTCAACTGCATATCCCCCCCCCACCCCCCGCAAAAAAAGAAAGAAAAGAAAAGAGAGTTCTACCCAACACTATGCATAAACGCCAAGTCCCAACGAATTAAAGACTTAAACTTAAAAGGCAAGACGTTAAAACTTCTGGGAAAATACATACGGCATATCTTGTGTTTCTGACCATGGAATGACACTTTGAGAAAAAAAGATCAGCCATAAAAGAAAAGAATAATAAATATATTTACATGAAAACGAACTTGTTACAGTAGATGAGAAAAATATCTAAAAAGAAAGTCAGAAAATGGAGAAAGATATATGTAAAAAAGTATGTAACTGCTGAAGTATTAAAATTCAGGTTGTATCAGGAACTCCCAAAAGTCAATTAAAAAAAGAAAATAAATCAACTCTACAGTATAACAGGCTGAAGACTGGCACTGCTTAAATGAGAAAATTCTAATGATTAACAAATATATAAAAACACGGCCAACCTCATTAGGAACCAGGACTATGCAAATGAAACCTACAAAGAGATATCATTCTATATCTACCAGTTTGATGAAAACGCATGTCTGACAATTCCAAATAGTGATGATACGAAGTAATGAGAATCTCTACAAAGCACTACGATAAGTATAAATTGTTAACAGCATTGTAGAAAACCATGTGTCATTATCTTGTACATTTAAGACTGAAACTCAGTACCCAAACAAAACATCTTTTAACAAAACAGTACAGAATATTTACTCTCTTTATGTCTCATGCGCTCTAATATTTTCTAGTATGCTCACTAAATCGATTCCATTATCACTAATGAGTTGGAACCTGCGTTCCAAAACAAACACTATCCTACAGAAACCCCTGCACATTTACCAGGAGACATTTATAAAACATTCCTGGCAGGTTTTTGTGAGATTTTTTTTTTTTTTTTTGCAAAATAAAAATTAAAAAATGAGGGGAAAAAAACCCCATCAAAAAGAGAATAAAGATATACCCAAAATAATACAATACCTAGGAATAAACATAACCAAAGAGGCGAAAGATCTGTACTCTGAAAACTATAAAAAAAGAAAGTGATGAAAGAAATTGCAGGTGACATAAAGAAATAGAAAAACATTCCATGCCCATGGATTGGGAGAACAAATACTGTTTAAATGTCTATACCACCCAAAGCAATCTACACATTTCATGCAATCCCTATCAAAACACCAACAGCAGGGTGTCTGGGTGGCTCAATTGGTTAAGCGTCTAACTCTTGATTTTGGCTCTGGTCATGATCTCATGGTTTGTGGGTTTGAGCCCTGCGTTGGGCTCTGTGCTGACAGCACGAGACTGCTTGGGATTCTCTCTCTTTACCCCCCTTCTCGCTCTGTCCCTCCCGCGCTCACGTGCATGCTCTCTCTCTCAAAATAAACTTAAAATACCAACAGCAAATTGTGCAGGACCACAAAAGTCCTTGAGTAGCTAAAGAAATCTTGAAAAGAAAAGCTGGAGGCATCACAATTCCAGACTTCAAGTTATATTTCAAAGCTGTAGGAATCAAAGCAGTATGGTCCTGGCACAAAAACACACATAGGTCAATGGAAGAGAATAGAAAATAACCAGAATAAACCCACAATTATATGGTCAATTCATTATCGGCAAAGTAGGAAAGAATACTGAACGGAAAAACACACAGTCTCTTCAACAAATGGTGCTAGGGAAACTGGACAGCAACATGCAAAAGAAGGAAAGGGGACCACTTTCTTACACCATGCACAAAAACAAATTCAAAATGGATGAAAGACCTAAATGTGAGTCATGAACCACAAAAATCCTAAAGGAGAACACAGGCAATAACTTGTTTGACGTTGGTTGTAGAGACTTCTTTGAAGATAGGTCTCCCGAGGCAAAGGACACAAAAGCAAAAATAAACTATCAGGACTTAATAAAAATAAAAATCTTCTACACAGCGAAGGAAAACAATCAACAAAACTAAAAGGCAACCTGTGGAATGGGAGAAGATATTTGCAAATGACATATCTGTTAGAGTTAGTATCCAAAATATATAAGGAACTTCTAAAACTCAATGCCCCCAAAGCAAATAATCCAATTAAAAAATGGGCAGAAGACATGAACAGACATTTCTCCAAAAGCATACAGATGGGCCAAGAGGCACATGAAAAGATGCTCATCATCCCACATCCTCAGGGAAAATACAAATCAAAACCACCATGAGATACCAGCTCACACCGGCCAAATGGCTAAAGTCAACACCACAAGAAACAACAGGTGTTGGCGAGGATGTGGAGAAAAAGGAACCCTCGTGCACTGTCGGTGGGAAGGCACAATGGTGCAGCCACTGCAGAAAACAGTAAGGAGGGCCCTCAAAAAGTTAAAGACAGAATGACGTTATGATCCAGCAATCTCACTACTGGGTGTCAAAGAACACACGAATACTAATTCAAGGGGGAACAATGCCCTCCTATGTTTATAGCGGCATTATTTGTAACAGCCATGATACGGAAGCAGCCCAGGTGTCTATCGACCGACGAATGGATAAAGAAGTCATATGGAAGATTACTCAGCCATAAAAAAAGGAATGAAATCATGCCATTTCCAACGACACGGATGGAGCAAAATAAGCCGGTCAGTGAAAGACATGTGGTTTCGCTCATATGGGGCATTTAAGAAAAAAAACAAATGAGCAAAGGGGGAAATGAGAGAGAGAGAAATCAAGAAGCAGACTCTTCATTAAAGAGAACAAACCGATGGGTCCCAGAGGGGAGGTGGGGAGGGGTTAAATAGGTGATGGGGCTATTAAGGAGTATGCTTATCGAAATGAGTACCAGGTGATGTGCGCAAGTGCTGAAGCAATATACTGTGCACCTGAAATTAATATAACACTGTGTGTTAACTAACTGGAATTAAAATTAAAACTTAAGAGAGAATAAAGAAATTGGGATATGGGGCGCCTGGGTGGCTCAGTTGGTTAAGCGGCCGACTTCGGCTCAGGTCATGATCTCGCAGTCCGTGAGTTCGAGCTCTGCGTCGGGCTCTGTGCTGACAGCTCAGAGCCTGGAGCCTGTTTCGGATTCTGTGCCTCCCTCTCTCTCTGACCCTCCCCCGTTCATGCTTTGTCCCTCTCTGTCTCAAAAATAAATAAACGTAAAAAATAAAAAGAAATTGGGATATAGCCGCATAATGACATATCATACAGTAATAAGTAGTGAAATAAAATTTACCCCAAACAAGGGATGATTCTTGGAGGTACAATGTTGAATGGGGGAAATAGCTAACAGCAAGATTACTTAAATGATACCATTCGCATAGAGCTCAAAACCAAACATCACTCAACAACATACTGTTAAGGGATAAATACAGATGTAGTAAAATGGGAAGAACCCAAGATTGTAATCACAAAATTTCGAGTAGTGGCTCTCTCCAGGAAAACGAGGGACATTGGATTTGGAGGGATACACAGGTGACTTCAGCATAATTGATAGTGATTTGGTTCTAAATTTTTTTGATGTTTTTATTTTTGAGAGAGAGAGAGAGAGAAAGCGAGCACACAAGCATAAGCAGGGGATGGGCAGAGAGAGAGGGAGACACAGAATCCGAAGCAGGCTCCAGGCTCCGAGCCGTCAGCACAGAGCCGGACGGAGGGCTGGAACTCACGAACCATGAGATCATGACCTGAGCCGAGATCGGACGCTTAACTGAGCCACCCACGCGTCCTGGTCATGATTTGCTTCTAAATTTGTGCAGTAGGTTCATGGCTCTCTTAATGTTTCAGAACATATAAGAATATAGGTAATCTATGTATTAAATAGATAATGAAACAAAATAACAAAAACCAAGCATTAAGTATTAAGCATATTCTTCTATAAATGATTACCACAATCCCACAAGACTAAAAACAAACAAAAATAATTATGCCCATTGATTCTCTATATTCTGGTTAAAAAATAATAATGCATACACACACACACACCATATATATCATATACCATATATATAAACCATATATATAACATAGCATATGGCACATATAAACAATATATATAATATACACATAAAATATACATGTTATTATACAGATATACAAATATAAGTTTTATGTATACGAACATTTGCTTTATACTACTTTTTGCTTGAAAGAAAGAGCTGAGTCTCAGGGCATCTGGACAGCTAGCTATGGCAACTACCCACACATCAACTACATTAAAACTAAAATAACCAATAAGAAACATTGTACCTACACAGCTGATAAGAAAGCAACAAACCCTGGTCCTCTGAAGGAAAGTATCTTGTGCTGGAGACAAATTCTGCTCAAGTCTGCTCTTAAAAATTTGGGGCCAGGTGCACCTGGGTGGCTCAGTCGGTTGAGAGTGACTCTGGCTCAGGTCATGATTTTGTAGTTCATGAGTTTGAGCCCCGTGTCGGGCTCTGTGCTGACAGGTCAGAGCCTGGAGCCTGCTTCGGATTCTGTGTCTCCCTCTCTCTCTGCCCCTCCCCCACTCACACTCTGTCGCTGTCTCTCTCTGTCTCTCTCAAAAATAAATAAACGTTAAATTTTTTTTTTAAATTTGGGGCCATAAAAGTTATTTATGACGATCAAAAGCATTTAAGAACATTCTAGAACATGTTTTACTGACTGAAAGACTCATCGATATTGAGTTGGAAGGAGCAAGGAAGGTCACTTAGCCCAATTTTCCACTCCTCTGA
This sequence comes from Panthera leo, assembly GCF_018350215.1. NCBI lineage: Eukaryota > Metazoa > Chordata > Mammalia > Carnivora > Felidae > Panthera > Panthera leo. The sequence goes on along the minus strand of NC_056692.1, from coordinate 6,762,816 downwards.
GACTTCCATCCATCACTCCAGAAGCATTTCAAGAGAGCATTAAAGACTGACCAATGGAAGGTAATCTTCCAGGAAGGGAGGTGGGCCAACGGGTGATGCTATTTTTAGGAAGCCTGGTATTTTGGGCCTCATCTTTGTAAATGAAAGACAGAACATCATCCATTATCAAGAAAATGAACGCTACCATTTCCAGGGGATGAGTCACTCCACAGGATGACCAGCACTCTGTAGGTGACATCTGGGTACAAGTTACCTCTTATTTTTTTACATCAACAGACTACAGCAAAACAGAACCCTGGCAAACTGGTCTAAAAATTGTGCATTGTTCTACTTATGAGCTTCAGGAGAGCAACACCACCCACAAAAAAATCTTGATTGTCATTGTACGTGAGCTTGTTCGGTCACGGTGGCATTTCTCAAAATGTGTTCCCATGCAAAAAACGGACTCATAAGACACTGAAGAAAAAGGTCCTGTGGACAATTAAGGAAACATTGAACACTATATTCTCCATTAATGGAGTCTTATTAAAATAGTAAAGGTTCTGAGAAGGCCTGCAGTAAATGAAATACTTTAATGTGAGCTAGCCCATCATTTCCCAACTGCATAAAAAATATGAAAATATGCTTCACATCACACCAAGTAACCACTACCTCCTGGGTGCCAAATATACTTTAGGAAATGTGGAACAGCCTCTGTCGCTCCCTTTCTATTTGCGCAGTCCCAGGCTTAGCCCCGTAGGGCTCCGCCCTGAACTACCACCAGATGCTCAGAACTGACGTCTACACCTCCACCATCCTAACCTCTCATTCATCATCCGCGCTGTCCTTAGACATCCTTCCCCAAATGCCTCCCTGGCTCCCTTTTGCCTGATGCCTAGGAGGTGTTCTGATAAATGCTCCAGCCATAAGCAATGTGTTACTGTTTCAAAATGTACCCAGGAAAGGGGCACCTGGGAGGCTCAGCTGATTAAGCCTCCCACTCTTATTTTTTTTTTTTACTGTTTTATTTTTGAGAGAGTGCAAGTTGGGGAGGGACATAGGGAGGGGGGACAGAGGATCCGAAGCGGGCTCTGTGCTGACAGCAGTGAGCCTGATGTAGCGGCTTGAACTCACGAACCCAGGAGATCATGACCTGAGCCAACCTCAGACACTCAAGCGACTGAACTACCCGGGCAGGTTCCCCTGAACGTCCGACTCTTGATCTCAGCTCAGGTCTTGATCCCAGGGTCAAAAGAATAAATAAATAAATACAGGGCTGCCTGGGTGGCTCAGTCAGTTTAAGCGTCTAACTCTTGATTTAGACTCAGGTCATGATCTCACAGTTCACGGGATGGAGCCCTGCGTCGGGATCTGGGCTGACAGTGCAGAGCCTGCTTGGGATTCCCTCTCTCCCTCTCTCTCTCTGCCCCTCCCCTGCTTGCTCTCTCTCTCTCTCAAAAATAAATAAACTTAAAGAAAATAAATTAATTAAAGCAAATAAAAATAAGATAGATAAAATGAAAATAAAATAAAATTAATAAAAATGAAATTAAATTAATAAAGTTAATAGGCAAAATAAATAAAAATAAAATAAAATAAAATAAAATAAAATAAAATAAAATAAAATAAAATGAAATCAGGAGGCACAGCAAACCATGCCGGGCCACCCAGGGAAGCATCGAGGCCAGACAGGGGGCAAAGAGAGTAAAGAGAAAATGTGGGCCACGGCCTTTACTGTGGTTTTCACAGGAGGCAAGGTGAGCCAACTGAGCCAGTGTAGGGCTGGAGAGTTGGAATAATTCTGGTGGTGGGCTCAGGGCTATCAGGGTGGTCCCCAGGTATCCAGTACGCGGCCCTGGGTGATTTAAGGCAGAGCACCGTATCCTGACTGCAGGAGCCTGCTACGCGAGGTGGGTAGGGGTACAGACTGAGGAGTGGCAGGTCTGTGTACCCAAGATGTGCCTGCAGGCCAGCTGTTTACTATCTCTAGAAATGAGGGGGACCTCGGTGGGTCAGCGAGGCTGCAGGTGCCACAGCATCAAGAATACAGAAAATATATCAGGGTGCCCGAGTGGCTCAGGTCATGATCTCACAGCTCGTGAGTTCGAGCCCCACGTTGGGCTCTGTGCTGACAGCTCAGAGCCTGGAGCCTGCTTTGGATTCTGTGTCTCCCTCTCTCTCTGTCCCTCCTCTGCTCATGCTCTGTCTCTCTCTCTCTCAAAAATACACATTACAAAAAATTTAAAAAAAAAAGATTGTGTCTCCCTCTCTCTCTGCCCCTCCCCCACTCACGCTCTCTGTCTCTCAAAAAATTAATAAATGTTAAAAAGAGTTTAAGTAAAATAACATTAAAAAGAATACAGAAAATAGAATTAATCCAGGCACTCATTCCTTAAAACAACCTAGAAAGTCTTATTATACCCATTTTTTTAAATGAGAAAATGAGGTTACTGTAAATTGTCACCGCCTTAGGATAACATGCCACAGGGTGGACCCCAGACCTACAGCAGCGGCATCTCTTTGAAACTTCTTAGAAATATACATTCTCCAGCACCGGCACGGAAATTCTGGGAGCGAGGTCCGGCAATCTGTGTTGTTTTTTTTTTTTTTAATTTTTTTTTTTTTAACATTTATTTATTTTTGAGACAGAGAGAGACAGAGCATGAACGGGGGAGGGGCAGAGAGAGAGGGAGACACAGAATCTGAAACAGGCTCCAGGCTCTGAGCTGTCAGCACAGAGCCCGACGCGGGGCTCGAACTCACGGACCGCGAGATCATGACCTGAGCCGAAGTCGGCCGCTTAACCCACTGAGCCACCCAGGCGCCCCAGGCAATCTGTGCTTTAAGTAGCCCCCCCTCCCAGATGATTCTGAAACACGCTGAGAAACACGGGCGTATGGAAGAAAATCGAAAATCCCTGCTTGGGAAAACCTCATTCTGACTCCACAGACTGATCTCTTCAAGGCTCTCTAAGCTGCCCCCATCTTCTACCCCCCCTGCCCTGCCTTCGGTCGCTCCCCTCCCCTCCCCTCCCCTCCCCTGCCAGATGAGATCCAGGCTCAGGCACACCTAAGTTTCCCTTGTTCAAGGACAAGCCCCACGGGGACTCAGCACCCCCTGCACCAGCACAGTACCCAGACCCTGCAGGAACGGGTGTATCCTATCGCACGGTATTCCTGTGAAGGCTTTCGGCAGCTGAAACGGGGTAGAGGGAAGCAGCATGAATTTACGTGGGAAAAATGTTCCAGCCATTCCCAGACCCAAGAAATAACCTCTTTTGAACTTTTCTCAAACCGTAGGACACATCTTGCCAACAGAGGCACAAAATAAATCGAGAGAGGGGCACCTGGGTGGCTCAGAGCTCAGTTAGAGCGTCCGACTTCGACTCAGGTCTTTCCGAGAGTTTGAGCCCCGCATCGGGCTTGCTGCCCTCGGCAAGGAGCCCCCACTTCAGATCCCTTGCCCCCCTCTCTCTCTCTGCCCCTCGTCAACTTGCACTCTCTCAAAAATAAATAAAACATTAAAATAAATAAATAAAAACACATAAATCGAGAGAGAGCACAGAGGGCCACAGACGGGAGTTCAAAGGTATGGCAGCTTGATGATGAGAGGCTGAGTTCCTGGAAGGGAGCCTGGCGGGGTCACTCTCGCTGCCTGGGGTGCGTGTTGCCTCTGTTAATAGTTTGCTGCAAAACAAAAGCTGGGTGCTACTTTCTTTTTTCACCTTTTTTTTCATAAATGCAAAAGTGATCTTTGGATTTCTTTCAGTTAGCGAAGACAGGTACTCACGGAGGTCTTTTGTAAGAGCAGAGTGGCAGAATGAGAATTTTCAAAGAGCAGGGGACGCCTGCACTCTCTAAATGCCTATTAAAAAGAGTGTCTGGGGCGCCCGGGGGGCTCAGTTGGTTGAGCATCTGACTTCAGCTCAGGTCATGATCTCTCGGTTCTTGGGTTTGAGCCTCAACACTGGGCTCACTGCTGGCAGAGCAGAGCCTGCTTTGGATCCTCTGTCCCCTTCTCTCTCTTTCCCTCCCCGGCTCGTGCTCTCTTTCTCCCTTTCAAAAATAAACAAACATTTAAAAAAATAATAAAATAAAGTGCAACCTTGATACAATTGGGCACAAATGCTTTTTCTCACTGTCTTGCCCCGTTTTCCTCATTACGGTAGAGGAACCATTCTGTTACATGGTTCTCCTAAAGCCACTATCCACCACTGCCTTCTTTGCTGCCTCCCACTATAGAGGGAAGAAAGTCAATACTGTCCCCAATGTCCCCTGAAATTAGAAGTACCCATCAGACTTGGTCCCAGGCTGTGAGACAAAAGCAGAAGTGTGCTACAGGGTCATCCAGAAAAGCTCTGCTTTCCTGCTAAAAACCAACAGGACACAGCTGTCGAGCTCGTCGCTTCTTCCTGTTTTGAACGCAGATACGATGGCCAGTGCGGTGGCAGCCATTCTGTAACCAAGAAGGAATGGCAAAGAGAAATGACAAGACATCGGTCCTGACATCACTGAGTCACTGATCCAGCTACCGTTCCAACTAACCACCAGTTACGCACGGACTTATTTCTGACAGAAATAAACTCTGTCCAAAGCCATCCTACGTGGATTCTCTGTTACGATAGCTCAATACAATCCTAGCTTACTACGCTGGCAGTGGAGGATCTCATCCTACGAGTAATTTTATCCTGAGTAAAAGTATAATTAGTTGTTATTCCTGAAATTGCCCATGGTTCTCTAGTCTAAAAATCTTTAGAGCCATTGTTAACTTTTCCCCAAAGGTCTTCACAGAATACCTAGCTGTACCAGGATATATACCAAAGGAAAAGGGGCTGATGTTGGTGAGAAAGAATTTGACCGGTGGCACTAATAAGCATTGAGGGCTGGGTGGGATCTGTCAGGCAGAAACACGGGAGAAGGTCCAAAACGGCTGAGCAACCCCCAAAGACATTCTCCTAGCAGCAATAAAAGGCTATAATATAGAGGATTTGGGGTGGGGGGCGCCTGGGTGGCTTGAACATCCCACTTTGGCTCAGGTCATGATCTCGAGGTTTGTGAGTTCAAGCCCCGCGTCGGGCTCTGTGCCGACAGCTCAGAGCCTGGAGCCTGCTTCGGATTCTGTGTCTCCCTCGTTCTCTGCCCCTCCCCCACTTGTGTGCCCGCTCTCTCTCTCTCTCTCTGTTTCTCTTTCTCTCTCAAGAAAAAACATTAAAAAAAATAAAATAAAAAATAAATTTAAAATAGAGGATTAGATTAAAGAGAGGAAAACTCCCCTTTAGGAATTAAGGACCGAGAGAAATGGGGAGAAAACAAGTTACAAAGTTATTCCAAAACTGGGACAAATCTATGTTTTCAAACCAACATGACAGCTGCATTCTGGTGAGGCACAGAGAATGCTTACAGGAAGAACCAAAAAAGCATGATTAACTGGCTTCTTAGGAGACCGTCAGGAAGAAAAAGATACCTATAAACGAAAAATAGAGTAGTGTGCAAAAGAACAGTCAGAACACAGGAAAAACTGCTGACAGTAGATTATAAAATACAAGTTGCCCGGGGAAGAGAAGGGAAGATAGGGGGAAAATAAAAAGGGAAATGGGAAATTTTTATTTTAAGATTTTAAGTCAACTCTATACCCAACCTGGGGCTCGAACCCACAACCTTGAGATCAAGAGTTGCATGCTCCACCAACTGAGCCAGCCAGGAGCCCTGAATGAGGAACTATTTTAAAAGAGAGACAGATTTTCCTAGAACTGAATAAGGCACTCAAATCCTTAAACTACAAGGGTCTGAGCTGTGAGGCACAGACTGGAAATGAAGAAGAAATCGTAAAGAGCTGGCCGAGGGGCGCCTGGGTGGCTCAGTCAGTTAAGCGTCCAACTTCGGAGGACGCACTTCAGAAAAATCAGGATAAGACAGGAGCCCGGTAAGACACGAGAGAGTTAAAGCGGACAGCAGCAGGTGCCAAGTCCCGGATGCCAGCCCCGCAAGAGGCTAAGACAGCAGTAAATCCACGTCAGAATTCGGTAGCCTCCAACGTGAAGAGAACACTCAAAACAACAGAGGGGACGAGTGAGTTGGAATGTATGAAAGCGTAGGATTCTCCCATTAGGAAAAAGGAACAAAAGGTAATTCATACAATTCCGGGGGGGGGGGGGGGCGGGGAATGCCCAAGAAAGATAGGATTCAAATATGAATCAAAGTACAATGAGGCACGGATTGAAGAACCGATAGAATGTAAGAAAAGAGATGGTTCCATCCCCCTCTACGTGAACAGGTGTCTCCACAGGGGACCCGAAGAGCAGGAAATGTAACTGACGGTAGTATCTGGTTCTGCAATCAACAACATTTCAGTAAGAAGCCATAACAGAAGCACTTAATTGACTTTTGAACTTGTAGAATCGACCTATGGACAATGCATCCAAGACCTAATGACGAGGAGCCCAGGAGAGAAAGAAACGTAGAAAGGGGGGAGAGGGGAGGGGAGGGGAGGGGAGGGGAGGGGAGGGGAGGGGAGGGGAGGGAGGGAGGGGAGGGGAGGGGAGGGGAGGGGAGGGGAGGGAAGGGAAGGGAAGGGAAGGGAAGGGAAGGGAAGGGAAGGGAAGGGAAGGAGAGTACAGGAAAGAAGCAAACAGTAGATAGAAGCTAGGATTGGAGAGGCAGAGGTGAATTAATGCTCCCTGAAGCCTGTCAAGGGAAACGGGACCATCCGTGGCAGAGAGGCTTGAACAGAGCAAGTAAAATGCTGTTACGTGGACTTAAAAATTGGGTACAGAGAGGAACGTGGGTGACAGAATCCAGCAGGCCTGCTCTCCCCGACGGGAAGTAATGGTGTGTAACGTGTGTGTATGTGGGTATAAGCAAGAACCATCAATATAAGCCTTTGTTTAGGGATGTAGGAGGCAAACCACCGGAGGAACTAAAAACAGAAGCCATTAAAGGCAATTGCCTCCAGAGAACAGGGCTGAGAGTGGCACCATGGTGGGAGGGCTGGTACCTTTCCATTGTAAGTCCTTCTCTACAACTTGATTTTTTAAAACCGCATTCATCTACTATTATTTGTGCTTTAAGGACCGGGACCCTAGAAAATAGGCATGCCCGTCCACAGAATCATTAAATGGTATAATTTGGCAATATGCATTAAAAGCCTAAAAATGTAGAAAACCTTCCTCAAAGTTAACTGAAATGGAGGAACTCATCCTAAAGAAACAACGGAAGGTGTAGACAGAGGTTTAACTCTAAGAAAGGTCATCAGGGCAATGTTTATGGAGGTCTACATTTCGACTTCATCTTTTGTCTCCAGCCCTTTGCTTTTATGGACATAGTCGGGGGGTGGGGGTGGGAAATCTAGATTCCCCACCCCCCTCCAAATCCAAAGGGGATTGTTTAAATACATGGACTTCCATGTGAGTATTAAAAATGAGAACAGGGGCTCCTAGGTGGCTCAGTTAGTTAAGCATCCGACCCTTGATTTTGGCTCAGGTCATGATCTCAGGGTTGTAGGATCGAGCCCCACATCGGGGGCAGAGACTGCTTGAGAGTTTCTCACTCTCTGCCCCTCCCTTGGCTCGCACTCGCTCTATCTCAAATAAAAAAAAAAGTCTTTAAATGAGGACATACACCATGGGAATCTACCCCCAAAACCAAGAACACACTGTGCTCAATGTATATTAGCTAATTTGACAATATATATATATATTTTTTTTTAATTTTTTTTTCAACGTTTTTTATTTATTTTTGGGACAGAGAGAGACAGAGCATGAACGGGGGAGGGGCAGAGAGAGAGGGAGACACAGAATCGGAAACAGGCTCCAGGCTCCGAGCCATCAGCCCAGAGCCTGACGCGGGGCTCGAACTCACGGACCGCGAGATCGTGACCTGGCTGAAGTCGGACGCCCAACCGACTGCGCCACCCAGGCGCCCCGACAATATATTTTTTAAAAATGACGTATGTTGACATGTAAAGTTACTGAAGATACACTAAGGGAAAAAGGCTACAAGCCAATGTGTGCAGTAAAAAGTTACAGGTATGGATATGCAGAGGGAAAAAACATATGTCAAAATGTTAGTAGTTCCTCAGCTTTGCTCCTGGTGTTTTCAATCTTCCAACTCCTCTACAATGCACAGAGTAAGTATTATAAAACGGATCACAAAGGTAGTTGCCAGGGGAAGGGAGTGAAAGGGTGGGCTAGTGTTTCATGGGGTAGAGGCTCAGTGTTTGCAAGATAAAGGGTGAATGGATGGGGTGAGGATACCATACCAGGGTGAATGGACTTAACGCTGCTGAATTCCGTATTTGAAAATGGGTAAGATGGTAAATTTCATGTTGTGTGTAATTTACCGCAATTAAAAAAATAAAAACTGTTTTAAGGCAGTGAAAGTTCGTATTACAATGCTGCATGATATTATATGGATGGATATGTATCATTAGACATGTGTCCAAGCCCATGGAATATACAACATCAAGTTGTTTCTAGGGTAAACTATGGACTTTGGGCGATTAGAATGTGTCAATGTAGGTTCATCCTTGGTAAAAAAAAAAAAAAAAAAAAAAAAAAAAAAAAAAAGTACCATTTTGCTGAGTGATGCTGAGAATGGGGGGAGGCTATGCCTGTGTGGGGGCAGGGGGTTTGCAGGAAATTCTATGCCTCTCTCTCAGCTTTGTTACAAATCTAAAACTGCTCTAAAAAGAAAAGCCTTTAAAAATTAACATAAATGTATTATAAGAGAGTGCAAACTGGATTATATGCCACATGATACATTTATGAACAAATCAAGTTATAAAAAACATACCTTAATTTTGCAAAGGTTAACCAAACGAATACATTTGTAACAGGAGTTTTAAAAGCACTGCATATATTTCAGATTTTCTCCAAATGAGACTTTTTCCCTAGTGCCAAAAAGGGAATTTTCCTGGGGCGCCTGGGTGGCTCAGGCGGTTAAGCGTCCAACTTGAGCTCAGGTCGTGATCTCATGGTTTGTGAGTTTGAGCGCCGCATTACCCTCTGTGCTGACAGCTCAGAGCCTGGAGCCTGCTTCGGATTCTGTATCTCCCTTTCTCTCTGCCCCTCCCCACTCATGCTCTGTCTCTCTCTCAAAAATAAACAAACGTTAAAAAAAAAATTTAAAAAAGGGGGAATTTTCCTGCTGCTCCCAAGATATCCAGGCATTATTTTTTTTTAAGTTTATTTATGTTGACAGAGAGAGAATGCATGTGCATTGAAGCACAAGCAGGGGAGGGGCAGAGAGAGGGAGAGAATCCCAAGCAGGTGCCATGCTGACAGTTCAGAGCCCCACGCGGGGTTCAATCCCACAATGGTGCTGCGGAATCACAACCTGAGCTGATATCAAGAGTCGGATGCTCAACCGACTGAGCCACCCCGGCGTCCCTCCAGGCATTATCTTTAAATTTTTAACCCAAGCCCTACAAATTCTACATTACTTCCTTTCAGTCCTTCCAAGAATATCAGCCTTTCCCAAGGGCACTTTTGAGCCCCAAGATTACTACTCCCTTCTCAACAAACAAGGCATTTCAACCTCGAATGTCTTAAGTTTTTAAACATGACTGTCTTGTATCCCGTCAATAACTGCATGGTCCATTAGGGTAACAGCATGTATACAATGTATAAAGTTACGTACAATTATATATTCTAATATTATTTAATACTAGTTAACTTTAATAATATATGATATTTATAGTTATATTTTTATGCATCTCAATGAGTTATTTCAAATGTCTTTTTTGATTTCTCAATCTCTCACAATTCATCGTACATGGACCAGGGTTGCAAAGAATAGGTTTCCCCACGATTTCAGAAGTGGCTTTGGGGTGTGAATACAGCGGCCTTGGTGTTACCTGATCTCTGCATGTGTTACGGGCTACAGTGTGTTCCCCCTCCCACATTCACGTGTTGAAGGTCCTAATCGCCTGTCCCTAAGAGTGTGGGAGTATTGGGGGACAAGGTCTCTACAGAGGTGATAACCTTAAGATCAAGTCACTAGTGGCCCTTATCCAACACAACCCGCGTCCTCATGACAAGAGTTTAGGACACAGGCACACACAGCGGGAAGACCTTGTGAAGACACAGGGAGAAGGTGGCGGCAGTCTGCAAGCCAAGGAGGGAGGCCTCCAAGGAAAACCAGACCTGCAGGCTCTTGGAGCTTAGACGTCCAGTCTCCAGAGTCACGGGGAAAGGACCGTCTGCTGTTTAAGCTCCCAGTCGGTGGCACTTTGTCCCGGCAGCCCCCACTCATCACACATCTTCCACCTGAACCTTCTCTTTGTCACTGTGAATTCCGAGGGTTTGGGGACTTTTGTGGGTTCAAGGGTGGGTTAGAACATGACCTAGGGGCGGCAGAATCGAGTAAACAGCGTGACGTACGCAAATCACTTTACCCTCTGTCAGAGACCACAGCAGTATTCTGCTCTGGTGGCTGACGGAGCGGGGCGTGATGTGGAAACAGGAGAAAGGCTTCCTGAGGGCAAATGGATTCCAAGCCCTCCTTTAGAGCGTTTTTCTTGATACCTGTCACTGCAGAAAGGTTCACTGGGGTGGCATTTAAAGTGTGATTCTCTCTGAAGTGAAGGACAAGACTCAATGTCTTGCCAAGGTCTTTTTCTGGTCTGTGGTTCTGGGCACAGTTTTAAAAATAAACCCTTGATCCAGTCCAACGGAAAGTGGCTCACAAGCATAGGTCTCCAAGGTCCAAGCCTGTGACACTGAGGATGGCCAAATATCCCGGGCACAGTTCCTGTGTGATGTGCAAGCTTTACCCAGGTTCGGAGACAATTCACTATGGCCACAAACATGGACTTACTCTTCCCTGGCCTCCTGCCCTTGGCATTTTTTGGCAGGCAGGGCTATGGGAGAGCAATGAACCATTATTTTGCTAAGAAGGGGGCTCTTCCCTGACTACCTGCATGGGAAGGGAGAAGAGCCCCCCTTTAGGCAACACGTTGGTGTCCCTGCTTGCCGGGTCCTTCCTCACCCCCTATGACCCTTTCGGGCAACTGCTCTGTTCAATCCTTCTTATAACTATTACCTGTCCTGTTTCCTAGTGGGTGGGAGGTGCCCATTTTACATCACTCCCCCCACTTCCTATAATCCTACATTCTTTCTCAAGTGTGACCCCATCCCCAAGCCACATGGGAAGGCTTCGAGGTAAAGGTGCAGCCATAAACGACCTTAGGCAGACCAGGGTCCAGGCTGACGTTGTGGGGTGCAGAGCAAGGGTAACGATGAGGCTCCTGGGTTAGAGTTCACGGAGAAAACTTTTCCAGGCAAAGTGATCCAAACCTATGTTTGTCCAGGGTCAAGCATATCAAGGTAGATAATGAGATACAGATCTTATCTGCAAGCCTTCTCCCTGATGGAGGGCAACTACCCGGGGGAGGAGAGGAGAACCCCAATTCAATTCATAAAGGAACTTCTGTACCTGTAAAATCATAATTGAACCTATTTTCCTCAATTAACACATCAGAAGATACTTAGGACCCCTTCACCAAACTGTTTTACTTCCCCACTCTCCTCCTGTGATCTGTGAAAGGAAACATTTAGAACACGTTTTCTTTTCCAATCACCCTCTCCTCTTGTCAGATCCCACCCCTTTCCCGAGTTTGGTGGAGATTTGACTTTAGGCTACCGTTAGATTCTCCCCTTACCATCTGTCTATTCTGTTGCAAGAATTATGACTTGACGCGCACTATAGATTCCTGGTAAAAATGACCTCGACGGTTTAGGCTAAGCTATACACTCATCACAAGATCACTGCTCACCACTCTTTCCTACTCTCTTGTCCTCCAGTGTCTAGAGATCTCTATTGGATTTGCCATTTTGCCAGCCATCTTCCACAGCTAAGTTACATGGATAGTAAACTCTGAGGCCACCATGCCCTTAACAGGCACTAAGTTACAACGGGGAGCCTGGATGGCTCAGTCAGCTGAGCGTCCAACTCTTGATTTTGGCTCAGGTCACGATCTCATGGTCATGGGACTGAGCCCCATGTCGGGCTCCATGCCAAGCATGGAGCCTACTTGAGATTTTCTCTCTCTCTTGCCTTCTCCCGCTTATGCAAGCACAATCTCTCTCAAATAAATAAATTACATACATATAAACTCCAAGGCCTTCGTGTGTTAACCTTGAAAATGAGTGGTAATTGGACTTGATAAAAGATTTCTGATCACAGCCTTTTTGTCCCAAAGAGTCTACTGACACTGCCCTGTGGTCTTTCTTCTACCTTCTAGAGCTGCTCAGTAGTCTGGTATCAGTTCAATTCTTTTGGTTCTGCCTGTCCAGAGAAGTAAAACTTTCTCTTCATCCACAACATTCTAAAACTCCACCAGAAATGCCTAGACACGTAGCTTGAAATATTTATTGATCCTGTCTGACTTCTCAACTCAGAGAACTGTTCTCCTACTGTTGTTTAACTACTGGTCCTCTTCTTTGTGGTCCCTTTTTCTCCTTTAAGTGTTTATGTTAAGTCTGGGATCTAATCTCCAAGTTTCTTATCTTTTCCCTCAGAGGTTTTTTAGCCTCGAAATGTCTTCATTCTGTGGGATGAGGTATCTGTTACTCTTGACCTTCCAGAACAGTAATTAATGTTCTTGGCAGTGACTATATTTTTAGTACACCGGGGGGGGGGGGGGGGGGAGTTTATAATGTGGAAACAATGCTTTAGTTCCATAAAGTCTTTTATTTTTTTGTGGGTTTTGTGTTTGTTTGTTTTGTGGGACTTTTGTTTTTTGTTTTTTACACTGTACTCATGTTTCCTCGAGAGGCCATTGCATTAAAGTCCTCTTCTGTCTTTTTATTCAGTTCTATTTCAACAGGAGCTGTATTTTTCTTTTTCTTTTTAATTTTTTTTAATGTTTTATTTATTTTTGAGACAGAGAGAGACAGAGCATGAGCAGGGGAGAGACAGAGACAGAGGGAGACACAGAATCAGAAACAGGCTGTCAGCCCAGAGCCCACTGCGGGCTCAAACTCATGAACTACGAGATCATGACCTGAGCCAAAGTCAGACGCTCAACCGACTGAGCCACCCAGGCTCCCCAGGAGCTGTATTTTCTAGTTAGAGTTTGCGCTCATGACTCCACGTTACCATGACCTCTGAAGTGAGCTTACTGAAGTTTCTCTACGTACTCACAGCTATGTGTTCCCTCAGTACCATTACAGGTTAGGCTACTGGTATTGACTTAGTGGAAAATAGCAAATGGTGAGAGACACAGCTTCCTGCAAGCTGGGGTGGAAGGGGTGGGGTGAGGTACTGTAAGGGACTGGATGCAAACATTTCCTAATCACAAGGTCAAGGAATTTAGTCAACCTTCAGTCCTTTCTAAATCTCTTATGGTCAAAAGTATCAAATAGCTCCTGCCAGACAAAGAGCGTTTCCCCTGAAGTTTGAGGAAGGATCAGCCTAAACCATTCTGGCCTCTCAACCCACACCAGTTACAGAAACAAAAACCAAAAACCAAAACAAAACAAAACACCCAAGGCACAAACAGGAAACTGAGGGCAGCACCGCCTCCCATCCCTGGATATCCTACGTAAGCTCTTGGCTTGAGACACAACCTCTGAAGTTCTGCCACTAACAGCAGACGTAGTTTTCAAAATGGAGGTATTTCCAATCTTGTATGCCCTGCCAGTGCCTTTCCACTGCTCTGTCGGGAGGTGAAATTTATTTCTGCCCTCTAGAATGAAATTGGGGGAGCCTTTATGACCTTCTCCGTAAATAAAACGTGACAGAAATGACATCCCAGGCCAGGGCATAGGGACGCTCAGTCCTGTAGTCCCGCCACCATACCGGGAGGAAACCAGAGTCACACAGAGCGGCCTCGTGTGGGTATGTGGCCAACAGCTCCAGCAAAGGTCCCAGTTGATGGCCAGCACAATACCTACAGGCAGGAGAGTAAGTGAGCCTTCAGAGGATACCGGCCTCAGCGTTTAAACCATTGTGGCCAACTATCCCCCTCTGAGCCCTGACCAAACAGCAAATCCAAGTGAAAATAAATGCCATTGTGACTTTAAGCAACTAGTCTGGGGGCGGTTTGTTATACCGCATTAGATAATCAGACTAGCCCTCATTTTATCTGTTCACTACACAATCCCAGAGAAGAAAGGAGGGACATGCCCTCAGACCAACTCCTCCCCAGAATCCTCCAGGGTTTATACTTTGATGCGGAATTTTCACAGTTCTCGAGGATCTGGGTGTTGTCTCCGGATCTCTGCTTGGTCTCGGGGATGGCTCTGAGAAGATTCTAGAACCATCTACTTCTTTGGCACTGCAATGACTGTCAGTGAGACGTAAAATGGAAGGAAACTAGCATAATACAATAGTTTTCTTTGCTAAAAATACACTTAGCAAAAGAAGACATGCTAAATGTTATGTCAGTTCTCAGGCTGAGACTCAAATATCAGCGAGGGACACTAGATTTTACAAACTTGGGGGAATTCATTTAACTAGGTCAAGGAATTATAGAAATGTGGTATAATGGGATTAGCGATCAGAAGTCCTTGTTTTCTCCGGGCTGTTTCAGAGCTGTTCATTCCCCGGCGAAGCTTCTTAGCTTCTCTGGGTCTCATTCCCTCAGTTCCTAAGTGAGGAAACTGGGCTGAAAGGCCTTTCAAAGGATTCCGCCAGCTGGGCCATTCTGCAGACGTTTAATGAATATTCATAACGTAGACACCAAGAACATACTGTCCACCCAACCCCATCATTTCAGAGATGCAAGAACTAATGAGAACCTGAGATGTTAAGAGGCAAGTGAGAGATAAGGATCCAGGGGAGAGGAAGACACAGAATTCTCACCCCTGGAACAAGGGAAACTCTGCTTGTGGGAGACCAGTCCAGATGTTCCTAACAGAAAGCTGTACCCTGTGATCAGAAGAGCAATGAAAGGGGCGCCTGGGTGGCTCAGTCGGTTGAGCATCCGACTTCGGCTCAGGTCATGATCTCGCAGTCTGTGGGTTCAAGCCCCGCGTCTGGCTCTATGCTGACAGCTCGGAGCCTTGAGCCTGCTTCGGATTCTGTGTCTCTCTCTCTCTCTGCCCCTCCCCCCCACTCATGTTCTGTCAAAAATAAGTAAACATTAAAAAAAAAAATCTAAAGAAGAGCAATGAAAGAGGGACCTACTCGTGGCCCATTTGTCTGGAGAGACGACCAGAGAGGAGCCGAGGGGTGATGTTTGGGCCCTGGGTGCTAACTCAAAATGTGTACAGGAAAGCAATCTGGAAGCTGTAAATGATGATGGCAAGGTCAACTTGTGGGTCTGACTCGATGTGATGAGACAGTAGGTTCATGCCAGGAAGAGATGGGGGACGGGGTGGGGGGGGCATCAATCCTCTTACTGGGACTTGGGATGAGCTCTTGCATTATTTTCCTGGGACTTTCCTAACAAAGTATCACAGCAGACAAGGGCGTCTTCAACAACAGCAAGTTATGGCTTCCCAGTTCTGGAGGCC
Source organism: Panthera leo (assembly GCF_018350215.1). NCBI lineage: Eukaryota > Metazoa > Chordata > Mammalia > Carnivora > Felidae > Panthera > Panthera leo. Next base: position 6,747,380 of record NC_056692.1, on the reverse strand, counting down.
AGAAAGCTGAAATTACGGGGTCGGCAGGGTGGGCTCCTTCTCGGGGCTGTGAGGGAGGCTCTCTCCTAGCTTCTGGTCACCTCAGACGTTCCGGGGCTGCTAGATGGCATTCTCCCTGTGTCTGCACATCGTTTTCCCTCTACGCAGGCATGTCTGACTGCGTCCCAAATCTCCCCCCCGTACAAGGATGCACACACAAGGCACAGAGGATCAAGGCATGCCTGAATGGCATCATCTCAACTGGACCGCATGCAAAGGCTCTGTTTCTAAGTAAGGTCACATCTGGGGTGCCTGGGTGGCTCGGTGGGTTAAGCATCCGACTTTGGCTAAGATCATGATCTCATAGCTCATGAGTTCGAGCCCCACGTCGGGGTCTGTGCTGACAGCTCGGAGCCTGGAGCCTGCTTCGGATTCCGTGTCTCCCTCTCTCTCTCTCTCTCTGCCCCTCCCCTGCTTGGTCACTGTCTCTGTCTCTCAAAAATAAATAAACATTTGAGGCACCTGGGTGGCTCAGTTGGTTGGGCATCTGACTCCGGCTCAGGTCGTGATCTCGCAGTCCGTGAGTTCAAGCCCCATGTCAGGCTCTGTGCTGACAGCTCAGAGCCTGGAGCCTGCTTCACACATTCTGCCTCCTCTCTCTCTGCCCCTCCCCTGCTTGCACTCTGTCTCTCTCTCAAAAATAAAATAAAAACATTAAAAAAAAAAAGAAAAAGAAAAAGAAAGAAACATTAAAAAAAATTTAAATCTAAGTAAGGTCATATTCCCAGGTACAGGGTCGGGGCAGGGAGGCGGTCAGGATTTCAACACCTTCTGGGTGGGGCCATGACTCAATCCATAGGACCTCCCTGTCTTTGGTGTTTTGTATTGTATTTTTTTTTTTAAGTGTATTTATTTTGAGAGAGACAGAGCAAGCGCTGGAGGGGAACACAGAAGCAGAGAGAAAGAGTCCCAAGCAGGCTCCACACTGTCAGCACAGAGCCCGACGCAGGGCTCGAACTCATGAAACCGTGAGATCATGACTTGAGCTGAAATCAAGACTCAGACGCTCACCGGCTGACCCACCCAGGCACCCCTTTGGTGTTCTTTTTTTTAGTTCCTCCCGATGTGCCCCTCTCTGCTTCTTCCAAAGTAAAACCCAGAAGGCCAGGAACAGGGGCCTGGCGGGACTATTTTATTTAGTTTTTAATTTTTTTAACGTTTATTTATTTTTGAGAGAGAGACAGACAGAATCTGAAGCGGGCTCCAGGCTCTGAGCTGTCAGCACAGGGGCCGACGCTGGGCTCGAACTCGTGAACCACAAGATCACGACATGAGCCAAAATTGGACACTCACCCGACTGAGCCACCCGGGCACCCCTGGAAGGATTATTTCAGTCTGATCCAAAAGGCCCTACACATACTGGCAGGGTCCCAGCCGATGACTCACACACCTCGCCAGCAACCGGCTGGCTCTCCCAGTCTACCCTCTCGGGCACCTGTAGAGATGGTGAGTGGGGGGCTCTGCTCGGGGGATCTGGGAGTCCCATCACCATGAACGGAGGGCAGGGCAGGTAAAGGACAAGGAATGAGATACGGCAGACGTGCACACATTTCCTCTCTTCGGCTGACCCGGGTGTTTTTAGAATCGCAGACTTGGTTGGAAGTTTCCATTCATAAGATCCCTGTGCCCACACACTGTGGGCTAATACACAGCCAAAGGCTTACTACAGACTTGGCATCAGACTTACTCCTGTTCCTCCTTCCAGGCTGGAGTAAGCGTGGCGTCTCAAAATACAGAGAAGCGAGAACCCACAGGGTCCCAAGCACATGTGGCAACAGGAGTGACAAGGGCAATCAGAATACACAGCAGCAAACCCCAACCCGCTAACGGCAGCTGAGTGCATTGTGCTTATCAGGGACCCTGGTGCCCCCAAACCGGATCTGCCCAGAAGTGGACACAATCATTTAGCAACATCTGACGATACTTGCTGAATAAATTTACAAGTTCCCTTTGGTGCAGGGCAGGATATAAACAAATAAATAAATAACAACCACTGCAAGTAAAGTTTAGCAGAGAAGGAGTCCTGTTATAGGAAAGGAAAAAAAAGGAAAAAAAAGGAAAAAAAAGGGTATGAGTCATTTCCTAGAAAAGGCAACTAGGGGTGCCGGGGTGGCTCAGTCGGGTAAGCGTCTGACTTTGGCTCAGGTCACGATCTCATGGTTCGTGGGTTCAAGCCCCACATCAGGCCCTGTGCTGACAGCTCGGAGCCTGGAGCCTGCTTCTGTGTTTCCCTCTGTCTCTCCCCCTCCCCTGCTTGTACTCTCTCTCTTTCAAAAATAAACACGAAAAGAAAGAAAGAAGGAAAGAAAGGAAGAAAGAGAAAGAAAGAAAGACAGAAAGAAAGAAAGAAAGAAAGAAAGAAAAGAAAGAAAGAAAGAAAGACAAAAGGAAAGAAGGAAGGAAGAAAGAAAGAAAGAAAGACAAAAGAAAGGAAGGAAGGAAGGAAGGAAGGAAGGAAAGAAAGAAAGAAAGAAAGAAAGAAAGAAAGAAAAAGAAAGAGCGAGCAGCTAGCTCCAAGTTATTCTACCATTATAGAATATCTTCTCCAGGACAGCTGCATCGAAAGGTTGTTTTGTTTTTTCCATCAGCAAGAACATAAGTCCACAGGGACACCTGGGTGGCTCAGTCGGTTAAGCGTCTGACTTCAGCTCAGGTCATGATCTTGTAGTTTGTGAGTTCGAGCCCAGCATGGGCTCTGTGCGGATAGCTCAGAGCCTGGAGCCTGCTTTGGATTCTGTGTCTCCCTTTCTCTCTGTCGCTTCCCTGCTTATACTCTGTCTCTCTCTGTCTCCAAAAATAAATATTAAAAAAAAAAAAAAAAAAAAAAGAATATAAGTCCACTCTTACTAAGGGAAAAAACACTCAAAGAGCAGACACATAACGGCAAGTATCTGTCAGCCACCTGTCTCAGTCCATTTGGGCTGCTCTAACAAAACAGCACACACTTGGGTGGCTTATAAACAACAGAAATTCATTCCTCACGGTTCTGGAGACTGGCAAGTCAAAGACCAAGGCACCAGCCAATTCGGTGTCTGGGGGGGACCTGCTTCCTTGTTCGCAGAGAGCCATCTTCCGGCTGTGTCCCCACCTGGTGGGAGGGATCTCTTTTATAAGGGCACTGATCCCATTCATGAGGGCTTTGCCCTTATGCCCTAATCACCTCCCAAAGCCCCCTTTCCCCCACCGTGCCCCCCCCCCTCCCAAAGACCATCACGCTGAGGTTAGGATTTAACATATACATTTGGGAGAGGACACATATAGTCTATGGCACCATCAACGTATGGGGAGAGGGGCCAACCTACTGTATCTTATCTGGCCTTTCGTCAACTCCAATACCTCCTGGTCTCCAGTGTCCACGCATCTGGCTTTTTGACAAACTATTACTTCCTAACGCTGGAGTCTGAACATTAATAATAAATATTTAATCTGTCCTGAATCGTAGGTTCTCCAAGTCAGCAGTTAATGAACCCAAGTGCTCTATTTAGGGTCTGGCCAATGCAGGCACCAGCAAATGGATGAAACTTCCTTTTCGGATGGGGGCTGGATTCACATTTAATTAAGCGCCTGAGTCCCATCTAAGGTGACTTTTGGTATTTCAAGATAGTTCATTCCTTGCCCCTTCAAAACGCTGGGGAGCAATACCGAAAATACCACATAAAACATTCGATCCTTCGGTGGCTTAAGAGGTTATCCTTTTAGACGTCATCAGCCACTCAGGACTTCGCAGGAAGGATTTAATCCGGTCCTTGTAAGAACAAGCTTCCAGGGGAAGGGGCAGGAAGTGGATTATTAGGGGCTGGGAAAAGAGGACCCCCCTCTCAGGTTCAGAAATGGTGCTGTGGCTAATTAACAGCATGACACTGAGGTTCAGAAAAGGCAACTTTATATATATATTTATATATATTTATAAATAAATATATATGTGTGTGGGTATATATATATGTATATATATATACATATATATGTGTGTATATATATATATACATATATATATATGTATATATGTATATATATATATAATCTGGCAAGAGATGGGGAAAGGAGATTTTTCTTAAAAAAGGTGTATTCATTATTATACTTCTAATGATAGGTTATATTCAGAATACACATTACAGAAAGTCAATCTCCAAATCTGGGGAAGGCACAGGGATCCATAGAAAATGCAGAGAAGGGATCATCTCAGGCAGTGTCCTTACTCATAAAAACCACCAAAAGAGGGGCACCTGGGTGGCTCGGTCGGTTAAGCGACTGACTTTGGCTCAGGTCACATGGTCTCACGGCTTGTGAGTTCGAGCCCCACGTCAGGCTCTGTGAGGGCAGCTCAGAGCCTGGAGCCTGCTTTGGATTCTGTGTCTCCTTCTCTCTCTGCCCCTCCCCCACTCATTAATTCATTCTCTCTCTCTCTCTCTCTCTCTCTCCCCCCTCTTCCTCCCTCCCTCAAAACTAAATAAACATTAAAAAATAAAATAAAATAAAACCACCCAAAGAAACATTCATCAAGCCCTCACAAGTACCCTGCGGTGTGTTAAAACTTGACCTTCATGTAACCTTCACAACAACCCCTGAGGTCAGGACTATTAATAACATCATTCTATTGACGGGGAAATTGAGGTTTTGCGAGTTTACATAACTCGTCCAAGGTCACCAAGCTTAGAGAGGCAGATGATGAACCCACTCTGAGCTCAAAGCTCACTGGCAGAACGTCCACATTATCATAGCTTTTTAAGAACTTCAGAAATGCTGGCAATCCCCAGTATCTTCCACAGAAACTTCTACTGTGGAAGACAGTGAGAACAGAATGCAAAAATAAACCTCACCTACTTCACAGTTGCTTAAAGCTAGCTTTTGGTATATTGCTATATATAGTCTGACTGCTGTTTAAAAAACAGCAGAAAATCATAGCTCTCAGGGGACCTATGAGGAAACAGAGAGGAAGGAACTTTAGTTGCCATGCCCAAAGTCTTCTGGCCTCATTTACCCTAAAATCTCTGGAAGCAGCCACCCCATAGACAATGCGACAACTCCCGTCGCTGTAGCCAGAACTGAGCGGGGGCAGTGGTGGTGATGAAGCTATCAGGACTAAGTAGGTTTTCTTGGGATTTTAAGACAGGAGAGGACAGCTAGCTGGAGCTGGACCTGTCAGGCTTCAATGGTCTATATGTAGAGAAACTCCCAGAAACAGAAGTGGTGAGGGCAGAGGGCAGGATAACATGGCCGACGTGGCCTCTTGGCTCCCAATGGCAGCTCATCTCTTGCTGCCATGACACCTAGCTAATCCCCGAACGTGCCTGATGCTGGGGACTTACAATGAACGAACTCCCCTTTCCTGAATGCAGCTTCTGGGTTGTCTTGTTTTGTTTTGCCTTTTGCAACACAGAGCTTTGCCCAGACGTTAACACAAGTAGGTGCTTTTTAAGCCACACACCCTACCCCGTGCATTTCAAAGCCTTATAGCCAGGCTCCATTATTTCTTTTTATTGTTTTAATGTTTGTTTATTTTTGAGAGAGAGAGAGACAGAGCACGAGGGGGAAGGGGCAGGAGGGGGAGACACAGAATCCAAACCAGGCTCCAGGCTCCTAGCTGTCAGCACAGAGCTCAACGTGGGGCTCGAACCCATGAACTGGGAGATGATGACCTGGGCCGAAGTCGGATGCCTAACTGACTGAGCCACCCAGGCGCCCCCATTATTTTTATTCGTGGTTCTGTGTTGTAGCTGTGGCTTTCATTTAGTGCCCAGGCTCTGCTAGATAATTCATCTCACAAGTATCTCTCCAGTCTTCAGCATCAATGGGCCACTTAATTGAGCTTCTGTAGACACACAGACCCCTAATTATAGACAAATTTGAATAAGCAGTCCAAATATGTATGGGAATTTAGAAAATATAAAATTGGATCGGTCAATTGTTTAATCAATGGTGTTGGAACAATTTTATCCATTTGGATGCATTCCATTACTTAGACTACACAGAAAAATAAATATCAACTGGAATAAATGATTCGTTGCAAAAAAAAAATGACGAAACCAAGGGCAAAAAAGAAATGAAGGCAATGTTCAATCAGAGTGAGAAAGGTCTTCCTCGGCACGATTCCAAATTCAGAAAGCATAATATAAGAAGGTTTCGTGACACAAATTTCTTAAACTGCTACAGGAGAAGAGACATGACAATAAATGACAAATGACGGACTCGAAGAAAATATTTGCGATATACAAAATAAATGACTGATTCCTCTTTGCAAAGGTTTCCGGGGCATTTGTAAAGTGCAAGGTGAAATGTGAAAGACCCTTCTCCCCATCTACCCCTAGCCCGAACCTCTCCTTGGGAGGAATCTGTGAAATCTACCCTTCCTGTCCCTTACCTATATACTATGCACACATACACACATGTGAGCTCAAGGATATACTTTTTCTTTTCTATGTAACTGGGTTCTTACTGTCTGCACTGTTGTGTGACTTGCTGTTTCCCACATAACACGTCCTAGAGACCCTTCTGTGTGTCTACACGCATGGTCGACCCACCTTTCCTCAGCCGTGTTAAAATTATTTCATCACGTGGTAGAAATAAATCATCAGTATCTCTTTGACCCTTCTCCAATGCACAGACATTTCCAATGCTTCCGGGTTTTCATAGTATCAATGACACTCACCATCACTTGTCCCTTCACCTCTGTGCATAGGTCTCATAATACTGTCAAATGGAGAAAAGGTTACAAATCTATATATGACATTACCCTGATTTAGTTTTAAAGACAACTACACATATACGTACGGAGAAAACCAATGAGAATAAACACACCAAAACTATCGTTAGGGGATATAGCTTGGTAATTGCACGGAGTGACATGTTTCCCTCATACCCTTGGGTTTATTTTTTTTTTTTAATTTTTTCAATGTTTATTTATTATTTTTGAGAGACAGAGAGAGAGAGCACACGCAGGGAAGGGGCAGAGAGAGGGGGGAGGGAGATACAGAATCTGAAGCAGGAGTCAAGCTCTGAGCTGTCAACGCAGAGCCCAACGCGGGGCTCGAACCCGTGAACTGAGAGATCACGACCTGAGCCGAAGTCAGACACTTAACTGACCGAGCCACCCAGGCGTTCCACTTGGGGCTTATAATTTTTGTACAATGGTAGGAGTTAATAAATTCTGAATGGTGACATAAAGACATCACTCTCGGTTTGTAACAATGATCTCAATCATTCAGATGCCTCTCCCACTTAACTTCTGGGTTCGCGTGCACACTTACACATCTTGTAAGAACCAAGAACCGAAGAGCTCTCATGGAATGTCTGGTATTTGGTGCACCTGTCACCGTAGGAAGTCAAACGTAGGAAGCAAGGCTCCTCCCTCAAGTGGGGATTGAGGAGGCTGTGGTCTTGGGGCAAAGTCAGTGATCAAAGCTGGGGTCCCAGAAAGACCACAAGGGAGGTCCAAGAGTTAGCTGTGGTACCTGAAAAAGGCTCTATAAGCATTCTCGAAATGGGTCCCCTAGGAACCACTGTCCCTCACCCCAAAGGATAGTGATTCACCAGGAAGTAGTCCTACTGGGTAAGCTGGTGGAGGCCTTAAAGCTACTACGTCAATCATACAGACATAACTAAATGGACAACAGACTGTTCACTTTTGGGGTTGGTATACTTGTTCCATCAGACTGCCTTCCAACACCGCTCCACCTCCAAACTCGGAACTTCCCTGCCCTCCCTCCCGCTCCTCTAGAAATATCTAGTAGCTTGCCTCCTTGGTCTATCCCAGGCTTTGTAGATAACAGAGCATGCTCACAGCCTGGGACAGTAGCAATGACAACAGGTAATGATGATGCCCTTGCATCCTTGGTCAATGAAGCAAGATGGTGGTCAAGGCATGTAAAACATTGAGCCCAGCAACTGAATGACAGCTTCAGGAGGTGTGGCCTGTCGATGACAGTTTTTACAAAGGTCATCCTGCTGGAGTGTGATGTGGCCAGAGAACAAAAGGCAGGGAAGCCCAGTTGGGGCTTCTCCAAGCAGGCAGGGCCTCATTTGGACAAGGAAATGAGGACCTAGGAGTCCTGAGATTCCAGGCTTACCGAACACCCCTCTGTGCACCGTCCTGGGGTGCCCCATTACCTTCAAATCCCTCTACCGATGCCTGCCTCCCCAACTTCCAGCTCGTTAGCTGCCCCCTACCAGTCCCCCTGCCATTAGCTCCCTAAATTCCCATTCAGGGATGCCGCAAGCTTTGGGGAAAGAGAACACTGCGGGTCAGACCGCTACAAACACACGCTGACTCCCGGCTCACAAGGAGCCAGCAGTGCCAAGGCTCCTTGCTTGCTGATGCTGCAAAAGCTGTTTAAAACCTCTGCCTCCGTCCTCCCTTGCCACTCTCCATCTGGACAGGGGCCATCTGGTAAAGGCTCCCGCCTGCCTGCCCACGAGCACCAGGGTACACTGCATTTACTTCTAAATCTAGCCTCTTGCCCTTGCTGCACCCAGAGGAAAAGAGACCTTGCCTCCTCCCCACCCTGCCCCTTGACTGACGCCAGGCCATGGGCAGCCCAAGGAGCAGCAGAGGGCAGCATGGCCTGGGGGAGATTGAGACACGATTAGGACAGAGCAGAGGCAATCAGTGGTAAAAGGAGTGACAAGTCAGGGTTGGGGGGGTGGGTGGCATGAGGGGAGTGGGAACGCATAGGGAATTGGGGTAAGAGGTGGGTGAGAAGCCAGGCAGAGACAGCGGGCAAACCCACAGGGAGAGGAGGGAGGAAGGCAGAGGGTAGCATGTGCTGGCAGTTGATGTCAGGAACCAGGAAATCTGCAGCTACGTAGGAGAACAGGTTTGCAACGAAGTGGCCTCGGTGACAGAGGACACGGAGGAAACGCTTGGCTCACCACCTCTGCGGGGAGGATTACAGCGGATTTAGGTAATTAACACCTGACTGCCGCTAGGGGTTGCAGGTCAAACACAAAACAAAACAAAAACAAAAACCTACCTGACCAGGGCGTCTGGGTGGCTCAGTAGGTTAAGCATCCAACTCTTGATTTCGGTTCAGGTCATGATCTCATGGTTCGTGATGTGGAGCCCCACATCGGGCTCCGTGCTGACAGCACAGAGCCTGCTTGGGATTCTCTCTCTCCCTCTCTCTCTCTACCCCTCCCCTGCTCACGCTCTCTCTCTCCCTCAAAATAAATAAATAAACATGACAAAAAAATTTTTTAATCTACCTGCCCATGAATCAGTGCCCATTTCTCTCAAAAATGAAAAACATTAGAAGGAAATCAAACAGAATTAATAAAAAATAGAGACATGTATTACTTATAAATGTATATATAAGTACATATAAGTGCATTACTTATACATATTTATATTTATAGAAATATAAAAGCAAATGAGACTATAGGCAATAACAGAATCCACCAAAGCTAATACGGATTCTTTGAAACAACATAAAACAGACAAATCGCTCAGAAAAACTAAGAAAAACTGAGTAAAGGCAGAAATGACCAACATTATGAATGAAAAAGAGTTGTTTAAAAGAAATTTCTGGGGGCGCCTGAGTGGCTCAGTGGGTTAAGCATCTGACTTCAGCTCAGGTTATGATCTCATAGTTCTGGGTTCGAGCCCCGCATCGGGCTCTGTGCTGATGGCTCAGAGCCTGGAGCCTGCTTTGGATTCTGTGTCTCCCTCTCTCTCTGCCCCTCCCCTGCTCATGCTCGCTCTCTCTCTCTCTCCCTCAAAAGTAAACATTAGAAAAGAAATTAAAAAAAAAGAAATTTCTGGAAACACATAAATTACTCAACCTGCCAAAAGAAAATCTTCAAAAGCAAAGACTTAGCAGTGAGGTAAATTTAATCACTACCCCCTGCATCATCACTGCTCCCGAAAACAAAGCAACACAATTCACCCACTTCAGATGGTGTTGCAGGCGAGCTGAACACCCAGTGAAGGCGTGAAGGCGTAGGTAATTGCAATCTTATCTACTCCAACTACTCCCAAGAACGGGGATGGGGGGTGGGGGGGGGCAAGGGGGCTCCCAACTCATTTCTATGCCCTTGAAACCAGAATCACATAAAGAAAGCACAGGAAATGGAGAGAAGCTCACCGTGAGGACCACAGATTTCCAGCAAGAGACACTGCCACTGCTCTAAAAGATTTTAGTCCCCTTGGGGCACCTGGGTGACTCAGTCAGTTGAGCATCCGATTTCAGCTCAGGTCATGAAGACCTCACGGTTCCTGGGTTGGAGTCCTGTGTCGGGCTTTGTGCCGATGGCACAGAGCCTGCTTCGGATATATTCATTCTCTCTCTCTCTCTCTCTCTCTCTCTCTCTCTCTCTCTCTCTCTCCCCCTCTCCCTCTCTCTCTCTCCCTCTCTCTCTCTCCTCCCCTCCCCCGTTTTTTTTTTCTCTCTCTCTCTCTCAAAAATAAATACATAAAAAAGTTATAGTCCTCAACCTCCGTCTGACTTAGATGTGGCCATGGTCCCTACTTTGGGTGGACAAGATGTAGTCAAATGCACACACAACTTGATTTCTGGGAAGTTTTCTCCAATAGATGGCATCTATTGACAAAGTCGTTCCCTGCTTCTATTTCAAACATAACGATGACAGCCTAGGTGGGGGAACAGTGAGGAGGAGAGGTCTGTGATGAAACTTGTAGGTCCCTCATGACCAGGGGTAGCCTTCCTACCTGCCAGACTTCTCTGCACATGAAAAACAAGCTTCTGCCTTTGTCAAGGCTCCACTTAAAAAAATTTTTTTTAATGTTTATTTATTTTTGAGAGAGAAAGAGCATCAGTGGGAGAGGAGCAAAGAGAGAGGGAGACACAGAATCCAAAGCAGGCTCCAGGCTCTGAGCTGTCAGCACAGAGCCCGACGCGGGGCTCGAACTCACAAACTGTGAGATCATGACCTGAGCTGAAGTTGGATGCTTAACCGACTGAGCCACCCAGGTGCCCCAAGGCTCCCATTCCATTCACAGTTGTACCATCAAGGACTTTTCTGTTATAAGCAACCCAAGCTAATTCCAATGGCTGGAACTTGGGCCAAGTGAGCGGGAGAGACCCAGAGACAGGCAACAGCGAAGCTACCAGCCTTGACCATGAGCAAGGAAGAGCCCTGAAGAGGCAGGACCTGAGGAATCCAGGCTTTCTGGTCACGGTGCTGATAAAGCTGTTCAGAGTCACATTATGTGGATGTTTGCGCACAGAAACAAGACAGCTGAGAGGGACCCCGTGGGCCATCTCACCCGCCTCCCGCATGTTACTGCCGGAGCAGACAGGAAATGACCCCCCAAGTTGATACATCAATACAATTCTGATTCCAATTCCAGTGTGTGTGTGTGTGCGCGCATGTGTGTCTGGTTTTTCCTGACACCACCAAGCAATTCTCCCCAACACCAGTTGGGGGTCTTACATTTCAACTCAATTCTGATGCTACCTGGAGAGAGCATCAAGTCCCACAGATTAAGTCCCATAAGATGGCACGCCCCCAACTTCAGAGGCCAATTCAAGTCCAAGCTGTCACTTGTGATTCTGACCAACCTGCCGCCTATCTAAGGTTCCCATGAGCCTCTCCTCAGGTTCCATTAATTTGCTAGAGGGACTCACGGAACTTAGAGATGTTTTACTTACTGGATTACTGGTTTAAAGGTTGTAACTCAGGAACAACGAGGTAGAAGAGATTCCTAGGACAAAGTCAGGGGAAAAAAAAGCTCAGAGCTCGAATAGTCTGAGTGTATCACCTTCTCAGTACCTCCAGAAGCTCTGTGAACCCAATCATTTTGGGTTTTTGAGGAAGCTTCACTATACAGGCATGGCTGATTAATCACTGGTCATAGGTAATTGACTCAACCTCCAGCCCTCTCCTCTTCCCAGAGGTCACGGTCAGGGGGGTGGGGGGAGACTGAAAGTTCTGACACTCCAATCACATGATTGGTCGCCCGGGCAACCGGCCCCCATCCTTTGGGGCTTTCAAAAAGTCACCTCATTGGGGCACCTGGGTGTTCAGTCAATTGAGCATCTGACTCTTGATTTCGGCTTAGGTCATGATCTCAAGGTTCATGAGTTCAAGCCTTGCATTGGGCTCTACACTGGCAGTGCAGAGCCTACTTGGGATTCTCTCTCTCCCTCTCTGTCTGCCCCCCCCCCCCAATAAATAAACATTTAAAATAAAATAAAAAGGGGTGCCTGGCTGGCTTAGTTGGTTAAGCGTCTGACTTCAGCCCAGGTCATGATCCTGTGCTTCATGGGTTGGACCCCAGCATCAGGCTCTGTGCTAATAGCTCAGAGCCTGGAGCCTGCTTCAGATTCTGTGTCTCGCTCTCTCTCTGCCCCTCCCCTGCTTGCACTCTGCCTCCCAGAAATAAACATTTAAAAAAGTTTTTAAATAATAAAATGGAAAGATGATCATAAGGTGTTTATTAAAATAGTCATCTCCTCAACATAAAGTCAGATGTGGTGGAAAAGGGTTTGTGATGAATACCAAAACCTTTGTTGCTCTTGTCACTTGCTAAAATCCAAGGGTTTTAGGAGTTCTATGCCAAACATGGGGACAAAAACCAAATACAGATTTCTCATCACAAATCAAAATATCACAACTGTTCAAGGACAGGGTGGGGAACAAAATCTAGGTCTTCTAACTTTCATCTAGGTTCCAGACCGTCAGTTTACATGCACGATTCTCAGTGGTTACAAGATGCTTCTGTATTTAGCCAAACTGTCATTCATTCACTATAAACCTAGGGAGCACCTCCTCTGGATCAGGAAGTGACCCAGGTCTTAGGGACACAGCAGAGCCAACTCTTTGGAGTCTTGGCACTTTGTGGTGACCCAGGTAGATGAGGATCAGTGCTGATGTCTCCAGCCAGACAACAAGGTGGTGGTGAGACTGGGTATGCTGGGGCGGGGCAGGTGAAGGAAGGTGATACAGTATGGAGCCCATGGGCTCTCTCTCTCTCTCTCTCTCTCTCCTTCTCCCCAGGGTGATGTGTAAACCAGCAGACGGTGATCTTTAGAGCCTGAGAAAGCCCCTCATGTTCTCCTGACCTCTGTCCATGGACACAGGGGCTCAGAGAAAGACAGTTTCACCCACTACATACAACAGGGCAAAGGATCCCTTATGGGCCAATGACACGGAGAAAGGCTATTATAATTTCTAAAACATTTTGCTCTGCTCCGTGCCCCTTACTTATTTTAAAGTTAGAGCTCCTTCATCTGTAACACATGCAGTGAAAAGCCACTGGCTACACATACTTTTGTCACTATGAGAGCCTGACTTTGTCCAGGCTCCTTATCAGCCAGCTCTGGGTTGGGTCTTGGGCCATTTACTCCATTCACCTAGGACTTTATGTCCTCATCTGTAAAATGGAGCTGGCTGGAACATGTTCTTCTGAGTTTTCTCAACTCTAAAATTTGACCCTTACATTTATATTTGATTTATCCCTTGACGAGGCATTACATGTCGTTGACATTCAACTTTGGCAATGCTTCCCAATGTCTACCTTAGCAGGAAAAAGGCATCTGGTGCCTTGAACCGCAGCGTAAGGAAAATCTGAATGCTCTTTTATGGGCAATTCTTTTTCGGTCTTGGAGAAAATGAACATTTCAGTGATAGACAAACTGAATCATCGCAAGATCAGTCACGCAAACGAACGCTTCCTGGACAGCCGTGTCATACTCTGTCATGCACCATCAAATACTGCCTGAGAAAAGGCAAGCAAAGCTATAAATGAAAAAAAGGTTACATCTCTTTTGTAACAAACACCATCCTACTTTTGGACCTGGTGGGGATAAATATTCAAGAAAGCCAACAATTAGCAAATACTGTTTAACTTCATCGTCAGAACCTTTTGGAGTCTGGGTTTGGGCAATCTCACTGAGCACATGGAGGGCTAAGTGGGGTCAGACACAGCCAAGGTGAAAACACTAGAGACTAATGATAAAAAAGAACACAAAGCAGAGGGAAAGACTGGGTTACGTGTCTTACGTCAGAAGAGATCAGGTTCCAGGTAGCAACCAGGACTCAAACCAGCATCAGACCGTCAGAATGAGGTTAACAAGCCAAGGTTACAAACAGCACAGAAAGCATCAAGCACTGTCCCACAGACAGACTCACAGATAGGTACAGGGTCAGGCTAGAAAGGCAGGGGACAGAACAGAGAGGAAGGGCACACAGGCAGATTCAATGCAGGGTTATACAGCCCGGTTCACCCCGATGCTTTCAAATAGACTCTGAAAAGTGCATTACAAAGAATATGAAAAGCCCACACCCACACATACCCACACACACCCACACACACCCTTCAGGAAAAGATCTCAGACATGAAGACCCTTGAAAGTATTCATTCTAACATAAGAGATGCATTAAAAAAGTTTTTAAGTCTGTTCATTTAGGTTGAGAGAGAGAGAGAGAGAGAGAGAGAGAGAGAAAGCATGAGTTGGGGAGGGGCAGAAAGAAAGAGAAACAGAGAATCCCAAGCAGGCTCTGTGCGGTCAGTACAGAGCCCGACGCAGGGCTCGAACTCATGAACCGTGAGATCATGACAAACCAAGATTCAGATGCTTAACTGACTGAGCCACCCAGGTGCCCCAAAAGATGCATTGTTAATGATCTCTGCACCTAGATTCTGAATACTCATTTCTGGGCTAGAATCTGCACGCTGAACTCTAGTCATCATTTAATCCGATAAATATACACGTATGTTCTAAGAACATATAACGCTGTCCAAAAGAGATGGTCTCTGCCCTCAAGGACCTTAACATCTGGTAGAGATGACGAAGCAAATTAGGAACTGCAGAGGCATGTTAAGTACAGGTTTCATGAACATTTACAGAGAGCTTGGTAACCAATTTCCAGAAGGATCTTCTGATGGGGGTTGGGGAGAAACCTCTAGCTTTGGCATCAATTACAGGAAAAATGTATTAGCAGGAATACTTGAAGGATACTCATATTTCCTACCCAATCAACCAATTTAATAAAAAGTGCAAAATGACCGGGTTGATGCTGACGTGCTCTAAGCACCACACTGTGTTTCCAGGCAGGAGTAACAAATCCTTTCCAAAGCTTGAAATCTACACCACATATGGCAGCAAAGGAAGTCCCGGAGAGACGGCAACTTGAAAAGTGGCTCTTCTGTCCTTTGATTCAAAGTTATGATTAATAGCCTATTCGACAGAAGGATATCTAGGCTCTCCTTCGCAAAAAGCATGAAAGCAGTTATCACATTTTCCACTCTTAGAGTCCCTATCTTCGTATCTTCCATGGCATCCTAGTCTCGTAAGTAGCAGATAATAAGAAACACACTGCTACTTGTCTTTAGTCAAGATCACATTCTAAGTGATACCCTATACGGCTTGTTTGATCACCTCAATGTCACTCATAGCTATATAATGCAGACACATCTGCTATCATGCAGCATGTGTTCTGAAAAACCAGGCAGCATGAAACACAGCACAGTAAAAGTACGGTTCTAGGAAAAATGGGGTTGGGGGGAACCTAGTCTATGCTGTCACCAGAGCATTAGCATAACCAGCAGCAACCCTAAAAAAGACACTAGCAGAGGGGAGCCTGAGTGGCTCAGTCGGTTGAGCGTCCGACTTCGGCTCAGGTCATGATCTCATGGTTTGTAAATTCGAGTCCCACCTCGGGCTCTATGCTGACAGCTCAGAGCCTGGACCCTGCTTTGGATTCTGTCTCGCTCTCTCTCTGCCCCTCCCCTGCTCACAAGCGGGGTCTCTTTCTCTCTCTCTCTCAAAAATAAACACTCATTAAAAAATTTAAAAAAAAGATACTAGTAGAGTTGCAAAGCATTACCAACCCCAAATTATCATTTAAAAAAAAAAATACAGCTCAATTAGGTCTTTACCTTAAACACACACACATACACACACACACAGACACACACAGTGACGTAGCTTGAAGAAGGGGTAGGGGAGGACTTCGCCCACTAAGTTATGGAGAAAAGAGCTAAATGCACAAAGATCAAGGAGGTCACCCTCTGCCCCACAGTGCTCCCACCCAAGCCCTTCCAAGACAAATCACTTGGCCCAGGCCAGCCAAGGAAAAAGAATGGGTATCATGACTGGCTGCTTACTCCTCTTTGCCTAGGTGTGGTCCTGCCGTGTTAGTTTCTCTTGTGTTCAGCTCCAATTACTTGGTATAAGATAATGTTAACATCCTGGGGAAACTGTCTTTGAAACAAAGTGTCTTTTGAAACACTTTGGACAGACAGCTTTCTTCCCTTTACCACTTGTGATCTGTTAGCATTTTTACAGTTATGGCCACACATACTTTGTAGCAAATCAGTTTGTACTGTTATCCCTAATTATTTTACATATAGAGATACTGATACATAAAGATATAGATACATATATATATAAAGATATACACACACACATATATATACATATACACACATATAAAGATATAGAGATATGTGCACATCAAGAACTTTATGTATCAAATTAGATCAATCAAACTGGGGTGCGTTATACCAAGCTAAAGACAGATTTTAAAAGATGTAGTTTGGGGCAACTGGGTGGCTCAGTCCGTTGAGTGTCTGACTTCGCCTCAGGTCATGATCTCACGGTTCGTGGCTTCGAGCCCTGCGTCGGGCTCTGTGCTGACAGCTTGGAGCCTGGAACCTGCTTCGGATTCTGTGTCTCCCTTTCTCTCTGCCCCTCCCCTGCTCACACTCTGTCTCTATCTCAAAAATAAATAAACATTAAAAAAAAAAAAAAAGATGTCGTTCGGAAAGGGCTCAGGTACAGTTAACAGTGTATCACTTCAATGATTGTCATCAGCACCGTGTCGCTTAGTGGGTTAACCTGAAACAACCTAAAAGTGCCACAAGAAAGATTTCTCAGCTCCACCGTGGCACCATCAAGGTTTTCCCCTGAATGACGGATCATTTAAAACTGCTTTGCAGCAGGAGTCAACATTGTGAGTGACAGGCAGTCAAAATGAATTTCAACTGCCTCGTGAAAGCAACTGAGGAAACAAGTAATAAAAGTCTTCCCCAGTTGAAATCACTTTAAGTACGCTGTGATCTAGTCTTTTCATTAATTCCAATTCTGTCTCTTTTACTCATATATTCAGCTCCAAGAACGGCATTATGAGAGATGCTCTGGCATTTGAAGATGTCTCAGGTTGTCAGGGTAACTAGCGCCACTGCAAAAATAATCTTCATTACTCCTCTTTGAGAGCTGTTGGTCCAGCCTCAGATAATTTTGTTTCAAAAGGGTTCTTCTGTAGGGGACTGGATTGATGCATTGTTACATAGCAATGTAAGGAATGTAAGTGTCAGGAAATTCCACATAGTCATAAAGAAGTTCAATGTATTCACGTGGGCTAGCATATGTAAGTATGTATAATACATACGCACAAATGCAGACAGCATGTATCTATGTTTTTCAAAAGGGGGGAGAGTACACACACACACACACACACACACACACACACACACACAGATGTATCAAACTCAGTGTCCTAAGTACAGTTAAAAGTAGTTAACTGTTGCCTCCAGGAAGGGGGATCTGAGAGTTACAGAGTTGGGGAAATGTTACACTTTTAATTTGCACTATTAAAAAAAAAAAAGTTACCACGTATTTGTTTCACAATTTAAAGATAAAAGCAAAGATTTTAATTTCAAGCTAAGTGGATCTAAGTCTGCATTCTTCAGTGTCCTCTTTAAAAAAAATTTTTTTTAAATGTTTGTTTATTTTTGAGAGAGAGCATGAGAGAGGGAGGGGCAGAGACTGAGACACAGAATCCGAAGCAGGCTCCAGGCTCTGAGCTGTCAGCACAGGAACCCAAAATGGGGATTAAACCCACGAACCCGGAGATCATGACCTGAGCTGAAGTCGGACACTTAACTGACTGTGTCACCCAGGCACCCCTCCAGTGTCCTTAAATTGATCTATTTGCTAGCTAAATATGTTCCCTAAAAAACACTCTTCTTCCTGTATCATATCCCTAAAAACAGGGTGGAAAAAAAAGTGAGTTTGGAAAGAAGGGCAAACGTTTTCACTAATCTATTTTTATTTATTATTTATTTGTATTTTTATTTTTTGAGAGAGAGTATGCACAAGCAAGGGAGGGGAGGAGGGAGGGAGAAGGGAGGGGGGAGAGAGGAAGGGAGGAGGGAGAGAGGAAGAGAGGAAGAGAGAGGGAGAGAGGGAGAGAGGGAGAGAGGGAGAGAGAGAGAGAGAGAGACAGACAGAATGAGAATCTTAAGCAGGTTCCACGTTCAATATGGAGCCCCACATGGGGCTTGACCCCAGGACCCCAGGATCATGACCTGAGCTGAATTCAAGAGTTGGACACTCAACTGACTGAGCCTGCCAGGTGCCCCACTAAATCTATGTTAAAATATGTTTTTGTAAATAGATTTTTTAAAATCCAGGAACCCTGTCTTCTACTTGTTTCTTATGACCCTCTGAAACTTAGATTTTCCCTAACATAGAGGGACTAGCTCAATACTCTACATTCCATTGACACTTGATGTAAGCATTCCATTGACACTTGATGCATTGAAAGGAGAGCGTCTATGAATTACTGAGTTAAGTTGTATGTGTGCTGGTGGGAGCAGAGAGCCTAAATATCTGTAAGGGCAGCTGTTATTACAGTTACATTAAGAATAAAAATGTCACAGGGCACTTGGGTGGCTCAGTTCATTATGTGTCCAACTTTGGCTCAGGATCTCATGATCTCATGGCTCGTGAGTTTGAGCCCCAGGTCAGGCTCGGTGCTGACAGCTCAGAGCCTGGAGCCTGCTTCGGATTCTGTGTCTCCCTCTCTCTCTGCTCCTTCCCCCCCCCCCACTTAAAACTAAACATTAAAAAAAAATTGGGGCGCCTGAGTGGCTCAGTCAGTTAAGCGTCTGACTTCAGTTCAGGTCATGATCTCACAGTCTGTGAGTTTGAGCCCCGCATCGGGCTCTGTGCTGACAGCTCAGAGCCTAGAGCCTGCTTCAGATTCTGTGTCTCTCTCTCTGCCCCTCCCCCACTCACACTCTGTCTCTCTCTCTCTCCTTCAAAAATAAATAAAGATTAAAAAAAATTTTTTTAAAGGAATAAAAAAATCACAAATGGAGGGATACTTAACCACTTCCGGCCTCTCCAGAGAAGGATAAATATCCTGTGACTCAGCAGGACAGTTCCATGAAGCATTAACCCACTTAATAAACACTTGAGTCAATTATTTCTCAATAGACTGGGGGAAAAAATACTGTGAGAGCTTACTACGTGCAAAGGTTTAGAGGCACGGAACATAAAGTGAAGAATAAGACAATGTCCTTGTCCTTATGGGTTTACATTCTAGCAAAGACCCAGGTGATTAAAAAACAAAACAAATACCCAAGAATGTCATGACCTGACAAATGCCATAAAGAACAAGATACTGGTTAATAGGATAAGCCTCAGGAAAAAGCGGTGGCAGGGAGGATATTTTTTTAGGCGGGAATCTTCTGGAGACCCTACAGGATTCAGAATTAAAGAGAAGCTCTGAATTCTGAGGACAGAGAGAACTCAGAATGAAGAAGCAAATCTGAGCCCAGCTCTGTGAAAAGGTGGCCATCACCTTAGTTTTATTGGATTCTTGGCAAATCTTATAAAAGCATGTACCAATTCTGCTTCTGGGAATGGTGTGGTTATTTCCTATCAGACCAACCTTCCCATCTATAGTTACAGATAACTATAAACCCTTGGCAAAACAGTCCCTTGAAAGATGACCCACAGGCACTGGAGAAGGGGTAAAAGCAAGCAAAATTTGAAAGTTCAACGCTTGAAAGAAGGAAATGGAACCAGGGAAGTTTCTCATTTTATAGTTTTTGCCTAAAGACAGGCCACAACCTACATCACGAAGGGGCAGCTAACACTTGACAGAAATTGTCAGTGCTATTGCCCTGAAGAACCACAGAAGAGTTCAAGGCACCCCAGTAGCTGAAAGGTGTGGGGTGGGGTGGGGGGATGACAGAATCACAGCAGGGTATCCCCAAATCTGCATTCAAACCTTCCACATTTCTGGCTGACTCCTGAACTATGCATTCATAGAGCAGACTCCAAAGGACCCAGCTACGACTAAATACACTAAATAGAAATTTCAGCTACTGCCCACGGAGGGAAGTCAGAATTTTGAGTTTGAATTCAGTCAAGAATGCCTACAAAAAAGTAGCCGACGCTCAATGGGAGAATGTAACAGCATCCACAGTTCCTAGACTATGTCGTTTGCAACATCCAGGATAATAATCAAAATTACTAGACCTAAGAAACAGGAAACCACAGCTCCAGAGAAACGTTAAACAATTGAGATTGACCAAGAAGGTAATTGGATGCTGGAATAAGCAGGTAAGAATTTTAAGGAACTATTACAGCCATGTTCAAAGACATAAAAGAAAAAGTCCTTCAAATGAATGAACAGATAGCAAATATCAACAGAACACAAGAGCTGTGGCAGATGGCCATGAGTCTGAAAAGTGGTGGCAGACTGTGATACTGTGGTTTATAATAAGAAATACATATCTTGCCTTCCTCCTAAAACCCATCCTAATCTCCTAAAGGAGGAGAGCAAAGAAGGTGTCTTTTGTCATGTTAATTGGGTGACTTCAGGACCCCATCTCAAAAGGAGGTTGGTTGTCATGGGAACCAACCACGTGATTAGGGGATTGGAACTTTCAGACCTATGCCCCAAAGTCCGGAGAGGGCCAATGGCCAATGATTTAATCAACCTTGCCTATGTAATAAAGCCTCCATAAAAACCCAAAGGGATGGGGTTTTCCTCATTGGCGAATGCATGGAAATTTGAGCAAAGTGTCATACTCAGAGCACAGAAGCTCTGAGCCCTTTCCCACATCCCTTATCTTGTGCATCTCTCCCACCTGGCTGTTCCTGAGTCATTTCCTTTTAGAATAAACCAGTAATCTAGTAAGGAGAATGCTTCTCTGAGTTCTGTGGGTTGCTCTAGCAAATTAATGGAGCCTGAGGAGGGTGGTCATGGGAACCTCCACTCTGTAGCTGGTCTGTCAAAGGTACAGGAGACCATCTGGACGTGTGGCTGTCATCTTAAGTATGGGGCCAGGAGGCAGTCTTGTGGGACTGAGCTCTCCACCTGTGGGATCTGACCCCATCTCCAGGTAGCCGGAGTCAATTAGAATTGAGTTGTAGGACACCCTGCTGGTGTCATTCAAGTTGTGTGTGTGACAGCAGTGTGGGAGGAATGGAGAAACACACCGCAGAAACCAGAGGAGCTCCACAAAGGCAGCAAGGAGCAGGTGGCAAGGCACAGGAAGGCAGGAAGAGACATCAGCTTTAGGAAAAGGTCAGAAGACTTCAAGACCGGCCAAGTCCCAGCAGAACCTCCCATCCGCCACACCGGGCAGAAGAGGCATTCGGGCAGAAGACACCCACAACAGCAGTTACTCAAACACGGCTTCCACGGCGGGCAGTTGCTGAAAACTCGGGGCTGAGGTCAGACGGAAGGGCTGGATGAATGGGATAAACGGCAAATTCCCCCCTCCTGACCTCCGCACAGAACTGCTGCTCCAGCAGAGTCTCAGAGTTGCGAGTGCCCTCTGCCCCTCTGCATCTAGGGGTGATGCAGTGATCAGATACCTGGGTGGCCCGTGGGACGGTGTGTGCTCCCTGAAGTGCTAAATGGGCTGTATCTACACAGCACCTCACCCTGCGCTGTCACGCTCCAAGGGGTTGCTGTACGTCAATTCCCACCTGCTGTTACGTTTGGGACACCTATTTTCCGAAACGTGTTCTGAGGCCTTGCTGTGTTTCTGTTCTCAGGGATGGACATTCAGGGTTTGGTCAGCATCACGCGACACCCACATCGGCTAAGCCAGTGGATCTCGACGTGTGGTGCGTGAGCAGCACCTGGAAACGCGTTACGAATACAATTTTTGGGGTTCACCTTTAGACCTACTGAATCAAACTCTGGACGTAGAAGCTGGAGAACGAATGAACACAGAACCAGTGTTCTCAACCCCGGCAGCATATTTGAATCACCTGGGGAATTTTTAAAAACTCCAGTAAGCAGGCTTCAGCTCCTATCAAGAACGTCAAGGGGCGCCTGGGTGGTTCAGTCGGTTGAGCATCCGATTTGGGCTCAGGTCATGATCTCAAGGTTTGTGAGTTCGAGCCTGGCATCGAGCTCGCTGCTGTCAGCCTATCAGCGCAGAACCCGCTTCCGATTCTCTGTCCCCCTCTCTCTGCCCCTCCCCCGCTTGCGCTCTCCCCAAAATAAATAAATATTAAAAAAAAAAAAAAAAAGAGCATCCAAACTTTGGGGATAAGATCTGGGCATCAGTAGCAGCAGCTCCCCGTATGCTTCTCACGTTCAGCCAACGCCATGGATGCACCACCATCTATGTTCTCTTAACCCCAGAGACCATGCAGAATTATTCTATTTCCCCAGAGTGGTTATGCTGTTTCAAACTTCCTTGGGTTGTTCACTCTAGTCCCTTTACCTTGGATGCTCTTTCTGCAACACGTTCATATAATCGCACCTGTTCGGAAGTTTTGCAAAAGAACAAGTTTTTGAACCTTGTACTTTTTAAGAAGCTTCCCCCCCCATCCCCCCAAAATCACATAAACTTCACACCTTTGAAACAAAAAGTGAACGCGCCTCAATGGGCTTCGTTTTACAAACGAAAAAGATGCAGCTCAGAGAGGTTAAGCGGCATATGCCCAGGATCCCGGGAGCTAAGACGGAGAAATGAAAAGGGCTCAAAGGGTGTCCCTGCAAAGACCCCATTTTGAAGAAGAGCCTAAAAGTCACTGGAGATCCCACTTTCCTAGTGCCTCGCCCTCCCTCTCGAGGTAAATTCCCTCTGTCGTGTGCTGGCACCGAGCCCTGCTTTCCTACGTACAAGCCAGACGGCAGGGGCCCAGAACCCGTCTCTGTGCGGACTGGAAAGGGCACCCCTTCCTCAAGTACACCATTTTAAGGTTACTGGGTATTGCACGGTCCGAAGACTTCCTCCTGGAGGGGGCTTCCGGAGCTCCGGTGGGCAGCAGCCACGGACGAACACATAGACGTGCCCACACTGCTCCACCTACTCATGGGTCCCTCAGCTGCCGGGGGGAGCACACGCCAGCCACCGTGCACACGCACGCACATTGAGGGGACTATGCCAGGTCACAGTCCGTGACAATGACAAGTGACCGGGGGTCCAGTCAGGTCAGGGTATACCGTGGGCATCAGTGGGTTGACATGGATGGGGCTTCACCTGCAGTTCCATGACTCCTCTAAGAAACCCAGGATTCACCACCTGCGTCCTCTGGAGTTAATTTATGTCCCCGCTGTGAACAGGTATCCCCGCAAGGGCAGCACCTGGGGTTGGCAGAACCCGGAGTCCCCTTCACAGTGGCCCTGAATAGAATCCCTCATCTACCCCAGTCACAACCCACATGAGCCATCCCAGAACCACTTCTTGCTCACCCTACTTTGCTCTCACAGGCTACCCACACTTCGTTCCCATCAGATGGAAGGAGGAGAGGTGCCTGGGATGCAAGGTGGTACCCCAAGAAACTGGGGGTCAAAGGAAACAACTAAATAACTGCTGGGATGAGTCCCCAACTGGTGACAAACCTACGTCCCTTCCTTGACCTTGGTTCCCTAGATCAGCAGAGGCCCATCAACGGGCCTGTGGGTCATTGGATGTGCAACGAATTTGCCGTTCTTTTTACGTTGAAGATGTAAAAAGACTCACCCTGTGCACACTTCCGGGCTGAAGAAGTAAGGGGCACTGGCATCAGGCTACACAAAGAGGTTATTAAAACACATCAGATCACACTGGGATACAGAATAAAATGTGTTTATGATTAAACTTTGTGATGACAAAAAAGAAATCACGATACTGAAAATCTAAATCACGGAAGGGATTAAGAGACCACGGTGTAATGACTGCCCCCACAGCAAATGACAAGAAGGCCAAATTTATGCTGCGTTTCCATAAAGAACAATGAAGGTGCGTTTTTGCTAATGCAAACCCAATAACTGGAATGAGATGTATCTTGAGTTTCTGCAATTGTTTAGGAAGAAAAAAAATAAAAACATAAATTTTTTGCCACTGAGAAAATAAGTATTTGAGAGTGAATGGTGGTTATGTCTTGTGCTTTTTAGGTGAGTTCTGATCTGGGCCACGGGATGAATAAAAATAAGCATGTTATTTACCCCTACGAGTGAGGGCTTCACCGGTTTTATTTCTGCATTAACATCTTAACCGTATTTGGAAATAAACATGACCTGTGTGAAGATGAGGTCTAATCTGGAAACAGAAGAGGAGTCGGGGAGAAAGCAAAACGTAATATCCTTCCAGTGGGAAGTATGGAATTCTCCATTCTTTAACAACCACAAAAAAAAAAAAAAAAAAAAAAACCAAAAAAACATTTTAAGCCCAGGGAGATTGGTGAAATACCTCTAGTCAATCTTTATAGCCTTCTGCTCATCTGGTTTTAAAGACTCAGAAGTGGACTGTAGTCCAGCCAAGAATCTACAAATAATCCCCAGCAAGTTCAAGCATAGAAATAAAAGGTGTGTGGGACCAAGTCTCAGCGGATTAAACCACTGCACTTAATTTTGTTGAGCAAATTGGATTTCACTGCTACTAGTAAAGCTCACAGGATGTGGTAAAGAAGGACCCAGAAGGTGACTGAGGAGAAAACCCACCCGCTTTTGAGGACCAGGAGGCACTCAAGGAGCACAGGATACACAGAAGCAGGAGAGCAGTCCTTAATTTTGAGACAGGAAGATCACCACCTTCATAAAGGTGAGCCCCTGGGAAGAAGTAAGAGGCTCTGGGCCAGACCATGACAAATGGCCAATCTTTAACTGATGAGTCAGTTTGTCAACTGCTAAATAAATAGCCTAGCTGCAGATCTTTTCTTTGCTGTGGTCACCCCGCTAGTAAAATTTTCATAGAATATAATCAAAGAGGGCTTGGTGGCGAGGGCGTAAGGTAAGGAACCTGGTACAGGTAAAACTAGTTTTAAAAGTTGGGGCTGGACTGGCTGGGAACGAAAATTGGTGCAGCCACTCTGGAAAACAGTGTGGAGGTTCCTCAAAAAATTCAAAATAGACCTACCCTATGACCCAGCAATCACATCCCTAGGTATTTATCCAAAGGATACAAAAATGCTGATTTGAGGGGGCACACGCACCCCAATGTTTATAGCAGCACTATCGACAACAGCCAAAGTCTGGGAAGAGCCCAAATGTCCATTGACTGATGAATGGATTAAGAAGATGTGGTATATATCTACCATGAAATACTACCCGGAGATGAAAAAGAATGAAATCTTGCCATTGGCAACAACGTGGATGGAACCAGAGGGTATTATGCTAAGCGAAATGAGTCAGTCAGAGAAAGATCTCATATGATTTCACTCATATGTGGAATCTGAGAAACTTAACAGATGAACATAGGGGAGGGGAAAGGAAGGAAAAATAAGATAAAAACAGAGAGGGAGGCAACCCATAAGAGACTCAAAGTCAACTAAGTCGGGCACTAAGGAGGGCATTCTTCTGGATAGGCACTAGATGTCATATGTACGAGATGAATCACTGGGTTCTACTCCTGAAGCCAAGACTACACCGTAAGTTAACTAACTTGAGAATAAAAAATAAAAATAAATGAATAAATAATAAAGTAAAAATTAATACAAAAAAAAAAAAAAAACCAAAAACTTGGAGCTGGAACAGAAAGGGAGGGCTTGGGGGGAGGGGTTTCCCAAATCCCCCCCCACACACACACCCAAACCTCCGATTTGGAAGGAGTTCTCCTAATGAGGCTACCTCACTTCCAATGTCTCCACCCGTCCCCACAAACACAGGACTAATTCACTTTAAGATACAGAGCACTAGGGTACTTTCTGAATGCAGAGGCCACCGATTTCAGGTGCAGGAAGGACATAATAGCCAAAGATGAATCTATGCAAAAGTCAAGTGGACCCCTTGGAAAACACAAGAAATTGCCAAAGAAAAAAGCAGCATCTGAAATAGTCACACCTTTTCTTAACTTTTGGAGGTATGTTCTTTCAGACTTTCAATACTTAAACAGGGATTTTCAACACGACTGTGAACATACATACCGACACAAACATACTTCTTCCCTCACTTAATAATATTTTCTGGGGAAACACATCTCACCAGGTCTTGAGATAATTCTAGGCGTTATTCTTAAATACGACATGCAAAAGAATTGTTTTTTTAATAATTTTTTTCAAATAAAATGTTTATATTTTTTATAAAATGTTACTCAAATGTTTACTATGATGAGCGAATAAACAACAACAGAACACCTCACTGATGTATCAAAGCGAGACAGAAGGGGAGGAACAGAGTAACCTGTTCAAAAGTGTCAAAAGCGGGTATCCAGGGACACCTGGGTGGCTCAGTCGGTTAAGCATCCGACTTCAGCTCAGGTCACGATCTCGCAGTTCATGGGTTCGAGCCCTGCCTCGGGCTCTGTGCTGACGGCTCGGAACCTGGAGCCTGCTTCGGATTCTGTGTCTCCCTCTCTCTCTGCCCCTCCCCAGCTTGGACTCTGTCTCTCTCTCTCTCAAAAATGAGGTATGGACCTTATTTTTAAGGTACCCATAAGGTGATGGACAAGTGGGAAAGTCTGTGAGCAAGAGGAAGATTCGGGAAAAGTGAAAAGGCGAGTTCTGAATGGAGCATGTTAATCATCTTCAAATGTGCAATTGTGAACCAGATTTACTCAAACCATCCACAAATAGGGGCACGGCCGTCATAGCACAGCACCATAAACCATTCCCCCCTGCTCCTACCTTCCAGACACGCCCTCTATATAAAATAAGGTCTTTTTCCAGTTACCACCCCTGCTAGTGAGACCATCATCCCATGCACCTCCTCGTACTGTCGACAGACTCAACATCTGCTCTTGCCAAAACCATCTACATTCATCACCTCTGCCATCTGCCCACATCTATAGGCCTAGTGACCTGATTTTTTTTTTTTTTTTAATGCAATTAGCCTCCCATAACTTATGCTTCCTCTTCCCAGGCTCCCTCCTAAAGACCAATGCTTCCTTTTCTAAATTCCTACAAGTCCACTCATTCATTTGTCCCAGCATCTTGCTTGGGATTAGAGTAAGGCCCACCCCCCCCCCCAACTATACATTTTTTAAAGAACTACCCTCTTCTCTTTGGAAGGAAACAAAGGGGTGCCTGGGTGACTCAGTCAGCTGAGCATCTGACTTGGGCTCAGGTCATGATCTTAGGGTTAGTGGGTTTGAGTCCTGCATCAGGTTCACTGCTGTGAGCCTGTCAGCACAGAGCCTACTTCGGATGCTCTGTCCCCCTCTCCCCCAAAATAAAACATTTTTTAAAATGTCTAGAAGAAGAAGAAAAAAAAGGACTAACTAGCATAACTTTGCTCCTACTCTGTGTCTTCAAGCATTTTCTGCCCTTATCAACAAGTTCTTAAAAGTCACCAGTCACTCCCACGTCTGGGTATCTATCCGAAAGAATTTGAAAAAAGGATCTTGAAGGGACTTTTGCACACCCAAGTTCATGGCAGCACCGTGCACGACAGCCAAGAAGTGGGAGCAGCCCAAGTGTCCCTCAACGGATGAACAGATCAACAGAATATGGCGTTTACAGAAACAGAATTTTTATTCAACCTTGAAAAAAAGAAACTCCTGTCACCTGCTCCAACATGGATGGGCTCTGAGGGCATCATGCGGAGTGAGACGCTAGGCCCAACACAGTGCGACAAATGCTGCTAGTTAGATCCATGCAGACAGAGAGGAGAACGGCGGTTACCAAGAGTGGGCGGGAGAGGGAAATGAAAAGCTGTTTAATGGGAAGAGTTCCAGTTCTGCAGGATGAAAATATTCTGCAGATCTCTTGCAGAATAATGTTGGAATGCTTAATTCTCTTGAGCTACAGGCTTAACAACGGTTAAGATGGTGGGGGGCGGCGCCTGGCTGGCTCAGTTGGGAGAGCACAGGACTCGGGGTCGCGAGTTCAAGCCCCATGTTGGGTGTGGAGCCTATGTGTAACAATAAATAAATAAATAAAAATAAAAAAAGGGTTAAGATGTTGAATTACAGGTTTTACAATTAAAAAAAAATTTTTTTTTCTTAATTATTTAAAGAAAATTTACCAGGGTATCTGGGTGGCTCAGACAGTGAAGCATCCGATTTCGGCTCAAGTCATGATCTCATGGTTTGTGGGTTCGAGCCCTGGGTCGGACTCTATGCTGACAGCTCAGAGCCTGGAGCCTGCTTCAGATTCTGTGTCTCCTGCTCTCTCTCTGCCCCTCCCCTGCTCATGCTCGATCGCTCTCTCTCTCTCTTTCAAAAAAAAGTAAACATTAAAAAAAATTTTTTTTAAGTAAAAGTAAAGAAAAACTTACCAGCCAATGTTTGGCAACCGGACCAGGACAGGTAACAATGGTAGAAATGAGGTAAGTTTCTCTTACAAAATCTGAGGCTTTCCCTTCAAATCACTAAAGGTCATTGTACCCTTTTAAGTCAGAAGATCACTCTTTTCAGGAGATCAGAGCAAAGAGTAATAGAGAAGTCTCGTTTTCTCCTTTTTTACTCACCAACACATATCATCCATTCCAAGGAGTCAGCTTATCCTTTCTCCTCTTCCTCATGAAACTCAGAAACTGACACTTCCTCCTATCTTTCCTCCTGTCTGAACATGACCAAAAGGATCCTACACATACACATGTGCCTTTTATTTTTTTCTTGGTCTTAAGGGCTTGAGTAATCCTATACTCGACTGGGCTTTGGGTCGTCAACTAAAATTCATACTGACTAACACCATTTGGCCATTTACACGCTAGTTGAAAATGTTTCCCCCCGGCTTGAGATGTCCTTTCTAAATTAGACTCGTCGAAAGACTGGACCCTGAAGCCACCAGGGTTTGTTTGGAATGTTCTCTTTCCTCCGGGTGACACTGAATCTCTTGTCTTATACAAGATTATCTGGGATGAGGAAAAATACATTTGGTTTTTGAAACCAGTCAGGGTGGCTAAAATGAACAAATCAGGAGACTATAGATGCTGGCGAGGATGTGGAGAAACGGGAACCCTCTTACACTATTGGTGGGAATGCAAAATGGTGCAGCTGCTCTGGAAAACAGGGTGGAGGTTCCTCAAAAAATTAAAAATAGATCTACCCTATGATCCAGCAATAGCACTGCTAGGAACTTACCCAAGGGATACAGGAGTGCTGATGCATAGGGGCGCTTGTACCCCAATGTTTATAGCAGCACTTTCAACAATAGCCAAATTGTGGAAATAGCCTAAATGTCCAGCAACTGACGAATGGATAAAGAAACTGTGGTTTATATACACAATGGAATACTACATGGCAATGAGAAAGAATGAAATATGGCCTTTGGTAGCAACGTGGATGGAACTGGAGAGTGTGATGCTAAGTGAAGTAAGTCATACAGAGAAAGACAGATACCATATGTTTTCACTCTTACGTGGATCCTGAGAAACTTAACAGAAGACCATGGGGGAGGGGAAGGAAAAAAAAAAAGGTTAGAGAGGGAGGAAGCCAAAACATAAGAGACTCTTAAAAACTGAGAACAATCTGAGGTTGATGGGGGGTGGGAGGGAGGGGAGCGTGGGTGAGGGGTACTGAGCAGGGCACCTATTGGGATGAGCACGGGGTGTTGTATGAAAACCAATCTGACAATAAATTTCATATTAAAAATAAATACATAAAGGGACACAAGTAAACAGACAAAAAAAGAAACCAGTGATTAAGATCTGTCCATATCACTTTCCTTGGGTAACAGTAAAGAATGTGGAAATTTAAATAAATGTATAACAATAACTTGGAAATAAAGGAAAAAGGAATAATAGCAGGAGGCAAGCAGGCAGCCTGGCTCTGGCTGCTGAGCTGGGTCACTGGGTGACTTCGAGAGGTTACCCCGAATCTGTAGAAGAAGATGCCACCCTCCACCTCACGAGAGGTGCTGAGCAATGAAAGAAGGGAAGGGATGGCGTGAATTCAGGATCACGTCTGGAATACAGTAAGCACTTGATAAATAATTCCTAAGACAGCTAACAGGAATAAACCTCCAAGAGGGCTCTAAACCTCCAAGAGGGCTCCAAATCTATGAGATTTGGCAGGTGAATGAAAAACCAAAGACGGCAATGTAACACGTTTCAAGAAAACTAAGTGCAAAGTTAGAAGATGTGTCCCCGGACGAAATTCAGGTTATCCTCACCTCTCTGCTCTCATATATGGGATGATGTCCCTTTAAACCACCTAACCCAACCCCTTTCTGAGAGCGGGCAGTGGCTAAGTGTTGCCGAGGGATACCAGCTAAGCTGGTGCAGAAATTAATCACTGTGTGTAAATGAAGCAAAACACCAGATGAGAGCTGTCTGGAATAGCTCCCTATCAAAACAAAACACAACCCCCCCTCCCCAAATGAACATATCTCACAGATTTTTGTTTGTTTGTTTAGCCGTTGAAGGAAAAAAACTTACTGGGCACCTAACCTGACTCCCCCATTTTACAGAAGGGAAGTCTAGAACCCCCAGCAGCACAATGACTTGCCCAAGGTGCCAAGGCAATTAGTGACTAGCTGGACCTAGAAGCCAACCTGACCACACCTTCCTGATGCCTCACGGTCACAGCAGAAAAGGAAGATAACACAGACTGGGGGTGGGTGGGGGGGAATCCCAGATGGTGACAAGAAGCATGAGGCATGAGATTTCGAACAATCTGAAAGTGTAGATTTAACAATCTGAGAAATCTGTCTTCCCCTGCTTCTCCCCTGAATCTAAAAGGGACACACACAGCTGAGAGGCTGAGCCCAGACTATCAGAGAACCAGGGATGAACACAGGAAGCAGGCGTCTTGTCACCAGCACCGGAGAGCATATGGGATGATCTTCTCAGCAAAACATCGAAAGACAAGAAATAAGTTCCTTGGCCTAAGAGAATTTAGCAATCGGCAAAAAGACTTGTAGTTCAGCTCGGGGAGCCTGGGTGGCTCAGGAGGTTACATGTCCGACTTCGGTTCAGGTCATGATCTCAGTTTGTGAGTTCGAGCCCTGCGTTGGGCTCTGTGCTGACAGCTCAGAGCCTGGAGCCTGCTTCGGATTCTGTGTCTCCCTCTCTTTCTGCCCCTCCCCCACTCGTGTTCTGTCTCTCTTAAAAAATAAACACGTATGTAAAAGACTCCTAGCTGTTTTTGACAAAGAAGGAAAGCATTTGATTAAATATTTGAGAAAAGATTTCACTCTCCTGGCAACCCAAACGCCCCAGGGCTTCTACAAGCAGTACTTCTTTGCTGCCACACAGTGGTAGAAACGCTGAATTGCAGGGCAAGTTCTTAATTGAAAGCTGTTGTATTTGATTTTATTCACTTATTCTAATATTTACTGAGTGACAACTATGTTACTCTTTTAGACACCATGATACATCAGTGAACAAAACACCAAGATTTCTACCTCGGAGGGCCTTACATTACAGTGGGGGGATAGAAAAAATTAAACTTAATGTATATGCACAGTACAGAGGTGATGGGTGCCATGGTGAAAAAATAAAGCAGGATATGTAGGGAAGACTGTGAATGCTGAAGTCCTGTGACTGCAGTTTTAAATAGGGCAGGAAAGTAACATTTGAACAAAGATTTACTATAGGTAACAAAAATGCTTGTGGGTATGATGCAGAAAAATATTCAGAGGAGAGAAAACACGTAGTGCAAAAGCCTAAGGTGAGAATGTTTGGTGTGATCATAACAAGGAAAAGGTTATTCTGATCATAGGTGAGTATGATATAACCAAGCGATCACCATCAACAATTATAATAAAATTTATTTATTATTTATTATTATAATACATTTATTATAATAAACTCAAAGCACTATGCTTGAGGCTTAAAATGCAGGTTTGGGGGAGAGGCCCAAGGAAGGCTCCTTAGACACTTATGTACATGGGGGTAAATAATTGCCCAACATAGCCAGTGCTAAGGGTCAAAGAGTGAAACAGACAATAAATGCTACAGAAAGCCAAAAATAGGGCTGCTGAAAGGCTGGGAGCATCAGAAAGGGTGATGGAAGTACTCTGGTCCTTGGAGGATGAGGGGGAGATAAAAAGAGAAAAAGGAAGTCACTAGATAAAGGACAGCAACAGGAAACATACAGAGAGATAGGCACAACACACCAGCTTTATTAGATAGAAAAACAGTCAAGGTTAGGTTAGACAGGCAGTTTGCACCTGTGAAAATGAATAAAGGAAACCTCATTTAAAATGGAAGTCAGGAAGCCCTGAATTGGGAGCTCTCTTACATCACCACCTGTTACTGTTTGCAGACTCCAGCAGGAAGAAACCTTTCCCAAAAAGGAGGAAGCTTAAGACCCTGAAAGCAGAAGGAAGAGTTCCTCCTTGCTTAGCAACTCCCAGCCAATGAGAACCATTGCCACCCAGCCAATGAGAACCACCATGACCCAGCTAACAAGAACCACCGTGACCCAGCCAGTCATAAGTCTCCTGCCAGCAATTCTCCCTCTCCTCCAAAGGCCTTTTATCCCAAGCCTGCTTTGAATTTTCTCTCTTCACCCCTCCCTTGCTCCCTCCCTCCCTCTCTCTCAAAAATAAGTAAATGTTTAAAAAAAAATATTCAAAACAATATCTGAAAAGTGGTGATGTATATAAAACCAAATAGGACCTAGAGTACAATTCATGTAAATTAAAATACCCCAAAACGACATCACACAGCTTATAAGAACATATAGAGACGAAAGACAATACATTCAAACTCTTTCTACAGAGAAAGAGCAGAGGGGGATTCAATAAATAATAGAAAATAGGCTTCGGCAGACCAAAGGTGATATATGCCATGATCAGAAAGGTTAGAGTAACTTAATCCTAATAGTTTGGATTATCTGGTATATAAGGAGGACCACCAAATGAGTTCCAAAGTAGTGACTGAGTGTCAGGTGTTGGGGAGAAGAAAGTGTACTCAAGCTAATGCTTAGGAAGATTCGTGTAGCATTGATGGCTACAACAGGTGAAGTTGGGAGAGTATCGTGGTAGAAACAACCAATAATAAATCTATTATTATGCACGAGCCCATGAGGGCTTGCTGGAAGAAATGGAAAAATAAAAGCATCCATTTTGAGGGATCCTATTTTCCAGAAAGAATCAAGAGAATCTTGTAATTGAATGGGAACACTGGGGGTGGAAAAGTCAAGGATGACTCCAAGCATGTTGTCTCGGTGTCTGGCACCAACGACAGAAATAGAAAACTCTGGAGATGGGGCCAGAATAACTTTGGGTTTAGAAACAGAAAATTCAGCACAATGTGCTTCTGTAGCCAAAATGGCCAATAAAACTGAAGAGCACTGGGAAATAAAAATGCAATTATCTCCTCAAATAAAAGTCATGGTCCAGTTACACTGGGGCAAAGTTGGCTCTGGTTACTATACCCAAGAAAACAGGAAAAAGATGCAAAGGGGAAGACTGGAGAAGAGCAAACCAGATAATTAAGTCAAGTGGCTGGTAAGGTTTCCTTACGAGACCCCCTTAAGAGCTTGTAAAGAAACAAGCTAAGAGGGACTAAATGAATTATAAAGCAAATTTGTCAAAAATTACAGATATTTCTTGTATCAAAAGTTAGCAACACGATATCTTAGAATGAACGCAGAGAATAACTCCAAAGAATAGTGTGCATGTGGCCATGAAGTGCGTTACCCACATTGGTGTTGGCTGCAGGCAGAAAATCTAGAAATCCAACACTCCCGAATCCATCCAATCAATATTTATTGAGAGCCTTCTACAGATCATACAATGTTAGGCTAAGACAGACATAGTCCCTTTGATGGCTAATTTTATGTCAACTTGGCTAGGCTATGGTACCCAGTTTTGGGTCAAACATCAGTTGAGATGCTGCTGGGAAGGTATTTTTTAGATGTGAATAAAATCTGCATCAGTAGACTTTAAGTAAAGCAGACTATCCTCTGTCTTGGTCCACGTGGGCTGCTTGAACAAAATACCATAGACTGGGTGGCCTATAAACAAGAGAAATTTATCTCTCACAGTTCTGGAGGCTAGAAGTCCAAGAGCAAGGTATCAGCAGATGCCACGTCTGGGGAGGGCCCACTTCCTGGTTCCCAGATGCTGTCTTTTTGCTGTGTCCTCATGTGCCAGGAGAGGAGAGGCATCTCTCTGGGGTCTCTCTTATAAGAGCAATAATCCTGTTCATGATGGCTCCACCGTCATCTCCAATCACTTCCCAGTGATTCCACCTCCAAATGCCATCACATCGGGGAATAGGTTTCAACACATGAATTTTGGGAGAACACAAACATTCAGCTTACAGCACCCTCCATAATGTGGGTAGGCCTCTTCCAATCAGTTAAAGGTCTTTAGAGAAAAGACTGAGGTCCCCCGAGGAAGAATGAATGTTCTGCCTCCAGACTGCCTTCAGACGTGAGACTGCAACATCAACTATCCCCTGGGTCTCCAGCCTGCTGGCCTGCCCTACAGATTTCGGACTTGTCAGATCCCACAACCACGTGAGTCAGTTCCTTAAAATAAATCTCTCTCTTGTCTACATACATATATATCATTGATTCTGTTTCTCTGCAGAGCTCTGATGGAAACAATCCTTTGTGTCATAAAAAGACACTAATCCAATCACTCTATAGATAAGTATATCTTTGGAAACTAGGGTAAGTCTACAAAAAAGAAATCTGGTTCTACAAGAACATATAATAAGAGAATTTGACCTAAACTGGAGTTGAGTGCTATGGGAAATCTTCACCAAAAATGACACTTCAGCCAAGATTCTGGAACAATAGGAGATGCGTGGGCAACAGTAGTCAGGGTAGCAGAGAGCAGCGTAAGCAGAAGTTAGAGCAGTGCAGAAGCAAAAAGAGGGAGGTAGGGGGCACCTGGGTGGCTCAGTCAGTTGAGCATCCAACTTTAAATTTCAATTTTGACTTAGATCATCATGAGCCCAGCATCATGGGATCAAGCCCTGTGTCAGGCTCTGTGTGGAGCCTACTTACAACACTCTCTCTCTCTCTCTCTCTCTCTCTCTCTCTCTCTGCCCCTATCCCCTGCTTGGTCTAAGACAAAAAAAAATTAAAAAAAAAAAAAAAGGAGGGAGGTAGGAAAGGAGGTTTCAGAGGTACATCAAGTCCAGACTGTGGAGAACCTTATATGGACCTTATAGGAGGTTCCATATGTTCCAAACATATTGAAATTTTTAGTCATTACCTTCAGAGTGATGTGAAAGCACTTAAAAAAAAAATTAGTCTGCATTTTGAAGACTACTAAAGCTACTGTAGAAGAAACAGTGGAAGGAGACCAGAATGCATAATGGTGAATAGGAAAGAAAACCTCGTGCTTAATGTATGAATGTCTGTGTCCCCACAAAATTCTTATGTGGAAATCCTAACTCTCAAAGATGGTAGTGGAGCCTCTGGGAAGTGATCTCGTCCTGAGGGCAGAGCCTTCATGAATGAGATTAATGTTCTTCTAAGAGAGGCTTCAGAGACGTCCTCAGCCCCTTCTACCATGTGTGGACCAGCAAGATGGTGCCACCTATGAACCAGGAAGAGGGTTCTCACAGGAACCTGACCATGCTGGTACCTCCATCTTGGACTTCCAGCCTCCAGAACTGTAAGAAATAAATTTCTGTTGTTTATACACCACGCAGTCTATGGTATTTTATTATAGTACCCCCAACTACTAAGACAGGTGGAGTCAAGGTATCTGACCAGTCCAACTGGACAGATGGTGATGGAAGACAGTACAACAGGGAAGCTTGTGTAGAAGGTCATGAATTAGGCCTTGGAAGTATTGATTATGAGGTACCTTTGAATATTTCACTGAAGACTTCAAGACCCCAGGACTTCTTTTCTGGATATTAGCCTCGTAAGAGGTTTCCACTCTTGCCTCTCTATTGTTTATTCTGCACACGGCAGGAAGAGTCATCTTGGAAAAATGTCAGTAAAATCTTATTATTCCTTTGCTCACAATTCAAATTCTTTTCCGTGGCCTAGAAAGTCTTGTGGATCTACTATTTGCAGTTCGAAGAAGACTTATGAGAAGTAAGTGTGAGTCATCTGCACAGAATGATCACCGAAGCCAAGGGCATGAAGGAAATTGCATAGGGAGAGATTATAGAACGATCTATGAGGAAATCCATTATTTCCTGCAATGGAGACAGATAAGGAGTGGCCAGAAAAACAGGAAGAGCCCCAGCAGAATATGGTATCATTGAAGTCAAGGGGGAGAAAACAGCCTTTCAAGACAAAGTGATCAACAATACCAAATGCTCCTAAAGAAATGAATAATAAAGACTCAAAGATGTCCAATGAATTTAGCAATGTGGAACCTGCTGTCCTTTTGGTACCTTAAAGAGTTCAGGCAGAATGGTTTGGGGAAGGAATAAGGACAGAAGCCAGATAAGGTGGGATATAGAATGCATGTGAGGTGAAGAAATGGAGGCAATGAACACAAACAAGTCTTTCCAAAAAGTTTGGAGAGGAGAGGGAAGTGGGGGTTGGGGAGTGTCAAGGGAGGTTTGTTGTTGAGATGGAAGGAACTAAACATGTTCAATTGTTGATGGAATCAATTACGTGAAAGAGTGGTTGAATATACAGGAGACACAAGGGATCCCTGCTGGCATGAGAAGGTTCACGAGGACATATGACCCAGAGCACAGATGGAAGCATAGGAAGAAAAGAGAAATAAGGATACTTCCTCCATTAGAACAGGGAGGAAGAGAGAAATGGTTACAGATGTGGGTGGTCTTTGACCTCACAGTGGAAAATAAGGTTCTCCCGTCCATTTAACAGAGCTTCAACTCTCTCTAGGAAGTAGGTGAGGGTGACCATGAGAGAAAGTGCCAGGAGGCAGACGTTTAAGGCAGTAGAAAAATACTACTGTTTTGTAGAATGAAAACACAAAATTATCTGACAAGTGGAAGGAGTCAAAAGCAGTGACGGGAGCCCATTTGAGTTGGGTGGTAAAGAACTCACAGTGGTACCAACCTGCTTTGTTGAGTCACTTCCTCCAACAGGGTTCCCCTCCTCAGGTGCAGGTACAAAGATCACAGGAAGTACTTCAAGAGGATTTGATGGTCAAGTTGATGAAAAGTACTAAGGGAACGTGGGACTCTGAAAATTCATTTTATCATAAAGACTATGATGCCCTCCCAAGAAGCAACCTGTGGGTGATGGTCATTGTCAAGAGAGACTGCCAGACAGAACAGTTCTCTAGATTATAGAAGAGATTATAGTGTATAAATTACACAGTAAGTTCTATAGTGTAAGTTCATAGATTTTAGGAAGGCAGATTTCTACTTAAAAGACTGTGTGAATCAAAGGAGATAGAGAGCCAAATCTAGCTGTGCAGGGCAGCAGATACTGTTATGAATCAACAGTGGTCCATTCGTTGCAGCTGATGAACCTATATTGACACACCATTAGCATCCAAAGTCCATAGTTTACATTAAGATTCATTCTTGGTGCTGTATATTCTATGAGTTTGGACAAGGGTCCAACTCAATGATGACATATATCCATCATTATAGTAACATACAGCATTCTTTCACTGCCCTAAAAATCCTCTGTGCCCTGCCTATTCATCCCTCCTCCTCCTCCAAATCCCTACCAACCAATGATCTTTTTACTATCTCCATAGTTTTGCCTTTTCCAGAACATCCTATAGTTGGAATCGTACACTATGCAGACTTTTCAGATTGGCTTCTTTCACTTTTTGGCTATTCTAATGGTTGTGTAGTGGTATCTTACTGTTCTTTAATTTACATTTCCCCAATGACCTATGGAGTGAAGCACCTTGTCATATGCTCATTTGCCATCTATATATCTACTTTCGTGAGGTGTAAGATCTCTGGTCCCATTCTTTAGCTGGGTTGCTTTCTTATTGTTGAGTTTTAAGAGTTCTTTATATGTTTTGGATAACAGTCCTTTATCAAGTGCGTCTTTTGCAAATATTTTCTCCCAGTCTATGGCTTGTTTTCTTTCTTTTGACATCATCAGGACAATAAAAATGGGAACTTGCATTTTTGTCAAAATTAAAAACTTCTGTTCATCGCAGGACATTAAGAGGGTGGAAAAAGCAAACAACTAGTGGAATGCGTTGTTAATAATGTAAACAAAAGACTTCTATCCAAGATATATAAAGGACCCCTACAAATCAATAATGAAGAGACACAGAATCTAAGTATGGGCAAAAGATTATATAGACATTACACATTGTCAGGAGAATTTCTGTAGCACAGAAAATTTTACTTTTCATGAAGCCCAGCTTATCAATTATTTCCTTCATGAATCATGTCTTTAGTTTTATATCTAGGCTTGCCACACTCAAGGTCATCCAGGTTTTCTCTGTTATCTCCTAGTAGTTTTATAGCTTCACCACCTTATTCTTGTGTTCTCATGATAATGGCAGGCACAATAGTTTAATAATCCATTTCCCAGGTCATAACGTAAGTCTTAACGAAATAGTCTCCACCTCCCATAATCAGTAACTTTTTTCTTTTATTTTTAGGGGACGTTTTTAAAATGTGTTACAAAATATTGAGTAGTTACAAAAGAATTATTTAAAACCTGTAAAAGATGGGTAAAATGCAACAGAATCACAGTCCAGAAACAGACCCACATTTACTGTCAACTGACTGTGACAGACAGATTAGTGTAATACAGTGGGGGGAAGGATGGGCTGTTCAATAAAATGGTGCTAGAGAAACTGGGTACTCATTTGGAAAAGAAGCTAAAATTGATCCCTATGTTAAAATACACTCAAATATTTATTTAAGGTGGATTACAGACCTAAACGTGAAAGGTAAATAATTAGTCTCTAGAAGAAAATACTGAAGAATATTTTATCTCTGGGATAGTCAATGATTTCTTCAATAGGATACAAAACTAGTAACTATAAAAGAAAACATGATTAACGTGCACTTTGTCAAAATTAAGAACTTCTATTCATCAAAAGACATCAAGAATGTAGAAAAAGAACAGCAACTGGCAGAATGTTAATAATACAATTAACAAAAGATTTCTATCCAAAATATATAAAGAGACCCCACAAATCAATAAAGAGACACAGAATTCAGTTTAAGTATGGGCAAAAGATTATGCTGGCATTTCACAAAAGAAGATATGTGAATGCTCCGATAAGCTCAGGAAAAGGTTTTGGCATCTTTTGTTGGTAGGAAAATGCAAATTAAACCCAGAATGAAATTCCTCTACACACCCACTGAGTGACAAAAATCAAAAGGAGTGGCAATACCAAGTGTTGATGTAGGTAACAGCGCAACTGGAATCATATATAACTGGTGGGTATAAAATAATACAAACACTTTGGAAAAATGTTTGACAGGTTTTTTTAATACAATTGACCAACAATTATACTTGTGGGTATGTATCCCAAGAAACAAAGGCATATGTTCCCAAAAAGACTTCTCTAAGAATTTTCAGGGCATGTATTTTCAGAAAAGCCAAAAACTGGAAACAATCCAAATGTCTACCAGTAGGTGAATAAATAAACAAATTACGGGTATATTTGAGCAATGGAATACTAAAAAGGAAGATACATACAACATGGATGAATCTCAAAAACAGTATATTGAAAGAAGCCAGACACAAAAGAAGACCTGTTACAAGATTTATGTGAAGTCTAATTTTTCCAACACCATCTGTTGAAAAGACAATTATTTCTCTATCAAACGGCCTCTGTGTCTTTGCCCAAAATCAATTGACCACGTGTGTGAGTCTTTTTCTGGATTTTTTATTCTGTTCAACTGATCTAAGTGTATATGTCTTCATCAATACCATAGATGATGATTACAGTAGCTTGATTACAGTAGCTTTACAGTAATTATTAAAATTGGGTAGTGTGATCCCTCCAATGATATTCTTCTTTTTCTACACTGTTTTCAATAGTCTTATTCATTTACCTTTCTGTTAAAATTTTACAGTTAGACTGTCTCTGTCTACAAAAATATCTTGCTGAGATTTTTATTGGAGTTGCATTAAACCTATAGGTCAATACAGGGAGAACTGACACGACTAGATTGAGTCTTGCAAACTAGAATACAATCATTGTTCTGTAGTTTTCAGCATATAGAGCCTGCATGTTTTGTGGGATTTATCTAAAGTATGTTTTCTAAATTTCATTTCCAATTATTCACTGCAAGTATATAAAAATACAACTGACTTTTGTATGTTCATTTTGCAGCTTGAGACTTTGATAAGTGCACTTATGAGTTGTAAGAGCTTCCTCATAGATTCCT
Source organism: Panthera leo (assembly GCF_018350215.1). Classification (NCBI taxonomy): domain Eukaryota; kingdom Metazoa; phylum Chordata; class Mammalia; order Carnivora; family Felidae; genus Panthera; species Panthera leo. The sequence goes on along the minus strand of NC_056692.1, from coordinate 6,707,090 downwards.
CAGTATTTTACCCATAGGTAATCATGTCATCTACAAATGGGGCAATTTTATTTATTCCTTTCCCATCTGTTTATCCTTTATTTATTTTTCTTGCCTTATTGCACTGACTAGGCTCACTAGTGTGAGAATGAATAGAAGTGAAAGAGAACATCTCTGCAATAGTTCCAATCTTAAAAGAAAAGCATGTGATTTAATATGATATTAGCTGTAGGTTTTCCTTATATACCATTTATCAGATTCAACTTCCTAATATTTCTAGTTTGAGAATACACTTAACCATGAATAGATTTTAAATTTTGTCATATGCTTTTGCTGTACCAGTTGATATGAGCATTTGTTTTTTTCTTCTGTAATGGGGGAGATCACCTTGATTTGTGAAAGTTGGACCAATCATATATTCCTGAGATAAAGCCCACTTGGGCATAGTGTATTATTCTTTTGATATATATTGCTGTATTTCATTTATTGACTTGAGGATTTTTGTATCTACATTGAAGAGGGCTGTGGTCTGTAGTTTTCTTGTAATGTCTCTGGTTTGGTTATCAGTGTAATGCTGAATCTCTCACTAGCTAGGTGGGAAGCATTCTATTTTCTGAAAGAAATTGTGTAGAACTGATGTTATTTCTTTAAATATTTTGCAGAATTCACCAGTGAAACCATCTGGACCTGCAGTTTTGTTTTTGGAAAGAATTCAATTTCTTTATAGATGTAAGACTATTCCAGTTTATGTGTCTCTTTGGTGAATTTTGGTAATTTGTAGCTTTCAAAGAACTAGTACAGTTTAAGTTGTCCAAAGTATGTGCAGAGTTGTTTTTAATCCTTTTAATAACTTGTCAAGTCTGTAGTTATAGCCTCTCTTTTATAACTGATAGTGGTCAACTGTGTCTTATTCTTTTTCCTTAGTTTTGTTAGATCAACTTTATTGATCTTTTCTGAGCATCAGCTTTTGGTTTCAGTTATCCTCTCTACTGATATGCTGGTATCTCATTGATTACCATTCACCTCTTTACTACTTCTTTCTGTTTGATTCGGTTTTTATTTTGTACTTCTTTTTTTTTATCTTAAGGTAAGAGCTTAGATTACTGATTAGAGACTGATTAGAGACTCTTCTTTTCTAATGTAAGCATTTAATGCTATTGATGTCCCTCTAAGCTTTAGCTGCATCCCACAGATTTTGATATGCTGTATTTTCATATTCATTCAAAATATTTTTAAATTTCCCACAAAATTTCCTCTTTAGCTTATGGATTGTCTTTAAGGGTATTGTTTAACATTGGAACTTTCTAGTTACCTTTCTGTTACTGTTTCTCGTTGAAATCAGTTATGATCAGAGAACATACTTTGTAAGATTTCAAATTTTTTAAGATAATATTTATTTTATGACCCAGGTTTGGTTGACCGTGGTGTTTCAGGGACACTTGAAAAGAATATGCATCTTCTCGTTAATGGGTGGAGTGCAACAAATATTTATCAGTTAGTTTATAGTGTTACATGGTTCTTCTATAGTCTTGTTAATTTGCTATCTACTAATTCTATCAACTGAGAGTGGAATGTTGAAGTTCCCATGGAACTATGAATTTGTCTATCTCTTTTCAACTCTATCTTTTCAACTCTCTTTTCAACTCTATCACTTCTTGCTGCACATTTTTTTTAATGTTTATTTATTTTTGAGAGAGAGGCTGAGCACAAGCGGGGGAGAGAGCAGGGAGAGAGCAGAGAGAGAAGGAGACACAGAATATGAAGCAGGCTTCAGGCTCTAAGCTGTCAGCACAGAGCCCAATGCGGGGCTCAAACCCAGAAACCGTGAGATCATGACCTGAGCCAAAGTCAGATGCTTAACCGACTGAGCCACCCAGGTGCCCCATTTTGCTGCACATTTTGAACCTCTATTCTCAGGTGCATACACATTTAGGTTTATTATGTCTTCTTTGAGAAACTGAACCTTTTATCATTAGGTACAGTCTTCCTGTATTCCTGTAATTTTCCCTGATCTGAAGTCTACTGCACCTGATGTTAATATATTCACTTCTTTCTTTTGAATGGAATGGCCTTGATAAACTGTTATTATTATTTTCAGGGTTTTGGGTTTTCTACATAGACAATCATATCTGAAAATAATTATACTTTAGAGCTTCTTTCCAATTTTCCTGGCTTATCATATTCAGAGACTTGTTATGACTTCTTTATTCTTAGAATGGCAGGGACAGATATGTGTCATTGCTACTTTAATATAATCTCTCATCACATTCTACTCAGATTAACTTAAAACTTCCTCCTCTTTTAGACTAAACGCTTATGCAGCAGTTTCAGCAAAGGGCTGCAGGGTTACTTTTATACCTTTTCAATTGGAAAAGGTTGTGCTCCTTGCTCAAATGCACAGCTTTAAGATGAATAAAATAGCAACAATGACCAAGAAAACCTAGCCAACCAAATCTGCCTAAAAATCCTGAGGCTCAACCAGGTTTGCTTCTATTCTCTTGGCTGGCCTCCTTCATTCTAGGCTGCCCCTTTTCAATCTACCCATACACAGCAGCTAAAGTGCTATTCCAAAACAACCACACTATTAACCTCACTCCTTTTCAACCACCTGCCATCGCTCCTCTTTGTCTAACAGACCACCTCTCACCCAATGGACTCTGCTTCCCCAGCTCCCCAACATGGGTCTCCCCCAGCACCTGACTTTTCATCAAGCTTCACGACACACACTCCCTTCTAAGAAGCCCTCCATTCCCACTTGCTGTGCAAATACAACATCTATTCCCACGTGTGTATGCTGGGTCCCCTTCCTACAGACTGTCTGCTCTTCTCTTTATTTAACTCTGAACTACTCCCGAAGTCTCCCTTTCAAGTTCCACCTCCTCCACGAAGCTTCTCAAGCAACAAGAGGAGAGGAAAGAGAATTTCAGAACGTTGGTGGTGTTATTTGTATCTGGCCCGTGGCCAGTTCGCGACTTGGCAGTGCCTGGATTCAACTGGGTTCTGGTTGCCAAACTCGGGCAAATCTCTTACCTTCTCTTGACTAGTTCACACTCCTATAAAATGGAGTCATGGGGGTGGGGGTGCCTGGGTGGCTCAGTCAAGCATCCGTTCTTTATTTTTTAATGTTTATTCATTTTTTTGAGGGGGTGGCGGCAGAGAGAGAGGGAGACACAGAATCCGAAGCAGGTTCCAGGCTCCGAGCTGTCAGCACAGAGCTCAACGCGGGGCTCTAACCCACGAACAGTGAGATCATGACCTGAGCTGAAGTCCGACGCTTAACTGACTAAGCCACCCAGGCGCCCCTAGTTTCAGACTCTTGATTTTGGCTCAGGGTGTGACCCTAGGTCATGGGGGTCATGATTTCACAATTGTGGGACCGAGCCCTGCATCGGGCTCTGTACTGACAGTGTGGAGCCTGCTTGGGATTCTCTCTCTGCCCCCCGCCCCCCGCCTCTCTCTCTGCCCCTCCCCTGTTTGTGTGCTGTCTCTTTCTCTCAAAATAAATTTTTAAAAGATTAAAAAAGATTAAAAAAATGGAGTCATAGGGGCTCTAACTGCATGAGTTTACACATTTATTATCATCTTTGTGATCATTCTATCCTCCCACCCAAAATCTTTCTGACCTTTTAGTCAGCACCTCTTGGCTGCATGCTACATTTTCTTGTTCACTATTCTCGCTGTTTCTACCCCCACCAGGACTATTTCTGCATTTTTCTCAATACTGAACACAATAAACATTTACTGAATATGAGGGGAAACTGCTTATTTCTCTCACAGGATAGGTATAAGGGGGTTTGTTTGCAAGGAAATACAACAGGCACATTCTAAATGCCTCAAGGATAACCACTAAGGGGGCAATGCTTCTCTCTCCTCTATTATATTCCACAGCATCCAAGGAGACAGAGGACAATCAAGAAAGGCAGGACGACAATCTTCTTTAAAAACATCAAAGAACAGACCACAGCAGAGTCCTTTATCCTCATTTC